>NC_141069.1:41116501-41496501 GCF_041138505.1 Cibotium barometz | reverse complement strand
GAAGCTTAAAAAGGAAGATTATTTCGAGGTTGGATCCAAAGATTAGAATGGAGGTCAACAAGTTTCGTCCTCATACTCTTGCATCTACTAAATCTCTTGCTTTGAATTGTGAAAAGAAAAATGGTGTGCCAAGGAGAATCGTACTTCTAAATTCTCCAAAGCTTCGACATCTTCTAGTGGTTTTGACAGGCATTCTTCATTCAAACGACCTTTTTACAAGGGTCAAGATCAAAGGAACTAGCAATTCACCAATAATAATGCAAATATTGGTAAACAACAAATGGAGGAAGTGGAGAACCAAAGAAGACAGATGTGCTAATTCTGCGAACCGAGATGAAAAAACAAAGAACATCCGATGTTTCACTTTCTATCAAAAGGGGCACTTTTTTGATAAGTGTACGAGCAACAATAACAAGAAGCCAATTGCTTGACTTAACATGGTGGATGGTGATGAAGACACTAGCACTAGAGACGATGATGATGCTTATAAACAAGTGATGATGACTACAAGCCAGAGTCTAATGGTAACGAGTTCAATGGTAAATATGATTAAGAAGGTACTCCTAGCCTTGATCCTCATTCTCATTCACCACACACTTTACTTAAAATGAAAGGGAAAATTCAAGATAAAGAAATCACAATCTTGCATGGCGATAGTAGTATACATGATTTTATTTATGAACATCTTGCAGATGCTCTTCATCTTGGCATGATTCCTTCTCCTTTTAAAGTAAAGGTTGCTTTTCAAAATCAAAAGTATAATTGCACTAAGACCCTGACTTTAGTAACATTTGGTCTAGATTAAGAGAAAATAATTGGAACCCTTTAGTTGAGTATTCTTACGACGAAAGGATATGCATTACTCGACCCTTTAGATGTTATCAACTACCTTATTCGGGATTGATTTTACTTCCATTCATGATCATGTTCATAATGCTATTTCCAAAGCACAAGATCAATACACTAAAATCAATTCACCATTGATTTTACTTCCATTTATGATCATGTTCATAATGCTATTTCCAAAGCACAAGATCAATACACTAAACATGCTAATAAGAAAAGAAGGAACATGGTTTTTCAAGTAGGTCAATATGTTTTGATTCGTATAGAAAAGAGATGTCTTAAAAGTGTTGAGACTAACCCTGACGTTAAGTTAGCTCCTCGTTTTTATGGTCCTTTTTAAATAACTTAGAAAATAAATGATGTAGCATATCGTATTTCACTTCGTTCTCCTTGGATAATTCACAATTCTTTTCATATCAATCATTTGAGACCTTATAAGGGACTACTTCCTACACATCATGTGTATGATGAAGCGCTTATTCTTGTTGACTAGGTAGAAGAGCTTCAACCTGAAGCTATTGACCATGAGACCACTACCGCTCGCATAGGTATAGTGTATAATAGATACTGTTTGACCTTTAAAAATCATCCCAGAGAGAATGCTCGATAGATACCCGAGCAAGTTTTCCATGCCTATCTCGACCTCATCCAATCTTACTTTCAAAGACAGGCCAGTTGATATGATGCAACTAAGGATAGTTGTTATCCCAAGAAGGAGGTATGTTACATTTTGTCCATCCATCCCTCTATGGTTAATTAGGGATACCTAATTACCACTATGTTTGTAGCATGGATTTTGGGTGATTTCTATATATTCCATGGCAGGACATATGAATTTAGGGATGGTTGGAACTAAGTGTCAGATTTAATGCTTATGTGCTATTGTGTAATTTTAGCATGTGTTGCTAGTATGTAATGTGTTTGAATGGAGAACTTGTAGGTTGGTGAGATTGACGAGTTTTGTGCTTGTAAGCCGGTATGGCTAGGACATGATGGCGGTGATTTGGCATGAGCAATTACAAAGAAGGTTTTTCTTTTAGTATTTTGGCATTGGTAGGACATCTAATGATTTTGGTATTTTGGATGTGGTATTTACTACTACGAGATATTTTTGTATTTTGTTGGTTGCCCACTTTTGTTATACATGGGCGTGGACTTATTAATTTTACAGAGGCCAACCAGCAAAAAAGTTCATATAATGCTAAAAAAAGGCTCCCAAAAATAGCAAAAAAATATGCAATATAAATGGTCGAGATACAAGCATGCAAGGATATTTTTGACGCCTCCTCTTCATTGCTCGAGGGAGCGGTTTGATGAAGAGGTCTGCAAGGTTGTCCTTGGTAGAAGAATACAATAAGTGAAGAAGGCCAAGCTCAATCCAGTCTTGAACAAAATGATAATGCACTTTGATATGTTTGGACTAACCACGAATCACTGGGTTCTATGCCATAGCAATGGCACTTTGGGAGTTCGAGAAAATTGTGATAGGAGAATCTGCACATAGCATAAATGTTCCAAAATCTGATGAATCCATAGATCTTTAATAGGTCTCCACCAAGGGTATACACATGTTGCACTATGGCAACCAATCCTTCCTTATTAGTATGCTTGAAGCCTTGTAGCCGCCCCTTCCAATGATGTAGCATATTCCCCAATTGTTGACGCACTTGATGTGGTCCCTTAGAGCTGCATGTAGACCCAAGCCCCAACCCTGAATCTTGTTGGAGCCCAAACTCCATTCTCATCTCTTGTGTTATGCAGCACAAGCTCTTCCACCTTCTCTCTTGTGGTCTCTTAGAGCTTGGCTACATGTAGACCCAAGCCCCAACCCTGAATCTTTGAGTATGAGTTTCTTTGATCACCCGTAGTCTGATGGGCAAATAGAGCGTGTGATTCAAATTTTAGAGGATATGCTTCATGCGTATATCTTTGGGGAAAACCATCAAGTTGGGAAAAGTATCTTCCAATGATGGAATTTACCTATAACAGTTCTAAGCATATGACTACTGGTTATAGTCCATTCATGCTTATGTATGGGTATCAATCCACGACACCTATTGATGTCGGTCTTAAAAGGACATTGAGCTTGATGCATTGAGGGATTTCTTGCATGATATGCAGGAAATGTTGACCCAAGCTCAGGATTCTATCAGGAGTGCTTAGGATAGAGCACCGTTTTATGCTGATAAGGCACACTCACGTCGATCTTTTGAGCCATGAGCGTTGGTTTATTTAAAAGTTCCTAAAGATTATCTCCTAGATATTGTGGTCCATTCCGAGTTATACGTCACAGTGGCACGGTTGCATATGAGCTAAAACTACCTCCACATGCCAGAGTTCATCAACTATTTCATGTCAACAGATTCAAAGAGAAGCTGGGAGGTGAGGATAACACATTTACTCCTCACAAACATGTTGAGATCAAGGATTTATCATATGTTCCACATGAACCTAAAAAGGTACTTGAATTTAGGGAGGAAAAGAAACTTCATAATCGCTTAATCCCTAAGGTTAAAATTAAGTGAAACGATAGGGAAATCGAGGATTCGACTTGGGAGTCAGTTGAGAATGTTCAGCACAGGTTTCCTTTTTTTCATTGTTGCAAGAGTGAAATGTTTTGAGAGAGGGGAAGTATGTTATGTGCACATCATATCATGTGCATATACTAGGAGGCTAAACCACCCTAGGCATGTGAGCATGGGAACATGCTCTAATGGAACAAGGATTAGACCTATTAGGGTCAAGCAACTAAGGATCACACATGGAAATGGAGAGTCAAGAGTCACTGGAGAGCTCTCCTATTATATAATAGGGGCATGGGGCACTCTCAAGGGAGGTTCTCTTATGTAGAGAATAGTATCTACTCTCTTGCCATTTCATACTAGAGCTATGTGCTATTGGATTGAAGGCATACCTCTTGGTGGTATGGGACACCAAGGTTAGGTATGTGGTTCTTCATTACTTTGATGTGTGCACCCTTGGGCTCGGGTGGATGAATAAATGCCTGGATTATGTGTGTTTATGCATATTGATTAGCTACAGAGATCTATGGGGTTTTAACACACATGCTCCTTTCCCTTGTCCTTTATTTCAACCTTGGTTTTGACAGTTTGTTGGCCCTTGTTTTTCTTGGGTGGTTTAGAAGGTTTTGCGTCCTTTGTTGGTTTCTATTTGAAAACATGCTCTTTTGCATTCTTTTTTTATTGTTTCTCATGCCTTCCTTGGCTTGCAAGCGTGTAAGCACATTCAAGGGTACTGTGCCCATTTTGCACACTCAAGATGTTAAGAGTTGTATATTGTGAGATAGGCTGCATTGAAGCAACTCACCTTGGCAATCTTGGAATATGTGATCGATGCCACATCGTTCACATATGGGTTGCGAAGTGTCAGTGTGATTGTGGGCATGGAAGTATTCCAAATTATATAGTCTACCGCTTTGTGTGTGCGATCCATGATAATAGAAACGTTAAAGTGTTTACTTAACTACTTCTTGAGCAGTTTATATCCTTTGGACTATTTTTGTTTGAGGCAAGGATGGTTGTGGGATTGATATAAAGGTAATTGAATTAGGACATTGATATGTGTCGTGACCCAAAGCTTTGCAATGTTTGCATAATTGAAAGACAGGATTAGGGTACGCACATTGGGGATTGGGGTGGTAGTGGTGGCAATGAACACAAGGCTTTAGGTCCACCAGTTTGAGAGGCATCAAGGATGTTTTGTCTTGAGGGAGCTCATTGTCTCTTGGATATTTTGGTTCAAAGCTTTTAAGCAAGGATATGTAGAATTCAGGAAATGACAATTCTGAGATCAATTTTTCTTTAGCCTTTGCTTCACTAGGTGTAGATGAGGAACATCTCATATCGTGATCATCCTCCATTATGTTGTTACCTAAACGTATTGCTTCTTTACAACATTGATCGAATATTTCCAGGTTGGATACAATGATCAAGTTGTGTAAGCTATTTTTCTTTATGCTCCATGAAATGTTTTTCTTTATGTCCATCATGAATGTATTGCTTCTTTACAACATTGATCGAATATTTCCAGGTTGGATACAATGATCAAGTTGTGTAAGCTATTTTTCTTTATGCCCATCATGAAATGTTTTTCTTTATGTCCATCATGAAACATCTCTTCAATTGAGCATCATTTATTTTCTCCCATGGCTCACATCGTGAGTCCAAGATTTTTATCCGAAGGATAAAATTTCTAATGGTTTTGTTTTGTTTTTGCTCAATCAAATAGAGTTCTCTTGTTGCACTCCACCAATAATCTTGTCTTGAAAATCCGTGGATAAAGGCTATTTTAAAGGTCTTGAAATTTACCTTAATCGCTCACAGACAGGCAGCTGCATCAATGTTATCAACCATCAACTAGCCTTTCCCACTAAGCAAAGGTTCAACGCATGTACCTTGGTGAGGGAGTTTGGATTTCCAAAGGCTTCACATCTATGTTCAAACATTTCCATGATTTAGATAGGATCAATTGTCCAACGTACTTGCCTAGGGTTCATTTTCCTTAATTTGCTTAGGTGCTATGCGCACGTGAACGACCTCTCAGAGATATTTTTCTAAAAAAGTGTGCGCCACTGGTGTCTCACATGGAAGACGACGTCTCAAAAGCACATGTGAACGCTCTTAAGATGAACTTTTTTGAAAAAAGTGCATGCTAGTAGCATCCCATATGGAAGAGGAGGTCTCAAAGCATATTTTCCATCACTGTCTCGAGATTTTTAAAAAATTCAGAATGATTTTTTCTTTTTCACAACTCATTTTTGAAGGAATTTGGAAAAAAGCTATATGAGAGAGCTGTAGTATTTTTGGACTACTATAACTTTATTTCTCTGACTTTTTCATGATTTTGTTGTTGACACTCAAATAGTATCCCAAATATGGTACGCGGTCTTTTCGGGCTATTTTGGGTGATTTTTAATAGTTTTAAGCCTATTTTTTGCCGTAATTTCTAGGTTGAAATTTGAGGCTACTGGTCGGAGGCCAAAATGATGGATTTTGCCCTCAGACGCTTTAGAATCATTTTAAAGAGCTCGATTAGGGCTTTCTGATGAGAGCTAGAACGTGTTCATCAATCTTATGGTTTAGGAGATACGGGCCTCCAAACAGGGCTATTTTTTATACTTTTTTTTTTCTCTCTACTTTATGGACCTATCTCACACCATGAAGGAGCTCGTGTGAGGTAGTTTTCTTTTTTTGCTACTTCACGGACCTATCTCACGCCGTGAAGGAGCTTGCGTGAGGTAGATTTTTTTTTTGGCTACTTCAGAGACCTATCTCACACCGTGAAGTAGAGACTATCATGTCATGAAGGTAGATTTTTTTTTTGGCTACTTCATGGACCTATCTCATGCCTTGAAGTAAAGGCTATCTCATGCCGTGAAGTAGCTTGCATGAGGTAGATTTTTGTTTTTTGGAGTCAAGAGGGAGATTCGAGTTTTCTTATGTGGAGGGAATATTTTTTGAATTTTAAATTAGAGAGATATGGTCATTTTTCTAAAAAAGGTAAGTGGGAATAAAAAAATTCAACACTTTTATGACACCCCCTTATGTTCTTCATAAATGACACTCGCTTACATCCTTCATAAATGACACCCCCTTACTTTTATGACACCCCATTACATCCTTCATAAATGACACCCCCTTACTTTTATGACACCCCCTTACATCCTTCATAAATGACCCCCAAAATGGACAAATTGACAACTCATTGGCATCTTTGCATCAAATTCTCATCAGCCACTAATGAGTTGTGTAAAAATGTGATTAAAAATTAATCAATGATTAACTCTTTCACTAATCTTTTCTCCCCTTTTGGACTAATTAAGAGCTCTAATTAACCACTAATCACTAATTAATTCACACCATTGAGCACATCATTGGACAGGGCATAAAATTGCTAAGCTTTGTGCATCAACTAATGTGTAAATTAATCTATAATTATATATTAATTAAACTCTTAATTTTAATCTCTTCTCTATGCAAAATTAAGCAAAAAAGAGTGAAATTTCTTCAATTAATGAAGAAATTGATGTAATTAGGGGTTTTGATACATATAGATGCTCTCAAAGCACTCAAGAACACTAATTTAAACCTCTTACATAACTCTTGGAATGGATTAATCGCTCCTAAATGAGAAAAACCAGTCCGTTAGTGAAGATTAGTCAAATCGAAGAGTTTTTTAATGTTTCGGAGAAACTTTTTTGAGAGATTAAGCTACCCTAATTGATTGATAAAACAAACTTATGCAAAAAAATCTAACAAAAAACATAAAAATTAATGATTTTCACTCTATGTTAAGCTAAAAAAGAGAGCTAAAAATAACTAAAATTGCATTTTATTGCATTTTTTAATGCAATGGAATCAAACAAAGCCTAATACACTCTATGTGTAAGCCCTAGGAACATTAAAAACCAAATTAACAACAATAAAAACAATTATTTAAGCTAAAAATTAAGCAAAAAAGCATTCTTTACAAAACAAAAAAAAGAGAGCTCTTCCTCACCAAATCTCACACAAATCACCATTAAAACCACATCTTTTTCATTGGTAAACCATTCCTAAAGACAATGGGCAATGGGTAATGCATAGAGTAGAGAAATACGATGGAAAAAGCCGAGGGATGGCTCCCCGATAGTGGCGCCAAAAATTTTATGGCTCGCCTAAACCCTCATCAAAACACATCCAATAAGAAGATTACCTGGCGAACCGCAACTATCGTGGGCATCTTTCCAAAGGCCAAGCTCGTAATCCTTGAGGTCTCCAAGGTCCACCACTCCTTGAGTAGCAATTTCGGTGTAGCCTCCCACATGCGTTGTCACACTGTTGCATTGCACTATGTGCACTTGTCCCTCCTCTCACCTCACTTCACACACACACACACACACACACACACACTAGTATGCGCCTTAGAGTGAGATTAGCAAGAGGACTAGCAAAAGCCACACTCAATTGCACAATGGGAGAGTCCTTTGTATTATGAGAAATTTTCACTTATATACATGACCATAAGTGTTTATACTTACTTAAACTATGGTCGGTCGGGCACTTTAAGCTCATAAGAGGCCTAATGCTATTACAATGACTACTCTCATAATATATCCATGAAGTACATCACTTGGGACTTCATCCTAACTTTCTACCACATACTCTTGAAGTGAAAATCACCACATAAGTATTCTGTCAGAACATTACAGGCGCCTATCCAAGTTGTAGATGTGGACACCATTGCTTTATATCTTGAATTTATGACCTTTTCGTATGTTTAACTTGACTCCTTGATGTAAGATAATGGCAGTAGTTCTTGTAGAAAAACATATGTACTCACATATACTAGGCCCCATGCACAGAAAACCCGGCTAGTAGATATGAGGACTACAAAGTGGCATCTTGCAAAACTGCTAAACTTGAAATCTTCAATGCCCAATCAACCACACATGGCATGCATATCAACCACAACCATGCCAAGAATTACCATGTCCTAGCAACTCCAAGAATTTGTTTATCCTTTTGTCAGCTTCTCCTAAGCCCTTGAGCAAAAAGATTTGGAGCCTTCCTAGGTGGAAACATTTATAAATGATATACATCCAAGTCTTATTAAATGATATACAACCTATTTTCTCTTAGTTGCTACAAAAAGAGAAAATTGGAAACACCATGCTACTTTGCTACGTTTGTGGAAAACCTTGCGGCTTTGCTACTTCCATGAAAACCCTTGCTATATCACACCTAAGTTGAGAACCCACTTTGCTGCATCCATGCACAACCTTACTGTAACACATACCAAAACATAGTATTAGAACCCACTTTCTACATCCATGCAAAATCTTACTATAACACATGCTGAAACATACTAGAACATAGTACTCAAACCATAGAGGCTGCATTCATGCAAAACCTTGATGTACCTAAAGCCAAAACATAATATTCAAACTTGCTTTGTCATATCCATATAAAAGCTTGTTGTAGCCAATGTCAAAACTATGTATTTGAGCTTGCTTTGCCACATTTATGCAAAAATTTATCGTAACCCATACCGAAACATAGTATTCGGACTTGCTTTGCCGCATCCATGAAAAACCTTGTTGTAACCCATGCGGCAACTATGTATCCGAACCCACTTCGCCACATCCTCACAAAACCTTGCTGTAAAAAATCCCACACTCAGGATTAGTTAGGGAAAAAAAACCATACAAGAGTTTAAGGCTAAGTGGTCAAGGAAACCATTGAAGTACCCATAAAAAAATGTTGCAAATCAGCCACTTGTGTGATTCAAAGTCTTGAAAAATGATTAAAAAAGGAAATCCATCAAGCCAAATCCAACTCAAAGCATAGTAATAAATGTATCTTTCTTCATATTAGATAGGACTACAAAGAAGAAGGGCCTACCAAGTGTCCTTAATGCCCCTTTACAAAGTTATTGAAAACATTCCAATCATTCTCATCTAAAGTATACTTATTGCTATCGCAGTCATAGGTGAGGTTTGCCACCAACACAATGACAGTCTCAATATCTATTATGTCAAGATCTGTAAGGTCATATATGAAGCATCTTGAGCCTTTTTCCTTTTGATACCACACCCAAGATGGACTTCCACTCCAAAAGGTCTATCTGAGAGGTTGAACCCTCTCTGATACTCCACATACCCCCCCACCAACCTTTCTCCTCGTTTTTTGAACTCGTCCAAGGTACCATATAGCTTGTTGTGACTTCTTTCTTTGTGAAGAGCTTGGATTGCATTCCCTTTTTCCTTTTCTTGTTTTGTTTTCTTCTTAAAAGTATACAACACAATCAGAACCTATCCCAAATAGATTCTCATTTGATGTAGCAAGAGGTATCTCTTCCTTAGTAGTATACTCCTTATCGAACCCACCCTTGTAAGTCTATCTTTAGAGAGTGTGGGATTTTCATTAAGTTGGCTTACCAATGTGGAATTGAAGAGAGTATTACCATCAATGGTAACAACTGGGTTCACTGCTTCTTTTTCATTTAGAAGAGAATCCACTAAATATCTGATTTCACTTATGGAGGCATCATTATCACTGTCCTTTGTTTTTCTAACACATGAACCGCTTGTTGGTCTTCTTCTTCCGAATCAGATTCTTGTGCATATGCATCTGCAAATCCACTTGACCAAGGCTCAATCCACCACTTCATGTCCTTACCCTTCGGCTTCATATGCAAACGTTCACATATTTCTTGAGCACTTTTCAGCCCCTTCTTCAAAGCTTTGATGATTTTATCATTAGTTGACACATAATCATAGTCTCCTAGATTAGCTTCTCGCATGTTTTCTTTGAGATTCAATTCCCTCGATACATGTTCTTGCTTCTTGTGTGCCCTTGTAAATAAAGGACCATTCTCTTTACAGTCAAAGTGTGCAAGTGTGTTCAAACTACCAGCACTATGTAGCATATCCATTAAGTCATAAGTGTGCTCTTATCCCACCATGCTCCCAATCTTATTGAAGAAGATTTTAGCTACATCTGAACCTGTAAGATGTAAAGGGCACCTAAGTCTTGGACAAAAATCTCTAAAGTACTTGATGAACAAGACCACAAAATGGCATGAGAGCTGCACATCTAAGAAAGCCTCCTTGGTTATAAAGTTTCTATTCAATGTATAGTTGGTATGATGAACAATCTAGGACCTCCAAACCTGAAAGAAAAAAGAGAATGCTCGCAAGATGGACTTGATCCACAAGGCTTAATGCGGAGACAAGATGTCGATGCAGTCCCTGAAAATTTCAAGATAAGCTTGTTTTCCCAGCAGCTCTTTTCTATGCATTCCATTGTTTGCCATTTCTCCCAAACACCATTGCACTTGTCTACTGCATATTCTTTGAGCTCCCCAGCCTAATTTTGGCAGTCATTTTGCCTAATATCTCCCTCCCTTAGCATATGTTTATCGATGGAAAAAGCATCATACGTAATAATGACATGATTTAAGGTGATCCAAACATCACCAATAGTGAACTGACAGTCATTTTGCCTAATTTTGGCAGTCATTTTGCCTAATATCTCCCTCCCTTAGCATATGTTTATCGATGGAAAAAGCATCATACGTAATAATGACATGATTTAAGGTGATCCAAACATCACCAATAGTGAACTGACACTTAGGCTTATCAAGAACATTGACTAACTTTTTCCCATTAAAAAGTCTTGATCATGCAGCCCAGAAACTTCATTTTCTGAAACTTTTGTTGAGAGTGGCCATCCATCCCATTTGAGCCCAAATCTTCTACGTTTCTTATCTACATAATCGAAGAGCATCAAAGGTCTTCGTCAGCTACTGTCACCATCGAATGCATGCCCAATAATTGGACCAATTGTGGGCTTTAGCTTCTCATCTCATAAGCTTGAAATGGCATCCCATTGCTTGTGGACAAAACTTGTATCAAATCGGTTGTTGTTGTAAGTGCAATGAAGTACTAGAACCAAGCGTAAGAGGGCATCATATGCAATGGGTTGCAAGGAAAACTCTTGCATGTCCACCAATGACACAATTCTGAAATACATCCATAATTTGCTCATACCCTTTTTATCCTTCTCCCACTTTGATCATGCATGTGGTCATACACTCATGATCTAAATCTAATTTATATCCATTAAAACCCACAAGCATGTCATCCTTTGGATTCCGCCTATAAGCAATAACAGGAATTATTTCACAAGCTCATTTGCAATCCTATTACATTTGAAAACAAGGTTTAGATTAAGAAAATGATTTTCATCGGAAAGAGCTTGATATGATTACCGTATCTACTTCTTTATGACTGTTTCATCTTCCACTAAGATGAAGGGAAACTTTGACATGATTCCATGTTTTTCTTTCTCCTTTTCATAAATTTCAGCAATTGCATCAAAAATATACCCATGTATACTCGGTACAAATTGAATGGCAAGTCTTTGCCCTCTCTTTGTTGTTGATAAAGAAGGTCTATTGAGGTTGGAACTCAAGAAGTCATGTAGACTTGGGGCCTCCCCACATCCTTGCAACCTCAAATATTGCCTTTGTGTTCTCACTATATTTTCGTCCTGCACTTGACCTGATTATGTTTGTAGCAACATCTTGTAGAAAGTCCCATAAGGCAGCTTTACCACCAAACTTGCCCAACCTATGGGCTTCAGTTAACTAAGCTCACTTTTTGTAAGATAATCTAGTCTTCTTTTGCAATCGATACCCCTATCTCCTCTCTTGTTCTCAACCTTCTCCTCTCTGTACAATCTCATTCTAAAGTCAGCAAGTTTAACTATCCCCTTGCAATGGTGGCATGTGAAGCCTTTAAATGGTTTCCCATCTTGTGAAATGTGCATGCAACTAATGTGACAAAAGAATCATGAAAGTCAGTACTACCTTCATCATGTAAGGTCGCCTTGGTATGAGGCTCCACAAACCAGTGCTTTCCACCACATTGATCATCTAAGAAAGGATTTATCTTAGCATTCTTGTTACCTACTTTGACCTCATGGCTCTAAAGACCCCAACACAACAAGCTGAAATTTTCAAAAGAACTTTCATTCTCTTTAGTATGACTTGAACAAGGAGAGAAAGCACTCATACGCGGGCTTCCAGTTTTTGTTGAAACTAAAAAGCTGCTGAGAGATCTTTGCTTTGGATCATGCTCCTTGTCTTTTCGAGGATGCCCTCGCAAGCTTGTGAGTGCTGCCTTTGAACTTTCCTCTTTCTTCATGAGTGACTTGATGTGAGAGTTTGACTTTGTGTGCTCACTAAAAATTGTGTACAAATCTGATCTTGGAGGACACAAACGTAGCCATGCATCATCATATTTGCATCGCACCTTCACCAAGATTCTGTCCTTAAAATCATGTAGTGTAGCTTCAACTAACTCAAAATTTGAACCTATTAATATGATAGGAGATGAGTAAGAGAATCGATGCAAGAAGATGGCAAGATAATATTTGAGGAAGGAAGAAATAATACCTTCATTTGTCATCATAAAAGAATGTAGCGTCTCTATTGCATCCTCTATCTCTCTTTTATCATCCTTTTTTGATTGATGCACTACTTTAGGCGTATCTTCTTTTTGTAGTCCTCGAGCAACCATGTACTTGAGCTCATTCTTTTTACTCTCTAAGATGTGAAATCTCATGAAGTTAGAGAAACGATTGCAAGTTGCATGCTTGCCTTCTGTCAAGCCTTCACCAAATTTGCACATGAGGCACCCCATTGTTGAAGTCCTCAAAATGTAACCTAAACCTATCACCCCTTGACACTACCATTTCCTTCAGCTTTGATCTAACTCTATCACACTCTCGTTGCTAAAGTTCAAGAATATTTGGGCTCAGTAATCTACTAGAAAGATTTTAACATGTTCTCTTGAGCTTCAAGATTTGCTTCAGTAACCGATTGAGAGTGATGTCTTTTTCTTGGAGGGAGAGTTTCCTCCGTGCTGCATGAACTCCTCTTGATGTGAACTAGGAGTTGATCATTAATTGTCCATCGTTGATTGTCCATCGTTCCTCTTGCTTCAAGATTTGCTTCAGTAACCGATTGAGAGTGATGTCTTTTTCTTGGAGGGAGAGTTTCCTCCGTGCTACATGAACTCCTCTTGATGTGAACTAGGAGTTGATCATTGATTGTCCATCGTTCCTCTTGCCGTTTGGTTAATGTATACTAATCGTCTGACAAAACCAAAAGGTTCCAATAGAAGATCAGCACCTTCAATTTGTCCACGAACATGAGAGAATGTGGGCTGACTTGTATCTCTTCTCACCCTAACAACACCTAATTCCTCCTTGCTATCATAATCAACCACTTGAATCCTAAAAGAGGATGCCATGATACCAAGACCAATTCTACTTCAAAACAAAATGAGAACCTTAATTAGAACCAATGATCCAAACTTGTAAACACTCGATGGAGTTAGTGGTGATAGTACTTAACATCCCACACAGATGCCTGTGGTCTCATCATCACCAGTCCTATAACATATGCATGAAAAAAAAACAATCCTGAATATTATTTTCTTGCTAAAAAATTATGTAGCAACACTTTCCTCTTGGCTATCCTGGCCCACTCTTAATCTTCAGCACATGAACATCATTAATCCCTGATTGTCATAATGGGCACGACATGTATAGAGAGAGAGAGGTCATTTGTCACATGCACACCCAGTTGGTGTACACGTGGCATGGCATTCATAAGCATTAAGCAGGGCATTCATGAGCATTAAGCAGGGCATTCATGAGCATTAAGAATTGGCAGTCAAGCATTAATCCAGCAACAAGCACAGATCATAGTAGATCACAGCATGTGTAGCAGTGTATGGGGCTGTTACAGCACCTACAGTAGTAAACAGGTTATCAACAATATGTAGGGCATGTATCACATTAGGTCGGGGCCTATGGAGCCAGCCGACAGCAGTTGTTGGGCATTTATGAGTTGTGGAGGACCCATACTAGCAGCCCAACAATAGTACCTCAGCTGACCAATAACATAAAGTCCATATAAGTAGACTTCGCATCATTCAGTCCAGTATCTCCAGCGTTTCGGTGGTCAGGCTACAAGAAAGGTGGATTACAGTAGTTCAGCATTCATCATTAAAGGCATAGTAGTTGTCATCAGCACAATCATCTCATGCCTCTTACATAGAGAAAAGCCACCATCCCAAGGGTGGACCTTAGCATTGGAGAAAGGAACATTTAGTCATCATCTTCATTCAGTATATCTCTCTCTTCCTGAGAAGAATACTCATTTAGGACACATATAGATCTAGTCATAGATCTTAGTTGTAACCATTGCATTTAATATAGCTGCATTGCATTTGCATTGAAACCATTCTCTATCTCTTAAGTATTTCTAAGTGCACTTTAGTTAAACCTAAGGTTGTTTTACTATGATCAATCTCTCGCTTGTCACACCATTTGTTTTCTTACTGTGGACATTGAGATCTCTCTCTCTCTCTCTCTCTCTCTCTCTCTCTCTCTCTCTCTCTCTATGGCGTGAAGCTGCACAGGCCCCCCCTCTCCCTACTCCTCACGTTGTGCGCTGGTGGTCTCTCTCTCTCCCCTTTGTTGTTTTGCACCTGCGTGCCCCAGCTTCCCCATGCCCTAGATGTACTCACTCCTTTCATCACCCACCTATTTAATCGAGCACTTGAATGTTGAAAGAACGGTAGAGGGAGAGGAGACACACACACAGGAGCAAAAACCTAATGTATATTGCAAACCCTAACCATAGAGGGAAGCCATCTCCACTCTCACACAAAGCATAATGCCATAATCCATGATCCACACAACACACTATGAGTTGTGTCCACACTCTACTAACCCTAGCTAATGTCCACACACTATGACCAACTGGACACGCGGTCATTTATGTCTCACACATGTTCCTACCTAACATGCCAGCACATAGCATAGCTGGCTCACACTGACATTGAGCTTGAATCTCAACAGCCCCTCTCAAGCTCATGATGTACTGCCGATGAAGATGTAGATGAGCTTGGGATATCAAGACTCTCAACACTCCCCCTCAAGCTCATCCCATGTACTCCCAACATAGTCCAAAAGTACTTCTCCCTGCTAAGTGGCTTTGTGAAGATATCAGCCACCTGCTCATCAGTCTTCACATACTGAAGATCAACTGTGCCATCCAGCACCTTCTCTCTGACAAAGTGATAATGGACCTCTATGTGTTTGGTCCTCGCATGAAACACTAGATTCTTGGCCAACTGTATACTGCTCATGTTGTCACAATGAATGACAACTTTGCCATCAATAGGCTCACATAAATCTGCCAAGAGACCCTTTAACCATACTGCCTCACAAGTAGCAATGGCTGCACCTCTGTATTCAGCCTCTGTACTGGATAAAGCATATGTAGGTTGCTTCTTGCTACTCCAACTCACCACGGCACTTCCAAGTGTAAAAGCATAACCACTAGTAGACCTCCTGTCATATGAGCTACCTGCCCAATCAGCATCTGTGTAGCCATGTATGTCCAAGCTTTTACCACTCTCATAAAGTAGACCATAATGTGCAGTGGTCTTCACATATCTCATGATGCGTCTCACTGCATCCAAATGTGGTTTTCTGGGGCTCTGCATAAACTGACTGACTAGCCCCACAGCATAACTCAAATCCGGGCGTGTGATAGTCATGTAAATGAGACTACCAACCATCTTTCTGTACATAGAAGGATCATCCAATTCCTCGCCATAATCAGCCCGCAACTTCACATTTTGCTCCAAAGGTGTACTCATAGGCTTACACCCTGTCATGCCATACTTTGCCAACATATCCAATGCATTTTGCTCCAAAGGTGTACTCATTGGCGCTGTACTAACCATGTACCTGCATGATCTTTGACCACTTCAATTCCAAGGAAGTATCTCAACTCACCAAGATCTTTCATGTCAAATTGCCCACTCAAAGCTTTCTTGACATGCATCACATCTGCACCATGATCACCTGTGATAATCAAGTCATCCACATAGATGACGAGTAAAACAATCCCATGCTGTGTCTTCTTCACATAGAGTGAAGAATCTGCTGTAGAAATCTGAAAACCAAGTGAGATAAGATATCTGCTCATCTTATCACTCCAATCTTGCTTTATGTCTCTCAATAGAACCATCAGATTTGCACTTCACTTTGTAAACCCATTTACATCCAATAACATTTTTGTCCTTTGGTAATGCAACCAAGTCCCATGTGTCATTATGAACCAATGCATCCATCTCAACATCCATTGCTTTCTCCCATACATGCTCTCTCTCCAATAGTCTCTGTATAGCATGTAGGTTCCACATGCTTCACCATAGATGTCATATATGCATAGTGCATAGCAAAATCTCGATATGTCAATTTGTCAACTGGATATCTGACTCTCTGGGATCTCCGCAATGCATGCGGGTCACTCTGAACACTTGTAACTCTAGCATGTGGTGGCACATATCTATCCTGCCTCGCACCAGATGTGCGTAAAACAGATATGCCAAGCTCCTCATCCAAACTCTTTGAACTAGATGACTCATAACCTGTGATTCCAATTCCTTCGACCTTCTTCTTTTCTTTATCCATAGCACTACTCCCAGTGCTCACACTCTCATGCCTCAAACATCCTGACCATGGATGTACACTGTTACTCTCAGCTTCTGCTGTGCTGGCCCAGACATAGTAGTAGAACTAGAACTTGCTTGTGGCAAGTTCACAGGCACATCAGCCTCAAGTGACTCAATGACACCCTCATCTTTTGCTTTGTACCAACTAGCAAGCTCATCAAACACCACATCTCGTGAGATGACCACTTGTCTAGTTTGTGGATTATAACATTTGTATGCCTTTCGATCTTGTGCATATCCAACAAATACACATTTCTCTGCCTTAGGATCCAACTTCCTCCTTCTTTCATCAGGCACATGTACATAAGCTATGCATCCAAAAACTTTAAGGTGTCCAATGTCTGGCCTGTAACCTGTAAGCCGCATCTCTGGCGTGCTTCCATGAATGGCTGCTGTAGGTGTTTTGTTCAGTATATACACTGCAGTAGCACATGCTTCTGCCCAATAGTAATCTGGCATGCTCTTTTCATTAAGCATTGCCCTGGCCACTTCACATATGACTCTGTTCTTTCTGTCAGCCACACCATTCTGCTGAGGTGTATACCTGCAAGTCAACTGTCTTCTTATTCCATGCTTCCTCAAGAAATACTCAAAAGCCTTTGAGGTGTATTCACCACCTCCATCTGTTCTCAAACATTTAATCCAATAGCCATATTGCTTTTCTGCAAAAGCTTTGAAATCCATGAACTTTTCCAACACTTCACTCTTCTCTCTAAGAAAGTATATCCATGTCATCCTGCTGAAATCATCTATGAATGTCACATAGTATAAACTGCCTTTGATAGATGAGTTTTGTGCAGGACCCCATACATCACTATGTACAATCTCAAGTGGCCTGCTACTCATATTTCCTTCTCTAGGAAAGCTCAACCTTGCCTGCTTTCCAAACTGACAGGCTTCACAAACATGCATATTTCCATCATATTTGAATCTAGGCAATCCACTGACAATGCCTCTTGTTTGCATGTTCTTTGTATATTGACATGTCCAATCCTCTTATGCCACATATCAATGTCCTGTACCACATTTTTACTTTTGGAGAACATGGCTGATTTTAGCTCAAGAATTCCAGCATCCAGCTTAAACAATCTGCCTTCTTTCTTGCCTTTAGCAATGACTCTACATCCATGTTTGAAATCTTCAACGAAGCATCCATGCTCGTTGAAACGAACCTGTAATCCCTGTTCCACCATTTGACCAACTGAGGCCAAGCTCTTTGTGATAGAAGGCACATACAACACATCTGACATAGACTTTGTCTGACCATTGTGCATAACCAATGGTACACTCCCAACATGTGTAATGACATGCTGGGTATCATCACCTGTTTCCACATAGCCTTTCACATCCATAGGCTTCATATGCTCAAACCATTCACCATGACAAGTCATATGGTTTGATGCTCCTGAGTCCATATACCATGTGTCATCATTCTCAGCATTTGTCGTCATAGAACCCACAACATGCTTCATAGCAAACAAATGATTTGCAGTGCCATCATTACTGCTTGATGCATAGTTTCCACCATGTTGTACATAATTTCCACCATAATGACCACCACGTTGTGCTCTACCCCCTCTCAAATCATTCTGTTTGCAGAAACAATCTCTCGCCATATGTCCATATTTGCCACAGTAATGGCATTCCACATCTTGCATAGAATTTTGTTGGCCTTGCCAACGTCGTCTACCACGGGGGTTACCTCTGCCTCGCTGAGGTGCATATCCACGACCACCTCGAGCACCATATGAAGGCTGAAAATTCTGCTGTGGTGACTTGTCCTGCCATCCACGAACATTACCAGCACGTCCACGTGATGTGAATCTCCCCCTGCCTCTAAAGCCTCTCTGCGAATAGAAAGCCTGATTTCTGCCATCATCATGGCTAGTAGATGCATCCAGAAATGAATCACTGAGTTTGATTTCCTCAACAAGTAAGAGTGAAACCAACTCATCAAAGTCCGGTAAACCTGTACTCCTCACTGAGATAGATGTATCAAAAGATTTGTATTCCTTGCCAAGACCACGCAAGGTAATATCCACCAAATCATCATCAGGCATGGGGGCATTTATTGTGGCCAATGCATCTGCAAACTTCTTGATTTCTTGTACATAATCATGTATGCTCCTTTTATTCCTTTTCACATTATGTATCTGCTGTCGCAACTGAGACTTGCGAGCACTCGTATCTATATCAAACATCTTGACCAAAGTATCCCATGCATCTTTGGGATTCTCAGCATCCTGTATGTGTATGAGCATAGCATCAGAAATACATATAGACAGATAATGCAGCACTTTGAATGCTCTCTCTGACCATTGCTTATGAGCAATAAGCTGCTGCTGTGTAGGTTGTCGAGGTAGCTCAGGCTCTGGCTCAGCACCTGTAATGAGATTCCAAAATCCTTTTCCTTTCAAGAAACTCTTTATCCTGTACTTCCATGCCTGGAAGTTCTTCCTATCCAGCTTTTCACCAACAATCTGTACTAGATTATCCGACATGTTTGCTCAATGCGTACACCTTCCGCACACTTCCAAATCTGTAAATGAGCCTTCCTCAGCTCAACCACACTCCAATGAATGTTCCAGATACTCCAAGGTAGCCAACAATCTTCAAATTTGATGTAGAAAATCAACCTGTAATAATCCAAAATGAACTGGCTCACGCAGTCCGAGATACCCTATTTTGATGCGCTTCCACGGCTCCAAATCACAATGTAGTGGTGCAATCAAGTATGGGCAACTTGCATTGACACCTAAACAACCTCAATGTAGAGTATCAACACCATCTGACATGTGTACATATGAAAACCCCTTTCTCTGTTTTGGGAAAAACCAGAAAAACCAGTAGTAAAATGGCTCTAATTTCTTCAATATTTGTCCAAATTAAGCAACCAGGCATTCATTAGCTTAGCAATAGTGTCCATCAACTCCATGTAAGAGGAATTTGTCCAATTGTATAAGACCAAAGATTAATTGCTCAATTAAAATTGCTCTGTTTCTCTGCAACCAGTGGACAGCCTGTTTAATCAGCTCATTCCCAGCTCAATTAGGCATATTTCATCAATCCAATCACATAGCCCTCTTCTCCAAAGTGTTTAGCAACCAATTGCTAAAGCAATTGTGAAATATACCAAGTAACCAATGAGTAATTGATCTCCTCGTACCAAAATGATCAAAAATCAGCTCTGTTTCCCTGTTCTGGCTGTGCCGCCTGCTGTAGGAGGGTTTGGGAGTGTTTGAAGTATTAATTGATGATAGAACTAAGTGCCCAACACACCTAGGCAAGTGTGTGACCCATCAATGCTTTGATTTTTACCAAAAATATGCTCCAAATGCATCAAATCTTCACTTCCTTTTCTCTGTTTTTTGAGAGCTCAAAAACCAGAGTTTTTCACTCAATCAAATGCATGTAACTTGCTCCAAAATTTGTTTAAGGCTTGCATAGGGGTTGCCAATACATCCCTCTTTGTCAGATACATGTTTGCTTTGCCAGATTTACATGTATTTCCACCATACATCAATGCTTTCAAGCTTTAATGGAAAGCTTTCAAAAACCAGAATTTTGCTTTGCTTTGAGTTGCTTTGATTTGCTTTGTTTTTGCCTGTATCACCTGCAATCCGCTCAAGGATGTTTAGAAGACCTTACCCGATAGGCCAAGCTCTCAGATCTGATAGTATTTGGTGTGCTCCAAGCTTCACAGCTCCAATGGCAAGCTTCACAGCTTCTCTTCACAGCTTCTTCTTCTCCCTCTTCTCTCACTCACTCATAAACCCTAATAAACAGCACAAGGCTCTGATACCATGTTGAAAGAACGGTAGAGGGAGAGGAGACACACACACAGGAGCACAAACCTAATGTATATTGCAAACCCTAACCATAGAGGGAAGCCATCTCCACTCTCACACAAAGCATAATGCCATAATCCATAATCCACACAACACACACTGAGTTGTGTCCACACTCTACTAACCCTAGCTAATGTCCACACACTATGACCAGCTGGACACGCGGTCATTTATGTCTCACACATGTTCCTACCTAACATGCCAGCACATAGCATAGCTGGCTCACACTGACATCGAGCTTGAATCTCAACATTGAAGAGGGCTTCCCACCCACTTGGGCCACAAACACTATTACCCCGATCCATAAGGCTGGTGACCCTATGGACCCCAGGAACTACAGGACTATTATGGGTCAAACTCTATGGATCAGTGCTCGAGGCTTAGCTCAACACCATAGCAGAGAGGGAGGGCCTTTGATCCTTGTGTAGGCCGGAATCACTCTACTCTAGATCATATCTTCACTTTATGAAGCCTCATTGAGCAGGCTAAAACAGAGGGGCGGTGCCTTTATTGTTGCTTTGTGGACGTCCGCAATCCTTTTGATACTGTGCCCTGAGACAGGATGCTTTAGGGACTTTAGGATTTGGGGGTTCCCTCATAGATGGTTTGGGGGATTAGAGCATTATATGAGAGGGTCTCGTGAGGAGAGTTTGCTGCCCAGGGGGACTATCAGGAGATAGCTAGCACCATAGGTGTTAAGCAAGGATGCCCTCTATCTCTGACCTTAGTTGGGCTATACATTGATGAGATCTCTAACTTTATTGATAGAGGAGGTAGAGGAGGTTTCTCATTGTCAGGGCTCCTTATTTCTTTGATTCTCTACACTAATGATATTGTTCTGATCTCTAACTCTTAGGAGGGCTTACAAACGACATATGATAGCCTTGGAGGAGTTCTGCACGGAGAGGGGATCGACAACAATGAACCTTGGGAAGACCAAGGTCATGATCTTCCACACATTACTGAGGGTGAGGGGGCTGACATGCAGATCTTCTATGGAGGCAGCCAAGTCGAGGTGGTGAGTTCATATGTGTACCTAGGGGTGACTTTTACTAGCATAGGAGGTCATTTTTCCATGCGACACACTTCACAGGACTGGTTGACTCAAGCATACGCAACTCTAGCTTTGGTAGAGAGACAGTGTCACCAGGCACACTTCTAGGAGCCCCGTACAAAGGGGTGTCTCTTTGATACCATGGTCACCCCTATTAGACATCATCATCTCCTTGTTGTGATGGCTCCTCTGTGGTGTCCTATTTGTGCCCCTAGGGCTGACCATGTTAGCTTGAGGGGCTGGTCACCCCCTTTTACCTTTTCCCACAGTTTCCCCCCATTTTATAGAGTTGTGGACCTCTATACCCAATCGTGTGATGCTGGTCAGCTGCTCCCCTCACGCACACTGTTTTGCCAATATGGGATACTAGAATTGTTGCCTGCACAAGGATCTCATATGGGGAGTATTCTAGTGGTATGGGATGATAGAATATGTCACATATGCAGTTACAAAACTATGGGTCATTTATCAGTATCATATGGATTGGTTGATTCTAGTCTATGAGTTGTTTCGAAGCCAGCATGGTAGGCATACTGCGCTTATATGGTTGGCCAAAGATATGCAAGTTTTTCTTGGACAACAGTGTGCCAGTTGAGCTTCCCTAGCTTATGCGAACATGTGCTTGTTTTGGCAGCTTTGCAGAGAAGAATTTCTCACATCAATCATGTCATGGCACATTCCTTTTACATGTATGTGGATGGATCCCCAAAAGGACCTCAGTGTGAGCCCATCGACATGTCAACAGGAGTTTATGTCTTTTGCATGTATGTGGATGGATCCCCAAGAAGGAGGACTCTGGTGTGAGCCCACTAACATGGCAAGAGAACATGTGTGGCTTATGAAGCATGACATGACAGAACATGTATGGCTTATGAAGCTTGATATGACAGCACATGTATGGCTTATGAGGCTTGACATGGCAGGACATGTGTGGCTTATAAAGCTTGACATGACAGAACATGTATGGCTTATGAGACTTGACATGACAGAACATGTATTACTTAAGAATCTTGACATGATAGTACATGTGTGGCATATGGAGCCTGACATGACAGTACATGTATGGCGTATAAAGCCTGACATGGTGTTTTTTCTTAATATGCATGTGTGGCATATGCAACCGACATGACAGTACATGTATGGTAGATACACCCTAACATGGCGTGTTTTTCTTACAGTACATGTATGTTAGATGCAGCCTGACATGGAGTGTACTTATGTTTTGGGAAGTTTCCGAAAAGATGTAGGATTCCTGAACATTAAGAAAAGTGGCAACTCTGCCAAGTATTGTATGGTTACAAATGGATTTGGAATTTTGGTTTTAATAATCAGATGATAGTAGTCTATCTCTGCAATACTTGAAGGGTATTTTTCCACTCGTAGTAGGTTTATATAGTTGTGGAAAACTGTCTTATAAGATAGTGGGGATGTCACCATTTGGTCTCTTTATGTCTTGACCAGTGTTTCATACATTGATTGGAGCCAAGGTGTGAACGGGGATTTTCCACAAAAGGAGGGAAGTCACAGGGTGGAAGACGCATGTGTAAAGCCAAGACTTGTTGCAAAACTTGTGTGCAGGTTTATATGGCATGTCTTTATTTGAAGGCAGATTACAGGACATGAGCTTACACGATTTTATTCACTTACATGATTTATAAGGGTACTTGTTTACACTTATTTATAAGTGTGTGGACATGTGGGGGTTTGGACAAGGAGCATATACATGAGGTGGGCCTGAATTTGTAGCCCCATGTGTGAACACTTCAAGTGAGCACCCAACTTTGCATGGATTTGCAAGCTTATATATATGTGTGTGTGTGTGTGTGTATATATATATATATATGTTTGTATGTATGTATGTATGTGTGTGTGTGTGTATATATATATATATATATGTATGCATGTATACATACATGCATACATATATATATATATATGTATGCATGTATACATACATGCATACATATATATATATATATAGTGGCTGTTTCTAACTCCCAATAGAGGAGTTTTATGGTATTTATGGAGCAGCTACCACTTTTAGCAATGGGAAAAAGCAAGCCTATGCTTGATTTAGAGGAGGACAACTCTTTTTAAGTGGCGGACAAGGACTGGAGGAAGGGGTGGCTCTTTTGGCGGACATGCACACAGGACATAGACTGGCTGTTCTCTCTTTCTCACACTTCTCTCGCCTTCGAACAGGTCAACAATAGTATGGTTCATCGCCTTTCACTGATCATCGCCCTCTAGCTGGCCAACAGTAGGCCTCTCTCGTATGGTTGCTCTCAAGCTAGTCGTAGAGCTGCAAGTTCGACGGAGAAGGACTGGTGGTTAGCAAGAGGAAGGGGCGGCTCTTTTGGAGGACATAGAAAGTTCTCACACTTCTCTCACCTTCGAACAGGTCAACAACAGTATGGTTCATCACCTTTCGCTGATCGTCGCCCTCCGGCTGGCCAACAATAGGATGGTTTACTCCCCCTCTCTCTCTCGATTGGTTTCTCTCAGGCTGGTTGTATAGCTGCAAATTCTTTGTCTACTGGCTGCTCTCCAAAACTAGTCATACAACTGTGTTGTCTCTCTTAATACCAGTCGTACAGCAGCGAGCTGTCTTCTAGGCTCTTTTGTACGGAACAAACCGTACAGCAGCTGTTACACCTGTACTCTACTCGGGTCGCTCTCTCTCTTTGGCGGTTTGTACACCGACTGGCTGCTGCAGAACAGGCTGTAAAAAGTGGGCTGCTATGGGGCAGATTTGGGGTTGTTTTTGGTTGTGTATGGGACTTTTATAGAGTTGTTTTCCATGGACTGATTTGGCTCGGTGACATAGCTATTCTGGAGATTTCATGGATTTCTTTATGGTGTAGATTCAAGACATGTGGTATGACTGTTTTTCACAGTGCAAATCTGATCTGAGCACTTCGCAAAAGATTGGGGCTTTTAGCTTTGTGAAGAAAACTTGGACATGGTCTCATGTGTGCTTTGAGGAAAGCTGCCCAAGATATATGTGGAAAAATCCGGTGCTAATTGCACCCGCACCTTGGTCTGTTTATATCAGTTTATTCATTGGAATAAAGCAATTCCTATGGGGGGCAGGCCATTCCGGGTCAGTGTTGTGTTCTTTTCAGTGTTGTTTATGGTTATTTCTTGTTGCGTCCTAAAGTTTGTTTCAATATTGTGCTGACTGTCAGTGTCCCAAGTGTTCTGGGGTTTGTTAACATAGGTCTAGATTGGTTTCAACTCTTGGTACAGAGTTTTAGAGCAAATGGACTCATAGGGTTCTGGTGAGGAGCAGCCTGCTTCTCCCAGGATTGATTATCTACATACGTTGGAAACACGACATTCGACTTCGGGGAGTGTTCTAGTGGAACCATTATTTGGAGAAGCATAATGCAGCTTACATGGTTGTTTTCTTTTAGAGGAGCAGTGTACCTGTATTGAGGAGATTACTTGTGGAGCTTTCTTGGTACATGTTGCAGTCTTCATCTTTGATCGAGGATGGTGTCTCTAGCTTCTTAGAGTTCACTCATGATCCGATCTCCATCCGGTGCTGAGAGGGGGTGTTAGACATTATCATCTCCTTGTTGTTGGCTCCTATGTGGTGTCCTATTTGTGCCCCTAGGGCTAACCATGTTAGCTTGAGGGGCTAGTCACCCCCTTTCACCATTTCCCACCTTTTTTCCCATGGGCCTTTATGCCCAGTCATGTGGTGCTGGTCGGCTACCTTTGTTTGTGCATATATATAGCCAGGCCTGCCCCCCTCACACACATTGTATTCACCTCTTGCATGCCTTGTGCCTCTGCATTTTGGCTTGCTGCAGTCCCTCACATATGAGGTTATCTTCCCCCTCCTGCTCGAGACTTGTAGAAGTATGTTCATCTTGTTTGGGCGATATTAAGAGTAGGTATCCACCTACGTTTTTCTCCATCTTTCTCTATGTCACTCTCTTTCCTACATTTCCACTTTCCCATCTTCTGCTATGCATTTCTTCAACCCCGTCTATGATGTATGTCGCCACATTATGGGTCCCCAGTTATCTTCAGCCGACTAGCGCGACGGATCGAGAGGCCCCAAATCTTGATGCTATCATGGATGATCCACAATAAAACTTCAATTCGGCATGATATTGTACGAGTTGAGTTTGTTGCATCTCCTATGGTGATCAAGGCCCTCTTCCAGATGATAGCTTTCATTCAGAGAGTCAAAGCCATGGACCCAAACCGACTTCCTCGCCGCGCACTAGAGGCAACATGGAGGATGGTCACCCATGGCCGAGAGCGCTCATGGTATGCAACAATCCTACACTGGTTTTCAGAGCATAGACTAGACATTGATAGACTCCCTCCTTTTCAGTATGATGAGGCCTACCCATACTTCGGACTCTCTCATGCTAAGAGGAACCGGGTTTTGAGATATGATCTATTGCAGCTGCACACCTATCGGACATGGATTGGCCCAGCCTAACCCCTATCGACAAAGATGCAATACTATCATGACCATTTCCTACAGCTCACAGAGGACGGTCTTCTCTGGAGGCCCAATGACATAGATACATACATGTCACATGCTATGAGGGTGACCATTGGACAGCTTAGAGTTTCCTCACACATCCTGAAGATCGAGGCAAGACACGCTGCAAGAGTACCATGATAGGCATGCACATGCAGACTATGTCATCAAGAGGTTGAGTCAGAGGAGCACTTTGTATGTAGATGCTCAGCCTACTATGAGATTAGAGGGAGATCACTGCTTATTTTGGAAGATACCACTACTTATTTCGGGAGGGTTTCAGACCACTGCGTCGAGTGATGGACTACCAAGATCAGCGATGCTTGGGAATATTCCTTATGGAGATACGTTGACATAGAGAGCGGATCCTGCAGTTACGGTTACAATGACCTAGCTCATCCCATACTCGCCTCACCAGCTTCTTCTGATCCTCTACAAAGACACCCTCTATACTACCGACCACCTCCATCGACTGCCTTTCGTCCTCCTCACTCAACCACCAGAGGTGGGCTTACTATCTCGAGAGTCATGGAGGCCCACACTACATGGAGGCCACAACTTCTTGGGTTACATCCTTGACACCGGCTCCAAGAACATATTGATGAGATCTTGGCCTATCATCACAGAGCTGGACCAGGAGGCTATGGGGCATCCCCGACTGGATGTAGCAGATTTGGGGGCTTTCATAGCCCCATCCTCGATGTATGACTTCCTACACCCACCCACTTCCACAGGATGGGGATAGTTTTTAGTGGCATGATTGTACACATTATAGCATACTAGAGATAGCCTTGCATTGAACCTAGATATAGATCTAGATATAGCTCCATCCTCCCACTTGATAGATCTATTTTCAGTTTTACTTTCCTAAGAGAGGTAAGGGTTGCAACCTCACGAGATCCTTGCCTCTTGTAATATCTCATATAATAAGAACTAGATTCAAAGTGAGGGCCTCACTCCAAATGAGTTCACCTATGCTTTGCAGCTTCTTATACGGGATTGGTCTCTACAATGCTAATTGCACAAAAGAGGCAAAATCTCTAAATAGGTTTTTCTTATCGATAAACACTCTAATGACTCTAATACCAAAAATAGATACATTTTTCTAATTCCAGTTTACATCATCTCAAAATATTAAAACTGCTCTATCAATCTACAAAGCGAACACAAAAGACCTTTGCCAAATATGCCAAGGAATATTGTATGATCAGAGTAAATTTGCTAAGAGAGAGAGAGAGAGAGAGAGAGAGAGAGAGATCGATCTTTTTTTCTCCCATTTTGTCCCCCCCCCTCGGCATAGCACTAGTGAACTATGAGTTTTATGACGGTGGACACAATTCTTCCCTCAGCATAGGATCTTTAAGACCCCCTTCAAGTTGCAATGTTGCATTGTTGTAAATCGTCGGGCATCTTCTGTTGCCTACAAGAATGAAGACCAATCACCGCCTTGCGGTCCTTTGTAGTTGTTCTTTGCCCTACTAGTGGCATTTTTAGTCTAAAAAATGAGACATCAACCTCTTAAGCAACAACACAGCATTGAGAGATGATGAAAATAAATATGCATCGTTAAAAACTCGCGGGAGATAGTCTTGCAACTTGAGGCTAGAATGCCTTCTTTTTTTCTTGATCATGATTCGACGACCTGAATTAACTAGTCCTTGTCGATCATAAGGATGAAGGGCCCTACATGCCCCATGGTCTGTCGATTGGATCTAGCCTCTAGGCAGTAGGTAGGGCATGGTAGCCCATGCCAAAAGACTTTTATCTTTTTTTTCATGCTTGACCATCTTAAACTCTAACAAACCAGTGTTGGTGTTGTGTGTTAGCTATAGAGTTGCTGTCCAAATGATTCATAGCAAAGATGCACACACAATGAAGTATTGAAGTGAAAGTCGGAGCTCTCCCCCTTGCATGCCTAGCACCCCAACAGTAATTTCAATTCCATCAGGCAACTAAAATCTATATCAAGCAAGTTTGCCTCATCATTATAGACTGCATCGTTTTTTACTCCTCAAGTCCCTAAAATGGATGCCTTGAAATTAATAAAACATGAAAATGATGATGTATGAAAACCTTATTACACATGAGTACCTAATGACTGGGTTCTGGTAAAATCTTCAGTTTCTTCGCCGATAGTGACAATCAGCCCGCCCTCCACAGCCAGTTGGATGGCCTTGGTGAGGTCGCAGAGTGAGATGCAGTAGTTGCTGAGAAAGGGCTAGAGACGGCTATCTCGTTCTCTTGTATGTCCTTGCAGGCAAGCAGAGCAGTGGTTACCTATGGCTATGGTAGGTGGAGGGGGGACAACATTAGCAAAGAGAGTCTGTAGAGCTGTGCTTTGTTATGCCTTGCTGAGCATTGAGTGAGCAAAAGATTTGGAGGTCTTTGATGGTTTTGAAGCTAGAGAACAAGATGCTCTTCTTGGGTGTTGAATGGCAAGCTTAGAGGTAGATAAGTGTGAGAAAGGGAGGTTAGAGGTAGATAAGCTCAGAGGTGAGAAAGGGAGGTCGGAGGATTTTGAATGCAAATAGCGCCACAAGAAGGAACATTACATCCCTACTTACAAATTTCGGCCTCTTGTTGGCGCTGTTCGAATTTTTTGGTTTTGGTGTAAAAACCATCTTCCTTTTTTGTCCACTCTTTGAAAAAGTGAATGTGGATTTATTTTCTTTAGACGATTGTTTTGAAGTGTTGGCACCGACCATTATCTTATGAAAAACATGAGTTGCCTGAATAGCATCCTCAGCCATTTTGACTTTGCATTTTTTTTAACCTCATACTGATAGTCATAGGCTAGACCATTGATAAAAATCCCACATAAGGTTGATCATATAAACTTTTGCACATAATTGTCAAATGACATGCTATTTTTAACAAGCTTGGAAATTGTCTCGAATTCATCCTCTGGTTGGATAAACTCTTTTTTGAAAGCTTCTTCAAAATTTTACCAAGTGGTAGGAATGGAATCTTCTTTGAGATCCTTCCCTCAAGTCAATGCGTTCCCTTTCAATAACCCCTGTGCCGTCTGCAGTTATTGCGCGCATTGGTAAGTGGATGAAAGGCAAAGTGTGTAGTCCACCTATTGAGCCAGGCATCTACACATTCTTGAGTTTTCTTCTTTTTCTCATTGCCATACCACCTTTGGTGCAAACGACGGAGCAACTACTTTGGTAGGAGCACAAGGCGCTACCAAAAGAGCCTTTTGTAGGGTCAAGATCTACACCTTCATTGACTCTATCTCGTCATGGCATTTGGTAATAGTTGCTTCCAGATGCTTTGTCACTTCCATAAATTCACTCTTTCCAACAGCCTCCTCTTCTTCAACAACTTAGAATTTAAGATCTTCCCTTTCTAAGTTCGAATGATCACACATCTCGTCGACATTATCTTTGATCGAGAAATCAATGTGAGCCATGGTAATAAGGTTCTCCAAAAATCACGAATCACTTAAGCCAACTTCACTTGACCACCCTTGACCAAAATGATCTAGCAAATTAGTTCACTAGAATTGACTCCACTAAGAAAAAATGCTTTAATTAGCATTTGGTGGCTAAAGAATGGTAAAAAATCATGAAAACACTATCCATAATTACTCTAAATAAAAATAACTACTAATATGAGGCACACTCACATTAATTATATGTGAATAGCTCGTGTTTATCTACGTGAAAATGTACTTCAACACTAAATAACCCTCGAAAATATTAAATTCTTGAGAAAAAAAATTATCATGATTTTTTTCTAATTTTTTCTATTTTTTAGGGCTTCAAAATTTACTAATTTTGAACTCCACCAAATCCTATCTTGTGGCAGTCCAAATCTAAATTTTTTCAAAAAAAATCAGCAATAAAATTTACCAAAATACGATTGGTATATGAAAATATCGATTTTTAGGATTTTTAAAATATTTTTTAGAAATTTTCTTAAGTTTGGTAATTATGAAAAAATTACCCCGAGAATCCCATCAATCATAAAAATTTTTAATTTCGCTCGAAAGTCCTCAAATCCAATTAAAATCTCTATTTTTTTGGGAAAAAATATATTTTCATAGGAAATCGAACAGTCACGTCACATGCCACACGACAAACCTGGATATTCCAAAAATGGAAAAATCCATTGGCTAATTTTCCACAAAATTTTAAGATTTTTTTAAAAATTTAATTGTACCCCGAATGCATGAGAATACGAACGGACACAAATTTCGAAATCCGAACAGTATACTGGAATGCGGACAACCAACGGTCGCGGAAAATGAAAAGACATGTAACTCCCGGAATGCGAATGGTCAAAAAATTTGGACCCGAAAGGTTAAAGGATTCAAGAATTTAAAAGATCGAAGCAACGTAGGGGAGGGGGGTGTAGGCTGCGCCCGGCCATGATCCCCCCCCTTCCCCCCGGGGTTGTGCGCGATTCTATGAGGGAGAGGGGGAGAAGAAAAAGCTTCTCTTTCCCCTCCACTTCTCCACCTCAACATCCTCTTCATCCCTTTCTCTCAACATCTTCCTCTCTTCCTCTGTTAAACAGTGATTAACTATTAATGATTAATGAATCCCACCCACATAAGGGGTGTTTCCACATGCAAGAGATATTTTGAAGAAAAACTCCGATGAGAAAGACAGAAAATATTCCGCACACGGGAGAGAACCCAATGCATTAACATGTTGCCCCTCACTCATTTTTAGCAAAAAATTAGTAGAATTTCGCTAACACGCCTGTGGAAAACGTGCCTATTTTACCATAAAAATGCTCTAAAAAAGTCCTAAATAATTAGGAAAAAATCCTATTTTTTATTTTAAAGATGTAGGGAATCCTTTCTACCAAAAAATACCCACAATAGCATGTGCAGTATTTTGGAAAAAAATTCTGTAAAATGCTTATTTTACCATAAAAATAGAGAAAAATAGCATTTTCACTCACGTAATTTTCTCGCATTGTTGATACGTCCACCCAAGTCAAGAAGCACCACGTTTCGACCACCATATTGATGTTCCCAATGCGTAAGACACTAAAACAATTTAAAAAATAATATTTTTAAATGTTAAAATTTACTTTAAAAAAATGCTAAAAATTTGGTATAATGAGAGAATTAAGAGGAGAAAAACATAAAAAAATTAACTAGAAACTGCTCTGATCCCATTGTTAAAACCCCATAAATCTCTCTAGCTAATCACTATGCATAAACACACATAATCCAGGCATATACTCATCCACTCGACCATCCCCGAGCCCAAGGGTGCGTACATCAAAGTAATGAAGAACCACATATCTAACGTTGGTGTCCCATACCACCAAGAGGTATGCCTTCAATCCAACAGCACATAGCTCTAGTACGAAATGGCAAGAGAGTAGTTACTATGCTCTACACAAGAGAACCTCCCTTGAGAGTGCCCCATGTCCCTATTATATAGGAGAGCTCTCAAGTGACTCTTAACTCTCCATTTCTATGTGTGACCCTTGGTTGCCTAACCCTAATCCCAACCCAAGGTTAGGTCTAACCCTTGTCCCACTAGAGCATGTTCCCATGCTCCCATGCTCACATGCCTAGGGTGGGTTAGCCTCCTAGTATATGCACATAATATGATGTGCACATAACATTGTGGAGGACCTAACCCCAAAAGAGCTAAAAGCTACACATGATGCAAATGCATCCACCTCAAAGGCTACCCCTGAAACCACAAAACCCACATGTGCGACACATGATACAAAAGCCCGAAAGAAAGTTTGATCTCATTGCATGCGCAAACATAATGAAAACTTGATGATCCAAGGAAAGTCAGAAGATGAAACAAGTTCCATTACGTCACTTAGTCAGGATGAAACAAGTTCTAATACGTCACTCAGTGCACCTCACAGTCAATCAAGAAACTAAAACCCGCACCACTATCCCAAATTGAAAATCATGATGACATGACATATGAGGAACACAAAAGGCAAGCTCAGGAGAGCATGCTAAGCATTGTTGAGTGTCAAACAAGATGACCGGTTATGATTGAACCTCATAATGTCAAACCTAAAAAGGCAACCAAAATACAAAAACTGGAGGAGTATCACTTTCCCTTTTAAGAGGAAGACGTATTGTCTACATAAATAAACTCATCAAACCAAAAAGAGTCATTAGAGGAAGATTACATTAATGATTATTGAAAAATCACGTGAGAAATTCGATGAATTCCTTATGAAATTTAAGCAGTCTCTCAAATTCTCATTTGGAGGAGTGCTCTTCTCTTGCGGGTGAAGCTAGCATAGTTATAGCCCTTGCACCTTTAAAGGCTAACAATGAGTTGTACTAAGCTCTCAAGAGCTATATAGAACAGGACTGTAAGGATTCGCAACAAGTTTCCAAACAAACCTTAGTTAAAGTGGTTAGTGGATCTTAGTTAAAGTGGTCAATGGACCCAAAGTGCCGTTGTACACATTGGGAACACTTGAAAAAGCCAAGAGCCAAGATGAGGATGAAAGTGAATGGGAATATGAAACCGAAACACGAGTTGAAGTTGAAACAAACACACACTGGAACGTCCATGGTTCCGCTTGAGGATTCTACCATGGTATGGTTAGATTTCCGTGTGGAAAATAAAGTTGAAACAAACACACACTGGAACGTCCATGGTTCCGCTTGAGGATTCTACCATGGTATGGTTAGATTTCCGTGTGAAAAATAAAGTTAAGCACATACGCACATTAATTAGCCCTCGAGCAAGCCATAACCTTGTGAGTGACAATAGACACTTGGGTATCATTGGGCCAACTTGCAATCATCCCTAAAGGAAATTCTCTTGCAAAAGGTGCTAATGGAGAAACCATTGAAGTTATAGGTTGCTTTAGCTATGCTACTCAAACAATTGGTCAAATTATGGAATTTGAATTCCATGCAACCCCATATTCCCTTGAATATGATGACATCCTTGGTGGAACTTGGGTACGTGACTCGTGGTATTCAATTGTTGACGAATCCATGAAAACATTTACCTTGAACACTCCTGCAAGCATTGTGAAATTGCTCCTACTACAGGAGGAAGAGACCTTGGAGGAACTGAAACTCCAAACATATCTTACTCCAAATATCCCAAGAGTTATGGTTGGATTTGAACTTTACAATAAAATCAACACAATCTAAGCATAGCTTTGTCCACAAAGAGAACACAATCTCATGACTCTCGAGTTATGGGATTTGTTAAGTCAACTGACACTCAAGGCTCATTCTGAAATAATTCCATTTATAAAAGACATGAACATGCCATGTTTGGGGTACTTTGAATAAACAATATATATAGAATCCAACCCCCTTGCAAGTTTTTTGTGGTTGAGTATGTGTTGGAAGTAGATTTGATCTTGGGGCATAAATGGACTATTGCTACCCAAGCACCAATGTGCTTTGCTAGCAATAGGGTCATCATGATGGTCAACGACACAAAGTTGATGATACCATACTACAAAGAAGCGGCTCCAACACTGAAGGATCTAAATAATGTTGAGCACAAAAAGCTACAAGGCTCTTCCTCGTCGAAAGCCTATCTAGTCAAAAACCTACCATTTGCATTAATGACCAACTCCGATAAAGCATCTACCCCTTCATCTCCATCCTCACCAACAAATTTCAATGCTAAAACCTCATAGTCCAATAGCTATTCCTGAAGAAGTCCCCCAAGCACAACCATCTATTTCTAAAAAGGAACTCAAAGGAAATCGACCTCAACAACTTCTCATCGATGACCAACCTCACCAAGGGAGAAAGCTGCATGCTCAAAAGCCTCAACATCAACAACCACCTTTCTACAAGAGACTTAGGCCTCATCGTTAACAACGCCCATAAGTCTCAAACCCGCAGCCTCAGTGCCAACTAATGTGAAGGAGAATAATAAATCTTCCACTTCATCCACAAAAAGAAAACTACACCATAGTAGCCAAAATCAAGGTATCTTAATGGTATCAAAATGTGGGTGGAAAAGCAGCTACTTGTAGCTCAAGACTACTACAAAAGTGCCAATCCAGTTTGGGTAGCTCAAGGCTACTACGAAGGTGCTAATCCAATTTGGGTGCCTTGACAATCAAAGCCTCTTCCTCAATGCAAAACTCAAAGGCCAAAGAAGAATAGAAGTACTCTGCAAGGCGTCTACAAAGCCTATGCGAGTTCCTCAAAGAACTTCAGCCACTCAACAAGTGTGGGTACCAAAAAGGTTACTGCAAGCTCAAGTGTACTAACAAGGTAACACTAGAGCTTGGATTCCCAAGTGCATCAAGAAGTCACCTAAGCTTACACAAAGAAAAAAACCTCAGCACCAAAAGCATCAGTCATCACCAATTCATAATGTTTATCAAAGATAAGTGTCTGTGCATGTGCTTTAAGAACAAGGATATTATGATGGAAATCCCATCATATGGTTGCTAAGATTAAACAAAGTAAAGAAATCCTTACCCCCATTGACTTCAATTCCAAGAAATTCACCTAAAGTTAGACATGAATGGAGGCCCAAGCAAGCCACTCAACCCCTCTCATGCATACAACACATTCAGAAGAGCTTGTGTGTTCAGTCCCAACACCAATGGAAACCAACCAGAAGCTGTACCTATTGCCTTGATAACACTTGAGCCACAAATTCAAGAATTAATCCCCACGTCTACAACAGAAGAGACTTATGAGCGCATCAAGAACAAACTCACAATGCTCTTTTCATCCCTCTAGATGAGAAGAATGAGTGCAGAAGCTACACAAAAGACATAAGAACATATTCTTTCAAAAAGAAGAGTAACCACAAGAACCTATTGCTTGCAAGGTGGTAACACAAAAAAAAAAAGAGAAAAAAAAGGAAAAAGACAAAAACACAAGGGAGTCACACAAATGGCCTACCTAAAAATGGTAAAATATCACAAGAAACTCCTAATGATCTTCAATAGCCAATACATTTTTGTTAAGCTTATAGCTTACTATTCTTTTGGCTAAGTCAATGTAGTAGTTGCTCCATGAGTACATATCCATACTCATGCACTGGAGGATATTGACACCAAAGCCTCATCATCGATAACTTTCTAAGTACATCTCTAAAAATGCAATCACTAAGTAAAAATCCACATCCCGGTTAGGAATCCCCACTAATCACTAACCTTGTCATTTAATAACTAGCCTTTCTCATTCCTTCCAGAGGAACAAGGACCATTGAATGCCACTCAACATCAAAAGCCATCAACAAAGCTTGTCAATTCTCCCATACAAAGGTCTTCACACGATCACGAGGATGCAATCGGCATCAAGAAGGGGGGAATGTTAACCCATTTCTAGGGTTAACAAGAGCTACTACCATTATCTTACATCAAGGAGTCAAGGTAGACACACCAAAAGGTCATACATTCAAGATATGAAGCAACGGTATCCAAATCTACAACTTGGACGGGCGCCCATAAAATTATCCGACAACAGAATACTTATGGAGATTTCCGGAGGATTTCCACTTCAAGATCATGTGGTAGCAAGCTAGGATGAAGTCCCAAGTGATGTACTTCATGGATATATTATGAGAGTAGTCATTGTAATAGCATTAGGTCTCTTATGAGCTTAAAGTGCTCGATTGGCCACTATTTAAGTGAGTGTGAACACTTATGGCCATGTATATAAGTGAAAATCTCTCATAATATAAAGGACTCTTCCATTATGCAATTGAGTGTGGCTCTTGATAATTCTCTTACTAATCTATCTCTAATGCATGTTAGTGAGTGTGTGTGAGTGACGTGAGGTGAGAGGAGAAACGAGTACACGTAGTGCAACGCAATGATGTGACAATGCATGTGAGAGACTATGCCGAAATCGCTACTCAAGGAGTGGTGGAGCTTGGAGACCTCAAAGGTTACAAGCTCAGCCATCGGAAAGATCCCACGATAGTTGCGATTCGCCAGGTAATTTTCTTGTTGGATGTGTTTTGAGGAGGGTTTGGGTGAGCCATAACAACAATTTACCATTTTAGTAAATTACAAGGGCAATTATGCAAATAAGTGTTTCTATTAGTTCTCTTTTCCACTAATAGATGCATAATTGCCTTGTAATTTACCATTTTTCTTATCCTTCTTCACAAAAATCATTTGCATAATTCCCTTCTTTCCCACAATAGAAGCATTCAAATCCTTGGCCTTTTTGCCAACGATTTCATCATCCTTTAATCATCTAGGGTTGCCCCTACCTCTAGAGCTATATGAGCCTTTGCCTTTACTAAAACTTGTTTGCTTATTGTTGTTGTTGGTGGTGACTTTTACATTAGCCACCACTTCTGGCCTGCTCCTCTTCCTCATCGAGGATCTCCCCTGCTTCCTTTGTGGAGAGTGCTCTACCCACTCACAATGGTAGGGAGCCAAAATAAGAATTAAAAGGAGGTGTTTACCTGCACTTACTAGTTTGTTGGGAAGACGAGGACATCAACCCTGTGTCCTTTGATCCTTGCTTGTCGGAATATTAGTAGAGAGCTGGATGGGGGCATCTTCTAAAGCCAGTTGCTTCATGCTAGTGATGGTGTTGCCTTGTTGCCACTGTCGGATTTGGTGTACTAGGTGGTTGCTTACGATTGTGCCGGCTTCGAGGTTAGTGTATTGACGGCTTGGTCTTCTTACCGGGGAGCTTCTTGTAACTTTGCCGAGTTGTGGGCGGTGCTTTGAATGTTCCAACATGGGATGGTGCTTAACCATGTGCCTTATGTGCCTAATGACATGATTAGGATGTTGATTACTTGGCTTGAAGTGTCGGGCTATTGTTGGGGTGCTAACGGTGTTGTATTTGTAGGGTGGTCTGAAGCTTTGATGCTGGTGAAGAGGTTAGGATCGATGAGTCTTGTGGGGTATGCCTGTGGCCATTTTATTAGTGAAGCTGGGCGCGGTGTGGTTTTGCAGCCGAGGCTTCTTATTGTGGTAGAGCGGGGAGACCTTGCTTGCTCTGTCTCCAACTCACTCTCTTATACACACATACACACACACTCCTCCTTTTACACACAATCTCTCTTGCTCTCTTGACGTGCAAGCTCTCTTCGCTCAAGCTCTTAAGCTCTCTCGCTCATACACCCGCTGATCTCTCCCTATAATAACAGACCTCTGTAGCTCTCAACCTCAGACTTCTCAAATGCCACATCAACTTGCTTAGACAAAGCTTGTAGTAGATGATGGTGAAATCCCCATGTCAAAGATGAACACACCTATTGCCTTTGTGGTGAGCTTCTCAAAAATTAAGTTGGCACCAAAAAACTAAGTTTGGCACCCTTGCTACTGCCACAACATTACAACCATGAAACTATCACCATCAGAGTTGTGATCTGGCTCATGTCAATAAAAATCCATTGTTATTATTCACAAGAAGGAAGCATTATGTTGTAGGTGTATAGAAACAACAATCATGATATTGTAGGTGTATACACCTTTTTCATGGGGTACCTATTAGCCACTTTTTTATTGATTAATTAATGCCCGCTATCGTAGGCATTAATTAATTAAGGATTTTTAAAGGTTTCTAACCTTATTAATAAGATTACCAATCTTATTATCAAGCCAATGCAGACAACAAGCGAGAGAGAGTTGAACCACCCTGATGGTGGAGAGCGGCGTAGACAACGAGAGAGAGAGAGAGAGAGAGGGAGAGGGAGAGAGAGAGAGAGAGAGAGAGAGATCACGCAGCCTGACATGAGCTTATCTCTGACAGCAAAACGAGAGAGAGAGAGAGAGAGAGAGAGAGAGAGAGAGAGAGAGAGAGAGAGATAGGGTGAGAGAGAGAGAGAGAGAGAGAGAGAGAGAGAGAGGGGTTGCTTTTTTTACTTTCACCACATCATCATCGCGCTAAAATCCCCCTGCCAACTTTCACATCATCATCATCACTAACATCCCCCAAATCTTTTTTTCAAAAAAGGGGCAGATATATTGATGATAAAGAGAGAATCCAAGGTTACAAAAAGGGGGGCCACGTGTCTGTTGTACCGTCAGACACCACTAGTCACGTTTCTGCATGTGCTTACGCGTGTCAAACTCAGATGACGATTGAGAGTAAAACAAGGGGACTCAGAAGTTAATACCAAGGGACACAAGCTGCTGCATGACATCAAACCAGATTAATCTGCATGCAAACAGACCTGACTCGAGCCCGCGTGGAAGGTGCACAAAAAGAGAACACCTAAAGAGTATACCAATCACGGAGGAAGAAGGTATCCAGCCAAGGGAAGAGTTCACCCTCTCCGAGTCGCCACCAAAATGGTGGATTGAAAGGATGAGTCCCGCTTCAAGTCTCCCGATGATCAGCATCTGCAGACGGATGACGTGAAGGAGCTCCTACACCTGCAGAACACCTTCAGATTGGCATCTGAGGCAGATACCAAAGGGGTAGCACTTGCTAGCTGTGAAGCCAACAAGCAAACTGGCAGCCATGGATCAAGGCTCCGCAGAATCGCCTAAGAAAACTCGAAGGAGGAGAGATCACATGCAGCGTGTGATTTGACAACATCCCCCAAATCTTGTGTCTAAAAGGTCCAAAACCTTAAGTCCAAAACACATTAAAACCTTAAGTCCAAAACACATTAAAACTTTAATTAATCCAAAGGTATATTCCATAGAAATTAATCCAAAAAACGATGTTGCTGCCCTGAAAATGATATTCAGAAAATAGAGCTCCACAATGTCCGTCACTAACTTTATGGTAGGGGCAACCTGCGCTGGCGGCTGAGGCGATGGCTCGGGGGGCGCAGGGTAGAAAGGGAAGTGGCGGGGGCTGCATCAATGGGAGGAGGAGATGAGGTGTTGAGAAGCTCGCAGGCGAAGGCAGGGGAAGTGGCGGGGGCTGCGCCAATGGGGTTGAGAAGCTCGCAAGCGGAGGAGAGGGAAGTGGCGGGGGCTGCGCCAATGGGTTTGAGAAGCTCGCAAGCGGAGGAGAGGGAAGTGGCAGGGGATGCGTCCATGGGAGGAGGAGGTGGGGCGTTGAGAAGCTTGCAGGCGAAGGACAGGCACGTACGGCCTGCATGGCCGACGGCCCGCAACGATAGGATTTGACGCCCATCTTCCTTTTCGAGAGCCGTCTACCCGAGAGCCGTCTACCCGTCGTATGAAGGCCAACTTGAGACGAAACCTGTCAAAGGACGAGCTAGGCAAAAAATTTCCCTTCCATAACGATGTACAAAAAATTTATACACTTGTCAAAAGAAGGGCAACTTTTTGAAATGCCCTTCAAAAATAAAATTTAAAATTATATGTCCAGCCTGCCCTGCATGCTAAATTAATGTCATTGAATTTTGGTGAAGGGGTAGTTGGAACTTGAAAGTTGTCAAAACTTGTCATTGGGCCGCAGGAGATGTGTGTGTGTGTGTGTAAAAGGCCTTCGGTTAGTTAATTAAAGGAATGTGAAACAAAAGGAATAAAAGAAATACAATTGTAGTGAAGCCTTACAAAGCAAAGGACACAATGGATGAGAACGTTGGAAGTATGTTTGCGTCGATGATCGATGTTAGCGAACGCCGTCTCTCTCTCTCTCTCCCTCTGGTATTTGCCTTGCGTGCGCCGTGCAGCGAGTGCCAGCGAGTTTGGCCCTCTTTCCCTGCAAGCTACTACCTTGCTCTTGAGCTAATGCCAATCTTTACCCTTGGCCAGCTCCATTTCCGGGCTCTCAAGAATCATGTGCCAGGCGGACCTGTTTTCGTTCGAGCATTTGCAGACCGCTGAGCAAACCAGCTCCTTCTTGGCAGCGACCCTCGGCCCAGGAGTCAGGACTCGGTGGCCTCTGGCCCTATTTATGAAGCCCCCCCTGCCTCAGTTCTCAACTTCTCACTCCACTCCAGCGGCCAGCCTCCTCCTGCGGCGGCCGGCCTCCTCCTGCGCCCAGTGCCCAGTGCCTTCCTGCTTCTAGTTCGAACTTCGCCCTCCTTCCTGGCCTCTGCTCCCTGCTCGAGCCTCTGCAGTGTGCACCTTGCCTGCTGCTGTCCAGCTCACTCCACTCCAGCGGCCAGCCTCCTCCTGCGCCCAGTGCCCAGTGCCTTCCTGCTTCTAGTTCGAACTTCACCCTCCTTCCTGGCCTCTGCTCCCTGCTCGAGCCTCTGCAGTGTGCACCTTGCCTGCTGCTGTCCAGCTCAATTCAGCCCTTGGCCACCTTGCTTCCTGCCCACCTCTCCCTCAGTTCGGCACTTATTTCAGCCCTTTTCTCTGGCTCCTGGGGGTGCTTCCCTCCCAGAGGTGTCCAGAATTTGTCTGCAGTATTCAGCCATCGTTTCCAGTTGATTCAGTCGATGTTGTCACCTTCAAGTGCTTCAGGAAAGTTTTGAAGGTATGCTCAAAGACCCCTTCTTAGGTTATATTCATTAGAAGTTAGCAACAGCATATTGCGTTTGTTGTTTGAATTTCATGATATTAATCTACTTGTGCAGCCAAAATTCAAATGCTCATGTGTTAGTACGAGACTATGCTGCAGCCTGCCGGTGACCTTGCCCAGGTGAGTTAACTGCTATCTTCAGTTATCTTATATGCATAATGCATGGTTGTCTTTTACTCTTTGTTACTACCCCAGTAAGCACAGCGCTGGGAAACTTGACCATGGGCTACATCACAGCGCTGGGAAACTTGACCATGGTGAGATTAGGAAAGGGGAAAGGGAAACAGAAACGATGCCTTTAGAGAAACAGAGTTTCTGCAGTTTCAGCCAGGAAATTGCCATTTCATATTACTATGGTGTAGGGTTCTTGGGCTGTAGCCGTGAACACAACAACTGGACGCTTCAATGCAGCCAAGTTGCCATCTTTTTGGATGCATGCTTAGCTGTTAGCTGCACTGTGTGGTAGCAGCGGGAACTGCACTGACTGGTGGACGATTTATGCAGAGCTGAGGTTCTTGTTGTTCATGGGTTTGGGCAGCACTTTTCTTTTTAGTCCAAATTAAGGTTTAGGTGTATGCCTAATGGGCTGATCATATTGCTTGGTTGAGTGTGGTTGATCTGTCTGTCTTCCGCTTCCGCTCAGAAGGTATGGCCTGGTAGCAAGCTGTATGCTGTAGAGCGCTAGCCTTTATGCTGTCTTGAGGCGGGGCCTGCTGTCTAGTGGAAGCATCCTTTGTCTTTCTAGTTTTGAGGGCTGCTTAGTAGTGCCAATTGTTTTGCATCATGGGCGACCATGGGGGTTGTTTTCTGCACTGTTCAAGATTCTGGAATCTGGGGCTAAACTGCCTTGCCACTGCTTATGTGCTGAGTGTGATGTACTTGGATGGTGTCAGGCTTGGAGATGTACAAGGTACTATTAGTGGGCTTTTCACAGCAGCTTTCTTTCTCTTCATTTCTCATGCACGCCCAATGAACACTTTATCTGCTAAACGGCCACATGCAAACAGCCTTCTTTCTCTCTCTCTCTCTCTCGCCTGAGTCGCCTGCATGGTAGAAACTTGAAAGTCGCCCTCTCTCAAACTTGGGTTTCATGCTTTGCAGGACACAATCAAGCTTCATCCACGGCATCATCTGGAGTAATCTAACTTCTAGTTCTAAGTCTTTCAAATAGTGAACACAATCTATATGGACCAAAGACATCATCCAAGGAATTCAAGAGTCATCAAGTCTTGAGACGACATTGATTACAACCACCACATTATCTCCAAGATCTAAAGGTTGGTCTTCTTTTCACGCATTATCTTTACTTGTGAATTCTATGACTACTTGCACAAGACATGAAATCGTTGGCATACTAAGCATGAAGCTTAATAATGTATTTATTCAAAGAACACTGCCTACATTATAGACTAAGGATAGAAAAAGATATGAGATTTATAGCAGTATCTTGAAAACTTCACAGCATTTCAAATCACATTATTATTTATTGTTATGTACAGAATATGGCGCCACTTGGTCGACCTGAAAAAAGCAAAAAATAGAAAACCCTTGAGCAATCTCTTGGGCTTCATGGTCTAGTTACTAATGTAACAAGTGATCAACGTAATGCTGCCACTTCTAGTCAAGTTGTGGCTGCACAAGAAGCCACAAAAGAGAAAAAAAAGTATGAGCGGATTTTCTTGGAAAGTTGGAAAATTCCGCATACATGGGTTTTCCCTATTGATGGGCCTGATGGAAAAGAGAGGCTCAAATGCAGGTGGTGTACCTATGCACACAAAAGGAATCCTTATGCTCAACCTCAAGGTGCTACAACTAAACAAAGGAGTGCCTTAGATGAGCATAGTCTCTCTAAAGAGCATATACAGGCAAAGGCTATGTGGGAAGAACATGAGAGACGCTCAACACTTCCCATTGAGAAGCATATTGCGATTATGACAGATGATGAGAAGGATAGGATTGTCACGGTCATGCAAAGCATGTGGTATGTACTCAAAAGAAATTTACCTCTTGAAGAGTTTCCACACCAATGCAACTTTCAAAGATTTTTGCGCACACCTAATATGCCAATTACTAGTGAGTACTCTGCGTACACTAGTAAAGATGCAGGAAAGGAATTTGCCAAGGCAATCAAACATGTATATTGGAATAGATTAAAGAAGGACATTGTTGAGAGTCCTTTTTACTCTATTCAAATCGATGAGAGTACTGATATTAGTACAAAACAATACATGATTGTTTACATCACGTACATGCAAAATTGTGGAAATGGCCCAATATGTACATGCTTTGTGGAACTCTTGCCAATCGAAAATGGTGATGCAGAGGCCTTAAGTAAAACTTTGCTTGACTTTTTGGCCAAAATGGAGTTGCCTTTGCACAAGATGATTGGTATTGCTACCGATGGTGCAAGTGTCATGACAGGCTCAGCAAATGGTGTGGTTGCAAGGTTGAAGCAAAATATTCCACATCTTTTAAGCTTTCATTGTGTTGCTCATAGGGAGTCACTTGCAGCTGGAGATGCATTTAAAGTGTTCAAAGAGTTCAAGTTTGTGGATAAGATTGCAAAAAAGCTCTTTGAGTGGGTTTGTAGATCGGCAAAGAGACATGCAGCTCTTGCAGAAGTTGTAAAGGCATTCAATCTTGGTAGACATGGAAAATTGAAATTGTTAAAGATGCACGATGTAAGGTGGTTGTCTCGAGGTCAAGTCATGGTTAGAGTGGTGCGTCTGATGCCAGCTTTGTTGACAGCATTGAAGCATGAAGATAGTGAGTTATATGCATCATTGACAAACTATAAGGTGCAATTTCTTTTGAATTTCTTTGCCGATGTGCTTGGAGAATTAAATGTGCTCAATTGCAAGCTCCAAGAGGAGCATCCAGATATTTCTGCTATTGGAAGTCATCTAAAGTCTGTTGTAGAGACACTTCAAATGTCTTTCTTGGGTCGAGTATTTGGCTTTGATACAAAACACACACATGCTTTTTTGACCATGCCTCATGGACAAAATGGGGTGGTGAGTTTTACAGATAGTGCTGGCAAAATACACTCACATGTCTTACACTTGGGGCCTATGTGTGAAGGAGATATTGTGAATGCATATGAAACTCTACATATAGTGATTGAGAATTTAGTAATGATGGCTACTACTTATGTTAGAAGTTTAGTGGATGCTTTATGGAATCGTTTTAAGGTTGATTTTGAGTTGTTTGAAACTGTGAAGTATTTTACTCCAAGAGACTATAATGAAGATTTAGAAAAGCTTGATGATGCCTCACGACTATGGTTGGAAACTCTTTGCAAGCACTTTGGAAAGGAATCTGGCTCTTTCATGAATGAGGTTGAATGCAAAGGAGAGCGTAGATCTTTTGTCTCACGGATGCGAAATTGTTTTAAGCAAAAGAATATGCATACTGCTTGGCAAGATTGTTGTAATCATGAAGAATGGGAATTCTCTTTTCCATGGACTATGAAGCTTTGGAGAGCCTTGCTTTTGTTACCTCTTTCATCTGTAGCATGTGAGAGAGGTTTCTCAAAGATGAATAAAATCAAGGACAAGTTTCGGAATAGGTTATCCCTTGATATGTTGGGATTGGTGATGTTTGTGGGATTGAATACTCCCAAGGTAGACAACCCTGAAGACATGCTTTGGGATGAATGTTTTGACGCTTGGAAAGCTATGAAGAGTAGAAGATCAAGATCCATGGAGACCACTTCTATGCGAGAAGCTTGAATTTGAAGTTTCCTTCTTATGCATTTTGGATTTTTAGGTTCCAGGGCACTTTTTACCCTCTTTAAGAGGGGTTTTTTCCCCTGGGTTTTTATTTGCTTTCTATTATATTGGCCTTGTATACATTATTCAATTTGCATATTCAAGGGCTTAATGTGAAGATTTTGTTGAAGATTTTTAGATTAAGGTGAGATTAAGTGATTTAAATATTGTATGAAGTAAAGATCTTGTCTAATTCATTTAAAGTTATCATGAAAATCTCTCTTATGATGTAAGTTGTTTATATGAATTCAAATAAATTTACTTTGGATAAATGTAGTGATAAAAGTTACCATGAGATGATGATTGTACGATCTTTTGTGTTAGTACCATAAATTTATAACTTTTTCTTATATAGATAAATATGGATATGCTTTTAAATGTCAATAAGTATTATGCAATTGATAACTGATAACGATCTTAAAATAAAATCTTGTAAACACAATACAAAATGCTTTGTATCTATTTGTACATGACTCAAGCATCACGATGATCTTTCGATAGGAAAATTTTTTATTCATCTGTCATTAGACGGGCATTGTAGAAATTTGTTCTTCTTGAAAGAAGGGCAAAATTTTTAGGTGTCTGTCATATGAAAGATTTGGGTGCCCTTCAAATCCTATCGTTGCCGAGGGGAACGATTACGCTTTTAATAATAATAATAATTATTATTATATGGAAAAAATTAGAATGCTTGGGTAGCCTTATCTGCTTGTACATGAAGTGATCCAGCTGTAAACTTACTTGCAAAGGGTGCTAGAGCCACGTCCGTTACTGATAAACCGCACGCTTATGTTCTCAATCGATGAAGATCTTGAAGCACTTCGCAAAAAGGATAATTACAAATTGGTTAGCACATCTGAATTTGAGTTAAACGTTATTGTTCAAGTCATACGAATTTTGTGCTTGTTTGTGCAAGTGAAAAAAATGGTGAAGAGTTGGCAGAGTCCTCCCTAAAATTTTATAAACGTAAAGGAACATATCCTTCCCTCGTTTCCCAAATAACACTCTCGGTATTGAAAGTGGACCAAAGATACACTTTCAGTGTTGAAAGTGGCCATTAATTTGTTCATATCTAAGAGAAAAATAAGAATACTTTTATTCAATACTAAAGTCGATGATGTGACGAGTCTTGTGTGATATTGTTTCACGATCACTGATTAATGTAGAAGTATAACTACTGTCGGTGCGACCTTGTTGGCAGCACAAGATTGAAATCTTCCTCTTGTATGTTTTTATTTACTTAATAGAAGTCTTTTCTTTGAACCAGAAAAAAAACATAAGTGGCAAGAAGGGTCCTTTGTAACCTGGAAATGGGATCCAACAAGTGAGGAAGGGAATGGCTGAGTCAATGAAGGCAATGGTGTCCAGCCAGCCACACAATTAGGTAATGTGCTGCTGAGAGAAGAAGAGCTAGGATACAAGGATTTGAGCCAAGCCAATATGTGAGGCTAATCAGACGCCATGATGACCATCTGCTGGTAGGACACAGAGAGTGCCAATAAGGTGTTGCCCACCTCCATCATTTTGGCATATATATATACCCCAAGTGAAAAACTGAGCTGTGGGGTCTTGCAACACCTCTGTTTCGGGTTTAGGCCAAGAGACAGTTCTCCTAAATGCATAAGTGCAGAAGACCATTGGAGTATATGTTAGAAGGGAAAAGGATCATAAGAATGGTCTCTAACAAGTTAGGGAGTGAATGGTTGTGCCAGTGGAGGCAATGGTGTCCAGCCAGCCACACGATTGGGCTTTTTGCTAAAACAAGAAGAGGTTGAGCCAGGCATGCATCCCTCTATCAGGTTGATGGCCTTATTTAGGATTTTGTACTAGAAAGATAATGAGGCGAGGCTCGAATGGTGGATCTCTTGCCTCCTCCTCAGAAAGGTGATCCAGCGTTAAACTTGAAGACATAATTTCATTGTAAAGCACGGCCATCACCACCAATGATACATTTGAAGCATCTACAGTAGGCACTCCCATGTTGCTTTATTTGTTGTGTCAATTCAGCATGAAGGTTAATTGAGCACAAAAACAAAAGCTTAATCTTGTAATTTTGGACCATTAAGCGTGGATACGAGGGTTTTGATATAGACTTTTCACATAAATCTTCCAAACTGGATGGGTACTTGTATTGCTCCTTGTAAAGTGAGAGGAATTTCTGCTTGCGAGCTAGAGAGGGACGCAAACGGCAGGCGAAGAAGTCTGGAGAAGGGAAGCAATTTTAGCAATTCTTTTTTAAACGTTCCTTTTTATTTTATTTAGTTGCCACGTGGCCTTCTATCTTTGCTTGCTTTTATGCAGGCTACCCAAGGTAAAGAAGGATTTTTTTGATAAATTAAAAAAATAAAATAAATATTTTTTTTAAAAAATAAAGTGGAGAAAATAAAAGCAAGAGGAGGGACGCTTTTTCTTTTATTTCAATAAAATGAAAAAACCAAAAGGAAAAAAAAAAGGGGGGGGGGTTGATTTTAAAAGGGGAGGGCGTTAATTGAACAGAGATGGGGGCACGTGGGCGAAGGGGGTGTGTACACATGCATACATGTGAGGGTGTGAAAAGGCTGGCATATATACGTGTACACAAGTAGTGTGTGCGCGTGTGCAAGAGCGGGTGCATATGAGGGTGTGTAAGAAAATGTGTGCACATGTGTTGGGTGAAAATGTGTGTACCCACGTGTGTGCAAAGGTGTGTGTGCAAACGCATTAAGTTGGGTTTGATGCCATGTGCACGTACCAATGCATATGCACTTGCGGGTACATGGTGCACGTCACATAAATATACATGCACGATGTACAAATGGGAATGTGAGTATATATGCATATGCACTTGCAGGTGTACTTGTGTGAATGTGTAAATGGGTGCACGTCACGTAAATATGCATGCACGATGTGCAAATGGGAATGTGAGTATGCATGCAAAGGTGAGCGCACACGTGTGCATGAGTGGCATGTGTGTGTGTGCACGCTCAAGTGAGTGCGTATAGGAGTGTGGTGTTGCACATAGGCAGGAAAAGGTGTACGTGGGGTGAAAATGTGTGCGCCCACATGTGTGCATGAGTAGGTGCGAATGTGGAGTGTGTGTGCATGAGGGTGCAAGTGTGCATGCACATGTGAGTGCATAATGCACATATGTGTGAATATGTAAATGGGTGCACGCACGCGCAAATGTGCATGAACAATGTGCAAATGGGAATGTGAATGCGTGTGCAAAGGTGGGTGTACCCACATGCGTGAGCAAGGTGTGTGTGTGTGTGTGCGCGCGCGCGCACGCTCACATACATGCAGTTCAAATGGAAAGGTTGCATGTGCGAATAGCTGGGTGTGCACATGAAAAAGTGCAAATGTGCATGTGCACAAGTACGAAGTGTGCACATGGGAATGTGAGTGCGCATGCAAAGGTGGGTACACGATGTGCATACGTCGGGGGCATGTGCATGCACGTATGTATATAAATATGAGAGCACATGTGCATGTGCAAGTGTGTGAATGCATGAGAAGTGCAGGTGTGTGCATACGCGGGTTCAAGAAGTGCAAATGTGTGTGTGGGGTGCACGTATATGTGCATGGGTGAATGTATGTGCACGGGTGTGTAGGTAGGTATAATTATGTGTGTGTGCACAAGGTGGGGTGTGTATGTGTGTGCATGTAGGTGGGTGTAATTATGTGTGCATGTGTGTGTTTTTAGTGGTTTCTTGACGATTCTTGATATGTTTTTACTGTGCATGCACTCCATGGGTGTTGCAAAATTGTGGGGATCCCTCTAGGTTTGGCGAGGCTAAGTGGAACAACTTGGAAACTTGGTGGCTCATTAGAAATCAAAACCGTCGAGGATACAACCACTACACACAAGCTTGGTGGCATGTCTAAGGTTTCTTCTGCTGCCTACTTCATTTGTGGGTCTTGCATGCATGGAAGGGATGCTGCCACTGCTCTCCATTCTTGCTTTGACTTTGGGGCTAGCATAAGAGGCAAGGCCTTGGGGCCCCATATCAAGGGTGGGATTGCGGGGGTCTAGGGCATGGGTTTGTTTGATTGGTCTAGGGCATGGGTTTGTTTGATTTTGGCACCCAGATGTAGGGGTTTCCTTTGTAGAATACTTTTGGGGTGGTATTGGGTGTTGAGGCCATCACTTGGATATTTTTGGCTTTAGGAGTTGTCAACAAGGTTCTTGGGACCCAAACGGACGGGTTCCCTTTATAGAAGCCATATGTAGGGGTTTCCTTTGTAGAATACTTTTGGGGTGGTATTGGGTTTTGAGGCCATCACTTGGATCTTTTTAGCTTTAGGGGTTGTGCAAACAAAAAGGTTCTTGGGACCCAAATGGACGGGTTTCCTTTGTAGAAGCCTTGGGCTTCTAGCAACTTGATGGCGATCCAACAGGGCTCAGGGTTTGGGTATAACTTTGTTGCATGGAGCTATTGCTCAATAGATCTCCACTCATAGTGTGGCTGCAAAAGTCTTTGCTTAGGCATCAAATCTGCCTTGGCTAGCCTAGTGACCTCTCCTAGAGTATATTATGGTTGACATTTGGGGAGTAATCTTCGTCTTTGTCGATGAGGTTTTAGTTAGCCTGTACCCACTCCTTCCCTAGATCCTATTGTGGTTGATGTTTGGGGGGTAATCTTTGTCTTTCTCATCGAGGTTTTGGTTCTCCCATCGAGTTGAAGGGTGAGGTGAGAGTGTTATATATTGTTAGAGATTACCCGAGGTGGTTTGGCATGTTAAGTAGAGCCTGTAAGTGGAGGATGAGGCTTGGGATGTGATAAGTTTGCGGTATCCTCAGCCACCGAGGATACGATAACCATTCCATAGGGGAGCTCGAGTATTACAGTCCTTCTTCGCCAGCTGTTGATGATGCAATCTGTTGGTTGTGATCCATCCCCTTTCGAGATGATGCTCTCTCTCATGGTACTTGTGGGGATCACATAAAACTTGCACGATGCACGTTTAGATCCAATAAGAAACTCCACTTTAAAACAACTCGACAGTCATGGATTGGGAATTGTTTACCATGGTAATGTTGTTTCAAAAGGCATGATAGGAAGGTGGCCTAATGAGGTCTATCTCTTCCAAGATAGAGCATTATGGCTAGCCCCATGTCCATCAAGGTAGGTGGCCTAATAAGGTCCATCTCTTCCAAGACAAAACATTATGGCTAGCCCCGTGTCCATCAAGGTAGGTGGCCTAATGAGGTCCATCTCTTCCAAGACAAAACATTATGGCTAGCCTCGTGTCCACCAAGGCTGGCGTGACATTGCTAGATGGTCTTCTTGGAGGGAAGTTTGGAAGAATCGAGGAATTAGTCACATGTCCGGATATCCGTGGGCGAGGCCCCGAGTGTGGGACCCTGCCCTACGCAAGATGTGCTACTTCCACTGCTAGCACCCCGAATCCGTTGCGCGGTGGGGATAGGGATCTCACAGTTGGTATCAGAGCTATTTGGCTAATGAGGATCAACCGAGAAGCCAAAAATGTCAAAAATTTATCAAGAGGCACTAAAAGGTTGTAATTGTGTGATAAAATGCATACAATTTGATATTCAAACTGAAATTCGTAAATCGGTAATTGGGTCTTCAGATGGAAGTACCGCAATTGTATGGAATCCCTGACTTGCTTGAGGCCTAGATATGATGGTATTTACCTTATAGTTCCAAGAACCATGACTACCCGTATATACCGAGGGTATAACTGCAGCTCTTTACTGGCAGTTATATCGAGGGTATAACTGCAGCTCTTTACTGGCAGTATATACGAGTAAATCTAAGACTTGAAATTATAAGCATTAATGCTATCCAGATGATGAATTCGAATGTGGTTGATATGATTTTTAAATTCTGGTTGAGAACTGATGAGTTGATTTGGATTCTGATTGAAAAATGATGATCCCTAAAATTTGGTTGAAATGTAATAAGCTGAGCGAAACCGCAATGAGGATGAATGGGACGAAGCCCTGTGATGATGTTCTTAACTGGAATGACGTTAATGACTTCAGCCAATCACTATGAGATTAGTGGATTGTGCTGGCACATTGCTATTATTAACTTTTGTCCAGTGGATCAAGTTAAGGGATGATAAATTAAAAATTTGAAAAATTGAAATCCCCATGGAGGACTGTTGGAGGCCTGTTCAGATGGAAAAATTCAGTCTATTGGACCATTATTGTGTTAAAGATACGAATAAGATATTCTGAATGAACTGTTATTTGATAATGTGTTCTATATGAGTATCTTTATCCCTTGATTCTGTGGGGAGCCGACCTATTTAAAGAACCCCAGAATCAATTGAATCAAAAATCAGATTGAATCATAAATAAAGAGACTTAACAAGAATTTTAGTATTGATAGGAACATGGACCAAGGTCGTCGTGGTAGAAATGTTAACCCCTAACTCGATGAAGAAGAGCTCGACCTGGATGTTCGTAAAACTCTTCATAGTTCGCAGCCTGGACCTTTCAAGGGTGAAGGGAAAAACTTGGGCGAGACTGTGGAGAAGTGGATCGAATCAATGGAAGAATACTTTGATGTCACCGGTTACAAGAGCAAAATGGCTCTTGCAAGGCTGAAGATAGTGGAGACAGCTTGAGTGGCGTGGAGAAACCACTACGAGACAAACCGTCTCAACCGAAATACCCAAACCTTGACCGATCTCAAGGCTTACCTCAGAAAGAGGTTTTGTCCCCCAGGCTTTCTTGAAACTAAGATGAATGAGTTCTTGGAACTAAAGCAGGAAAACCACACAATTGAAGAGTACCATCAGGCTTTTGCCCTTCTCCTTAAATATTCCTCTCAATTGGATGAAGAGCAGCTGATGGCCAGGTTCATTCGGGGAATGAACGAGCCATTAGATACTTTAGTCAAGAAAGCCAAACCTATTTCCATGGCCGAAGCAGTTCGGATGGCGAAGGATTTCGCCAAAGCCTTTGATGTCAAAGTCCCGCCAAAGCCAGCACCATCACCCTTCAAAAGGTTTTTATTCCCAGAAGGTGATTCCAACCTTCCTCCACTTAAGAGATATCAGGGTCAAACCAAGGATATGGGAAGTTCCAAAATGGAAGAAATGTCCTTTTCCCGAAACTCAATCCCCTGGAATTCAACTTCAGAAATTCCACCCTTGAAATGCTATAACTGTCAAGGATTTGGACATCGCAGTATGGGTTGCCCAACTCCTTTTGGATCAAGGTTTTCAGGGCAAGGAAATCAGGTGTCAAGATTCCAGACTCCAGCCATTTCCGTCCAGAGTAATCACGGTTCTATCCGCCAAAATCAGGGAAATCCCAGAGGTAGACCCTCTATCCAACCTGCAGTTTCAACCCAATCTAATGCAAAACCTCCAACTCAAAATAGGGGAAGTCAAAGAGAGTTGTTCCCAAATCGGCCGTCCACTTCCAAGGTAGTAACGCTGGAAGTGATTGAAGAAGAAGAAGAAGATGAAAAAGATCATACTCCACCTCTGAGATGAGGACATCTCGCGTTTTTTAAGTGGGGTAGAATGTAAGATTCCTCCCCCAGGCCCTCATGATGTCCAGTATCTTCCTCTGTAATCAATTCCCTCTTCAAAAATATAAAAGATCTTGTTTCTACCTGTTTTGGCCTAGAGAGAGAAAATATTCTAGAGATATAATATTCAGATTTTAAATATTTTTGGATAGAAAAATACCTCATCTTATTAAAATAAGTTTCCCTGAAATAGAAGTTCAAAAAGATTTTTAGAAGGTGCATTAAAAATTAAGTTGTTCAAGAGGCATTATCTTGGGGGTGAAGATTTTTTTTGAAATTTTAAATTAAGGTTCCTATGGACCAATAAGATTCATCCAAATGTAGGGAGGAGATAAATGAAGAAATAAAAGAAAAATCCCCCAAAAATGAGTAAATACTCACATAAGATGAAGAGTTGACTAAGGACAAGGTTAATAGTTAAAAAAGAGAGATATTTAGAAGTAATGATGCATTTTTGACACCTCTGCATGGGGGAATTCCCCTCATGAAGGAGGCGCCTATTTCACATGCTTGAATGAGTTTTAAACTCCCAAATAATGAGATATTTTTATCTCTCCTCTCTCCTGTTTCAACTAGATCCAAAAAGTGAGCAAAACTGACCTAAAAATGGTTAAAAATTGACCAAACTGATCTGAGAAATTCTAGAATCAGTTGGTTTGGTTAGAAGCTCACTTTTTTCTATAAATAGAAGCCCTCCCCTTTGTTGAAACTTAATAGTGTTTTATGCATTGTTACTCTGCTTCTCCTAAGCCAAGAACTGTGAATTTATTAACAATTCACTAGTTTTTGACATTTCCCTCTTCCAAAGATTGGTGGCCACTCTTGTTACAAACAAGAGTTGAACCCTCAAACCATCAAGCCAAAGGAAAGTTCCAAGAAATTATGTAAGTAGAGATTCTTGTATTTTTTCTTATTGATTTTATGTTTTCTAATGTTTATGATTGTTTGAAGTGATAAATGGATGTTATGCCTTGATCGAAAGGCTTTTCCCCTCTCTCTTCTTAGAATTAACCCTTATTTATCCTAGTTAAGTGAAGATTGTTGGAATTAAACTTTTTATAATGTTTTCTCTTTTATAAGTGAATTTTGATTAGTATAGATTACTTTAAATCAATTAGAGTTAATTTTTAAGACAAAATTAAGTAGAAAAATTCAAAAAATGGTCAGCCATACAAAGGAGGTTATGGCAAAATTTTTGGAAATAAGAATTATCTTTTTTTATGCTAAAAGAGTAATTCCTATCACTTCTATACTCTAAAAGTGTCATTTTCATGCATAGAAGATGCATATTGATTATTATTATTTTTATGCAAAAAGAAATAATTTTCTTTTATTATGAAAGTGTTACTTTCATCAAAATAGATTTTTATGCATAAAGGAATAATTTTCTTATGAAAGTGTTACTTTCATCAAAATGGATTTTTATTGTAAAAGTGTTACTTTTATCATATTTGAATTTCATGCATAGAGGTATGCATAAAAGATTATTATTTTATTGTAAAAGTGTTACTTTTATCATATTTGAATTTCATGCATAGAGGTATGCATAAAAGATTATTATTTTATTGTAAAAGTGTTACTTTTATCATATTTGATTTTCATGCATAGAAGTATGCATAAAAGATTATTTTTTTATTATTATAAAAGTGTTACTTTTATCATATTTGATTTTCATGCATAGAAGTATGCATAAAAGATTTTTATTATTTTTTATTATAAAAGTGTTACTTTTATCATATTTAATTTTCATCTAAACGATTATATGCATAATCGTATGCATATAAAAGATATTTTTATATTAAAAGAGTGATTTTCATCATAAATGATTGTATGCATAAACATATGCATAAAAGATATTTTTTTAAATATATTAAAAGTGTGATTTTCATCATAAGTGATTTTATGCATAAATAGGATGCATAAGAAAAATTCTTTTATTCTAAAAGTGTAATTCCTACTAAATTGGATTTATGTATGGAAAGATGCATAAAGAAATCTATTTTTAATTCAAAAGAGTTATTTTCATCAATTTTAATTTTATGCATAGAAAGATGCATAAAGAAATCTATTTTTAGTTCAAAAGAGTTTTTCTCATCAATTTTGATTTTATGCATAGGAAGATGCATAAAAGATTGATTTTTAATTCAAAAGTATCATTTTTCATTTAAAATGAATTTATGCATAAGAAGATGCATAAAAGATTGATTTTTATTTCGAAAGTGTTATTCTCCTTAAAATGGAATTTATGCATAAATAGATGTGTAAAGAAATCTTATACTAAAATAAGAATTCTCTTGTATTCTATAAATAGATATGAGGATGTGAAACGAATCAGATAGATGAAAATGAACGAGGAATAGATGGAGATGTATGTATGTGAAAGAATGGATGTAAGAATGTAGATGTATGTGAATGTGAATGTGGATATGAGAATGTGGCTATGGATGTAAGAATGTGGATGTATGTGAATGTGAATGTGGATATGGATGTAAGGATGTGGATGTATGTGAATGTGAATGTGGATATGGATGTATGGATGTGGATGTATGAAAGTAAATGCGGTTGTGAATGTATGATATAGATGTATGGATGTGAATATGTATGTGAATGTGGATGTATGAATGTAGATGTGGACGTATGAATGTGGATGTGGACGTATGAATGTGGATGTGGAAATGGACGTATGGATGTGGATGTGAATCCGGATGTATGAATGTGGATGAGGAAATGGACGTATGGATGTGTATGTATGATGTAGATGTGGATGTGGATGTATGGATGTGGATGTATGAATATGGATGTGGAGATGGATGTACGAATGTGAATGTGTATGTGGAATAATGAATGCGAATATGTATGTGACTGAATGAATGATATAAGATGTGAATGAATGAGATGTAATGAGAAATGGATATGATGAGACGTAATGTAATTTAAGAAAGTTAGGAATGGATGTATGTGAAGTGAATGAATCTGATGTGATGGGATGAAAAATGATGTATTTGGTTAAGAATGGATACGCATATGATTTGGATTTTGGATAAGTAATATGGATTGATGTGGAACAATGTGGAAAGACGAGAATTCAATATAGAAACTGTATTTGTGACCTGTTTGTAAATGACTGTTTTATGTCATGAATGCTGGGGAAGCATTTTGACCGTCTTGTGATTAAAGTCGTAGAGACCTAACTGATAAAGTTGCAACTGCTGACGGAGAGTCATTGGAGGACGTCTTGCGTAGCAAGGTCGGCCAAGGTCTTGACCAGCCTCGGTTCGATTTAAATGGTGAGCTTCCGGTACGGTGGATGAGGGATCAAGGAAGCGGCCTATGAGTGAAGCGCTAGGTGACCTGCGAGAAGGATCCTAGAGGGTGCTAACCATACAGTGCTCGGGCTCTGGATCGCCAAAGATACCCACACGTGCGTTGTGGAAGATATTGGAATAAGGAGTAAAAGTTATTTTCTGAAACCGGGCATGGATCTGGTTGATTGACCTTGCTGGTCCTCAAACAACGGATAAGTCCATGGCTCTTTTATATGGATCTGTTGGTTGATTTTACTGATCTTCCACGGAGATTCCATTTTGTTATGTGAATATATTGCCGGTTACTATGAGCTAGGAACTATCGAAAAGGCCCCTGAGTGAACAGGTGGTGAGCGTTCTGGTTGCCAATGATGCCATAAGTACACCGATGAATGAATGATTAGAAATATGGATTCAACCAGAGATTTTGAGGATAGTGATCAATGACATAATGGTCATAAAGTTAGCTGATGCTGAGAAAAAGGCAATTTCATATCGGGTGCGTAAGTGGTGTGACTAGTTTATGTTTGCATGAACATCCGGCTAGGGAGCCTGGGAACTCTTTTTCCTGGTACCCGGGACAAAACCTAACCAAATTCTAAATTGGATCCCATCACTACAGTGGTTGGGCGGTTGGCTAACCCATGGGACTGGATGGGGTTAGGCTGGACTGATGGATCCATAAATCGAGACTAAATTTCTGTTTAGTTCGATAGATGAAGTAAATCCCGGACAAAAATTGTTCTATGGAAAAAGGATCAACGGCTGTGCCTCTCGATGAGGAAAAAAGCGTTGGTCTCTATGATCCAAGTGCAATCTGTCCCTTGAATCTGACTATGGAACTTACGAGTTCGGTCAGATCAGTTCAGTTAAGTAAGGCTTTTGACTACGTTAGGGAAAAGCTATCCTGGTGGAATCGCCCGTGCTTTCCGGGCAAGAGAAGTTTTTCCAAGTTCGGTTTGGAAGAATCGAGGAATTAGTCACCTCTCCGGATATTTGTGGGCGAGGCCCCAAGTGTGGGACCCTGCCCCACGCAAGATGTGCTACTTTCGCTGCTAGCACCCCGAATCCGTTGCGCGGTGGGGACAGGGATCTCACATTCTTTGTGCTCTAGAGGAGGACCATATCTCCCTCACCCATTTCCTTATCCTTAAGTTAGTCATCAAACCACTATTTATGCCTTAGCTTTTCTACGATCATGCTGTACACGGCTATGAGGTGTGTTTCATCAAGCCTTTCAAGTTTCAAAAGTTGATTTCCGGTGAGTTTTTTCTGTACCGCTACCCTTAAGCTAGGTACTAAGAATTCCATAAGCATGACAACGTGAGTGCCATAGGTTAAATTGAAGGGTGTTGCATTTGTGGCTACTTTGTATGCTATGCGATTAGCCTAGAGTGAGGTTCGCAACTTTTGTTCCCAATCATTTCAGCTAGCCTCTATTGTCTTGGCCAGAATAGCACATAGGGTTGTATTCATGCTTTCAGCTTGGCCATTGGCTTGAGGGTAGTAGGGGGAGGATTTCCTGTGAGTGACTAAGAGTTCTTGTAGCAAGGATTGTATCACTTCATTGATGATGTGTGTGCATGCATGACATATGGTCAGCCAAGACATGCTATGAGCCTTTTCGCACCGTGTGACAATAAAGTCAAATTCTAGCAGAATTAGCAGGCTATCTGATGATTCTACTAGTGGTACATGGTTTATTTACAAGGTATAGGAAAGCTTGATGGTCCATAAAGAAAATGAACTTAGTCGCCAAAAGATATGGAAAAACTTTTTAACTGTGTAGACCATGGCTAACCCCTCCCTTTTTGTGGTGGTATAGTTTCATTCTGCCTTGTTTGGTTGGTAGCTGGCAAACCTAATAGGGAAATCCTTATTGTGTTCCACAGGGTTGAGCTAGTACACACCCAATTGCAAAGGCGGAGACACCAATGTGAACGTGAAATATGATTTATGAATCTGGAGACCTCAAGATGGGAGTGCTTGCCAAGGCTTTCGTCAGGGGGTAAAAGCATGTATAGGTGGTACCAAAAAGGAGTGTCTTGGACACTCCTTTTAGCCACCCCTTTGGGAGGAGAAAGAGGCTTAAATTTGAAATAGAGGCGGGCTTGAAAATGCAACTGATCATTCATTAAAGGAATGGCGTGCCCATTAAACGCTTCTGAATATTCTCTCTCCTCCAATCAGTCTGCATTCGTCCTACAATCCATTGGCCTGCCGTGACTCTCTCTCTCTCACTCTCTGACTCTCTCTCTCTCTGCCATAGCCTCTGCTTCCCACCTACACAAAAGGGCCTCTCTTCCCGCCTGAGCGCAAGCTGTATTCATCTGTACTATCTCCCTCTCTCCCTCTCTCTCTCTCTCTTCATGAAGACTACAGTTGTGCTTTAATGGTCTTCTTTGCAACAATGACCTCAGCTCCTAGCTCCCTCATAACTGCTTTAATGGTCTTCTTTTGCAATAACCTCAGCCTCCTAGCTCCCTCATATAACTGGCTCCACATGGAGTCTCATAGTGTACAGAATGGCAATACAGGCTCCGTATATCTTCCCCCATTGTCTATCACACAACACATCCCGAGAGAACTTCTGCCAGGTCTTCGAAACTACTGGGTTGCAAAGAAGAGGGAACAAAGAAGCATTGAGAAGAGGATGGCACGTACGCGCGAGGATGGTGACATTGATGAGCGAGAGGCAAAGAAAATCTGCAGAGCAGTTTCTCAGTGCTGGCGCAAACAAACAAACGGGCTTTCCGAGGGCCTTCAAACAAAGATTTTACAATAGCTCCTCTGTCATCCAACGTTCTCAGTGTTGCAGCACACGTCAGAGACAGTTGAGAGACTCATTTTCTCTAACATTTGTCATACATTATTTGAGGTGAAGACACCCCATTCAAATAATTAGTTGTTTTTAAAGCGGGCTACTGTCGTGGCATGCCTCAATGGCGCATCTGGTATTGACAATCAAATGAGTGGTAGAGAAGTTGCCAAGGCTTTAGGAGTTCATCGAAGGAATGTCATTGCGGCCAATTTTCGGCTGCAACATGAAGCAGAGGAAGGGTCACTTCCCTTGGATTCTTGTCACCGCACCGTTAATTGCATAGGGCAAGCACCATCACCAATGAAATCAGGGAAATTGTGTTTCAGTTTTGGTCGGTGGAAACTCGCATCTCCCCAAACAAGAAAGATGTTGTTTGAAAGAGGATAGGCAAGAGTGCGCATGTACTGCATCCAGTGCATCTACTCGATTTGCCTCAGGTATATCACTGTGTTGAGAGTGTGTTGTAAGAGCTACACAATTGCTCGCATATGATTGATAGTGTATTCGGATATGCTCTTCTATACGATACTGATTTCTAAATGTCAGTGGTTTAGAGTGCTTGACAGTACTAAAATTTTGTATGATAGGGCATTAGAGTGCTTTACCATGCTTCCAAATGTTTGCATGTGCCTCACAGTGCATTACAATGCTTAACCATGCATTATAGTGCTTTATGAAGCTTTACAATTGATTTCAGATGCTTTTGAGTGCCTTATGGTGATTCCAAGAAATTCCAAGTCATGAGTGCATCTTAGTGCTTCTGAGCATTTTCAGACCACTTCTGAGTGCCCGACAGTGCACTATATGGCTTAACCATGCTTTATAGTGCTTGACATACTTCTTCAAGTGATCACAAGTGCTTATAAGTGGTTCATAGTGGTTCTAAATGTTTATGTGTGCTTCTAAGTGCCCTTTGTTGCTTCTGAGTGCTTAATAGTGCTTCAAAAAGCTGCCAGTGGCCTGAGAGTTCTTCCAAATGCTTCCAAGTGCTTATGCTCGTAATGGCTTAACAGAGCTTCAGAAGTGATAACAGGAGCTTCTAACTGCTTCCAAGTGCTTGTAAGTGCTTCCAAGTGCATCTAAATGTTTCTGTGTGCTTGTAAGTGCTTGTAAGTGCTTCCAAGTGCATCTAAATGTTTCTGTGTGCTTCTAAGTGCCTTTTGTTGCTTCTGAGTGCTTAATAGTGCTTCAAAAAGTTGCCAGCAGGTGCCTGAGAGTTCTTCCAAATGCTTCCAAAAGTGCTTAAGCTCGTAATGGCTTAATAGAGCTTAAGAAGTGATAACAGGAGCTTCTAACTGCTTCCAAGTGTTTGTAAGTGCTTGTAAGTGCATCTAAATGTTTTTGTGTGCTTCTAAGTGCCTTTTGTTGCTTCTGAGTGCTTCAAAAAGCTGCTAGGTGCCTGAGAGTTCTTCTAAACTCTTCTAAGTGCTTATGCTCGTAATGGCTTAACAGAGCTTTAAAAGTGATAACAGGAGCTTCTAACTGCTTCCAAGTGCTTGTAAGTGCTTCCAAGTGCTTGCTAGGGCTTCTAAATGCTTGCTACATGCTTGCTAGTGCTTCTAAGTGCTTGCAAGTGCTTCCAAGTGCTTCTAGTGCTCGCTAGTGCTTCCATGTGCTTCCATGTGCTTCTAAGTGCTTGCTAGTGGTTCCAAGTGTTTGCTAGTGGTTCTAAGTGCTTCCAAGTGCTTCTAAGTGCTTGCTAGTGATTCCATATGTCTCTAAGTGCTTCCATGTGCTTCTAAGTGCTTCCAAGTGCTTCCAAGTGCTTCCACATGCTTTACTTGCTTCTAAGTGTTTGCTAGTGTTTCCAAGTGCTTCTAAGTGCTTCCAAGTGCTTCCAAGAAATTCCATGTTATTCCAAGTTCATCTAAATGGATCCTCAAGCTTCTAAGTGCTTGCAAGTGCCTGAGAGTGCTTTATAGTGCTTTACAACCATTTACAAGTGCTGCGCCAGGTGTGCAGAAAGTGCTACTAAGTGCGTCTAAGAGCTTTACCCAATGAGTGTCATACCTTTACACTAATTGAAAGTGCGTCATAATGCTTACCAATGCTATAGGTTGCTTCCGAATGTTTTATAATGCTTGATAGTGTGTCTAAATTTGTCTTCTTTGTCACAGAGGGACTTCTATATGCGGTTCCAAGTGGCTCATCCTAACATAAGGAACTCCCTTAGATGTTTTGAGGGTCTAAAGCCATACTTCGTACGCAAGTTGAAGGTCCACAACACTTGTTTGCTGTGAATACCATGTGCAGCTTGTCTACTTCAAGGAAGCTCTTAATCAGATGCGCTAGGGAAGATATGGGCTACATGGCTGGCCATGCAGTTTTGCAAGTGCCTTGTTTGCAGTTCTCATGATCGCAGTGCGCGGCCTCCAATGCCACATTTCCAAGCTTAACAGACCTGTGGGAGTCTATATTGTGCCCAAAACCCATTGACTGTGCTTATCACCGTAGACAATGTCTTTTGGGTACATGCCAACATTGTGGCATTAAACAGATCTCCTTGTGTCCACATGAAAAAAGCGATGACATCTCTATGATGACTGTCAAGCTTTTTGACGACGTTCCTACATAGGAAGTGGATGAGCGGTCAAGCAAAAACTCGAAAAGATCTTGTTGTTCGCTAAGTCAGCCCGAGGACTTTCACTTCTTGCTTCAAAGCAAATTGGGAAACTTCATCAAACATAATTATAAGTACAGATGGCAAGCTGAACAATTCAAAGAGTGTTTGGATAAATTTCCAGATGATGTAGTAGTGTCGGTAGTGGATTTTGCAGAGAATTACTCCTTCAAGGTGCAGAATGAAATTCAGTCAATGCATTGGTATTCAACTCAGGTGACAATCTTGGTCCACATTTCGTACCTGTGTGATGTGCTTGGTACCATTCGGAAGGCAACCCACTTCTACATCTCTGATGACAAAATCCACGACACTTTGTTTGTGCAGCACTGCTTTATTTTGCACAATGAGTGGCTGAAAGCTCAAGGATGCAGTGTCAAGCGACACTGGGTGTGGTCTAATGGCGCTGCTTCACAATTCAAAGCAAGGCGCCCTTTCTATTTTGTAGCCCGATACTTCAATATGACAGGTATTGAGATGATGCACAATTTCTTCGCATCCGGCCATGGAAAGGGCGAGCATGATGGGGCTGGTGCGGTGCTCAAAAGAGCTCTCACACAGGAGCAGCTGAAATCTGACGGATGGGTGTTACATAACGCTTCAAGTGTGGTGGCATTCCTCAACGCAACCCTCAGGAAAGAATGTCCATTGATGACAGGGAAGAAAGTCGATCGTAGATTCTAGGAGGTCAAGCTCAGTGATGTAGACAGAGATAGAGAGTGGGATTGCATGCGGATCAAAGGGTCTCGATCCTTCCACTGTGTCAACAGCTACAGTCAATCAAATATGCACGGGCTACGGTGCAGACCATTGTCCTGCTTTTGCCATGCGTGCATGAAAGGCCAATGGAGGAGATGTGTAAACAAGGACCACGTTGAGAGGTGACAGTACTTGCGAATACAACTGACTGTCAATGTTCAAAACGATGGAGAAGCATCCAGCGATGATGAGTTACCAGGAGCCCCCATGTATGCTGGCCACCATGACGACCTGAGTGATGCCTTGATGGATGGCCAGTGAATGCAGAAGAGCCAGGTGCAGACTTCTACATCTTGAAGTGCACTAAAACCAAGCACTTGACCCCATCAAATCTGAGAGGGATGAATGGCATAACCGTATTCAAAAGAACTCATTTGTCGTTGAGGGACTCTTCTACGACAAGGTAAATGGCCAAGATGACACCTACGTTCTTTTGGATGACAAGCCCCTTGCTTTTATCTACTCCCACTTGCTCCGATGCATTAGGTTTCCGATGTGCTCGGTAGAAGGTGAGCCTAATGTATATGAATTGTCAAATGATGTATTTGAACAAATCTATAATAGCATGCGCCTAGAGGAGAACTTGTAAGTTCTAACTTTCAAGCTAGCACAATGCGTCCTCCTAAGAAGCACTATTTCGCACGTTCAACTCTTTGACAGCACTTTCAGTAGTAGACAAGCACTTTAAGACCACTTGACAAGCACTTCTAGTACCTACACAAGCACTTCTAGGATCTACACAAGCACTTTCAGATTACTTGAAAAGCACTTTAAGTACCTAGACAAGCACTTTAAGTAACTAGACAAGCACTTTCAGACCACTTGACCAGCACTTCCCAAACAATTGAAGTACCTACACAAGCACTTGACAAGCACTTGGAGGCCACATGGTAATAAGCACCTGTCAGGTACTTTTAGTACCTAGACAAGCATTCCAGACCACTTGACAAGCGCTTTAAGCACCTTGACAAACACTTTTAGATTACCTGACCACCCAGCAGTTAGCCAGCACTTTCTAGTACCTAGACAAGCACATGTTTAGTACTTTCAGACCACTTGAGAAATTTTTGTCAAGCACTTCAGTACCTGGACAAGCACTTTTAGTATCTAGACAAGCACTTTCAAACCACTTGACAAGCACTTCAATACCTAGACAAGCACTTTCAAACCACTTGACAAGCACTTTTAGTGTCTAGACCAGCACTTTTAAACCACTTGAAAAGCACTTCAGTACCTAGACAAGCACTTTCAAACCATCACTTTCTTAAGAGTCCATAAAAGACAACCACAGTATAAACTAAAGAAAATGACACGAGATCGACACAAAATCGTTCTACACACAGTAAGGGCATGGTGTCATGGCAATGAAGGGGCTACAGGCAGTCCTCTGTAAAATGGGAAAAATGCCAGCAAAAGCACTTCTAATTTGCTGTTTTACTCTTTGGACGCTTATACTTTCTTTCTTTAGGATCCAGGTTGGGGGCTTCAATTTCTTTCATTTCCTCAACATTGTTCTGCACGATTCTCCAATTCGACCGTTGCAAGGCATCATCCTTGACATCAAAAGGGCACTCTCTGACAGTTTTTGCTTTGTCAGCACTTTCTGCCCACTGCATCACAAAGTCAGCCACATCCTGTTTCAAAAAATTTTCCCACTGCCCCTCAGTCTGCTTCTCCACTTCACGAAGGATCACATAGCATGCAGGATCATTAGAGTACATTTTATACAATGAGTCATCTAGCACAAGTGTATTTGTCTTATTGAATTTCGGGAAAAGATGCCAGAAGGTATCCAGGTTTTTCAAGAACATTGGCCTATGAGGAATATCAAAGCACCAACAAGTGTAAACATGGCAAGCGGTTTGCGACAGCCATCCACTCATGCATTTCTTGGCTTGAGGCAGGCACTTATCTATGGCTGTCTCCAATTCCCTGCCTCTGTGGGAGGTCCACACAAATACCTCTGCAACCTGACTCAATGCAAGTAAGAACACCTCTGCATCCTGTCGTACGTAATAGGTGATGTTCTCATCCTCACGGATTTTGGAAAAGTACAGCATTGAGACATTTGGGGGAATCTCTGTCCTGCGCTTATCGTGCACGCACAAAAGAACCTTGAAGTCAACAACGACTGCCAGGTCTCGAGAGTCATTGAAGCGTCGAAACTGATAGCGTGGAGGATAGTGCTCAATGTGCTCTACCTCATCAGTGTGGGTGGTAGGGTTTTCGAGCCAACAACTTGAATTTTAACTACATGCACAACAATTAAGATGGTCAGGACACGCACAGACACTGAGACAAAGGACTTATATATTATATTGCCGCAAAATAATGCGGCTTGCATGAGCAAAAAGCTACAAAGTTGCAAGAAGCTAAAGCTTCTTGCATGCTCGGGCTTTGGGGAAAATTGGGTTAGTACTTTTCTTGGGGTCCCGAAGAGGCCCATCCTCCACCTGCCTTTTCTTCTTCTTCTACAGCTCTCCTGCAACAAATTGGAGGGTCTCTTCCATATCTGGGTCCAACTCCTCTTCAGTATGTACACCTTTGTCGACGCGGCTTGGCTCTCCAGTTGGAGCACTAACATGACTTAATGTCTTAATGACATCAGTACTTGGGATAGCAATAGGAAATCAAGTTAGGAGCACAGGTAGTTAATATGATCACAATGATCATGGATAATCATGTCTGAGGATAACATGTTACAGCAACCAAAATTACCTTGTGTGATCTCAGAACCAGGTGTCTCCCTCAGCATATCAGTTTTTTCAGCACAGACTACAACCACCCACCATGTTTTTGTATTTCATCATCAAGGCATCTAGGTTGAAGGGGGCGTCCACATCATGCATGGACGAGGTGGAAGCGGCTGGGTCCACCCCCTCGCCAGCCTCTGGCTCACCTGAGACATAACAGACAATTACTGTACATATCAAAAGTAGCATGAATCCTGTCCTATGAAAGAGGCATGCCTTACCTATGGACTCCTCATATGCATTCCCAAGTGCCCAACATCTTGCTACAAGTGGTATCTCCCACGAACAGTCCGGAACAATGCACTTGGGCTCAGTCACACAGACAATGGAAAAGCAAAAGGGGTGGTACTTATGGGCACATGGCAGATAATAAACGCCGGCCGCATGTTTGCTTGACAGCATCTGGCTACAGGCCACACAAGATCCACCAATGAGGACAGTGTTAGCACCTAGGACAGACTTGGCAGGCGGGGTAGGCACTAGAAGGGCTCTCCCCTCTCTCTTCAAGAAAGTGCATGCCTCCTTCACGAAGGAGGCCTGTCTCCTCAGCTCACATAACACATGCTCCATTTCCTCAACCGAAGCTTGCACATAATGAAAAACAACCAGCCATCAGAACTTTCAAGCATGTGTAAGTGGTTTGAGCACCTGTCAGTGGTTTGTGCAGTGCCCTAAGGTCTAAGCACCAGTGAGTGGTCTAAGCACTTGCAAATGATGCAACCACTTGCAAGTGGCTCTTCCAAGTGTTCTAAGCACGTGTTAAAGGTCTTAGAAATTGTATGTGCTTTGTGATTTTGCTAGTGTTTTAAGCACTTGCAAGTGGTATGAGCACTTGAAAGCGGTATGAACACTTGCAAGTGGTCTTGAACTTCACTAGTGGCAAGTGGTATGAACACTTGCAAGTGGTCTTAGAACTTGTAAAAGGCATGAACACTTATAAGTGGCCTTAGCACTTGCAAGTGGTATGACCACTTACAAGTGGTCTTAGCACCTTCAAGTGGTCTAAGCACTTGCAAGTGGTATGAGCACTTGAAAGCGGTATGAACACTAGCAAGTGGTCTTGAACTTCGCTAGTGGCCTAGGCACTTGCAAGTGGTATGAACACTTGTAAGTGGTCTTAGAACTTGCAAAAGGCATGAACACTTACAAGTGGCCTTAGCACTTGCAAGTGGTATGACCACTTGCAAGTGGTCATACCACTTGCAAGTGGTCTTAGCACCTTCAAGTGGTCTAAGCACTTGCAAGTGGTATGAGCACTTTAAAGCGGTATGAACACTTGCAAGTGGTCTTAGTGGCCTAGGCACTTGCAAGTGGTATGAACACTTGCAAGTGGTCTTAGAACTTGCAAAAGGCATGAACACTTACAAGTGGCCTTAGCACTTTTGCAAGTGGTATGACCACTTGCAAAAGGTATGACCACTTGCAAGTGGTCTTAGCACCTTCAAGTGGTCTAAGCACTTGTTAAACTTCTAAGAACTTGCATGATTTCTATGCACTTGCTAGTGATGTAAGCACTTACAGTGGTATAACACTTGCAAGTGGTCACAGCACTTGCAAGTGGTCTCAATACTTATGAGTGGTCTATGAACTCGATGACCTCTAAGCACTTGCAAGTGATGCAAGTCAAACCAGCACTTGCGAGTGGTGTAAATGCTACACCACTTTCAAGTGCTTAAATCACTTGCAAGTGCATATATCACTTGCAAGTGCATATATCACTTGCAAGTGCTTCGACCACTACTTAAAGGATAGAAAAATGCTTGAGTTTTCAAAAGTACCTGCATAGTAGACACCTCCTCCTTCATCTCTGAAGCAGCAGACGTCACAGCACCAGAAGCCACTGAGACCACCCTCTCCAGCACTCCTATCTCAGCTTCCTTCTTCAAAATGAGAGCTTCATTTTCTAGGGGAGATGCTTTTAATATCTCCATGTCTGCTCTAAGTCTCTCCATCTCTACTATAAGCGGGGCATAGGCCGAATAGGTGCCTTCGTTGTGTAGCCACAAATCCCTCTTCTCTGCTAAGACCAATTTAGCAGAACCAACCTTCGCTTCAGCAATATGGGCCTACCCATCAAGATCTTCAACAATTCTACCTAACCATTCTATGTATAGGGGCTGGGATGCAACCTCAGTCGGTTTTGCAGGGTGATTAGACACTGTCAAGGCGTAGGAGTCAACAGCATGCTCTGTTTGTCCATATAAGACAGAAACACCGTAATCAGACATGAACTTCCTCACTTTGCTATTCAAACCTCCCCGTTGAGCCTTCACATTCTCCAAGACCATACCACCCACCACAACCCATGCAATCTTGTGACTTTCGGGTTGAGCTTTAGCAGCTGCACAATTCTCAAAGGCAAACCCCCTAGCAAACTTTGTCATTAGTTCCCCATTAGAGGGGGCAGCCTGGTACACTTTCTGATACAAAAGATGGCAAGCGTCGTATAGGTGATCCTGCACCATATGCAGGAAGACCTTTGTCTTCTTCTTTTCGGGAACTTTGAAGACAGTTAGCTACTCCTCTCAGCAGGTGGCAAATCCTCGACAGTAAGGTCTTTGGACAGCTTGCCCTCCATGCTCAAGCCGTACTCAGCATGCATCTCAGATGACGATGTCAATAAGAGAACAAGCAAACGTTAGTTCTCAAGGGGAGCATGCATTGACAAGAAAACAATGTGCAAATAAAAGCCAATGGAGGAGATGTGTAAGAAGGATATGTGCATGCAGCAGACATGGAAGAGGAGCACAATACCTTTTCGAGCGGACTTTTCTGTTGGGGGGCCGCATGTTGTCTGGGAAGCTTCACCTTGCTCCGGCATCGGTGAAGGGGTCTGCACGACTGAGTCAGCATCTGCAAAGGGTCTCTTGCACCTCCTAGGGGGGGTGTTCTTCTTGGGGGTGGGATCACTCATCTCTGCGCACACGGCTGTGAAACGGTGAAACCGTGAGTGATGCGAGGCAGCAGAGGGATAAATGGGCAGGAAGCTCACTTGGTGAGAGGGAATGCAGGAACGGAGCAAAGGGAGAAGGGGGGCGCGTGCGACAGGCCAAATCAATGCATGCTTAAAAGAGGGTGGCCCGTTTCCTTTTCATGACGGCCCACTATTTTCCATATTAAGAGAAGGGGGGCGCCAAATCATTGCATGCTTTGAAGAGGGGGGCCAATTAATTTTATGATGGCCCACTATTTTCCATATTACTAATTTTAAAAACACTAAGCTTCCCTCCTTTTAGGGGCTATTGGTGGTACCACCAAAAGGTGAAAAAAGTGGTACCACCTATACATGCTTTCACCCCAGGGTATCATATGCCTTTTGGCACTCTTCTGTCCATTCAAAGATTATGATGACGAGTCCATAGAGGGGACGAGTAATGTCGGCGTACATGAAGATGGTCATGGTCACGACTCCCCATCGTGGAATCTTTGGGCTGTGTCACATTCTCGTCATGTTGTATAAAACGATCAGTGACCTTGAAGGCCCTGAAGTGTTTGGGGACTTGTTTAGTCTCTTCGAATTTAGTGCTTTCTTCTTTAATCTAAATTTTGGCCTCTTTTTCAATGAGATCGCTAACTTTTTGTTTCGTGCTTTGCGCTTTAAGTTGGGAATCAGCAATTTCTTTTAGTTTTGAGGTGACCGTATTGACCGGAACGGGGACGTTGGTGAGCTCCTTTTGCCAAACTTGGTAGAAGTAAGCATGCATGTTGACAGCCCTAACATATTTCCGTCAATTTTCTTCCAACTTAATCAGGAAGACGTATGCATTTTTTTCGGAAAAACCGTTGGGTTTACGAGTTTTGTGCAAATGGTCTCCCAATAATGGTTCTTTGTCAACCACCACTCTCAGGCTCATGGTTTGTTGCATCGGGCATGCAAGCAGTGCTTAGCATATAGAGGGATGGGATTTTTTGCCCCTTAGCCACCATAGCAAATATGGTACCCATGCGCCTTGGAAGTATGTCCAAGGTAGAAAGGATATGCATCTAATTCATCGAGTCTTATGGCTTTGGAAGGGGTGCAAATTCTTCACTCTCTAGCTCATCATCGATCGTCTTATGGCATGTTTGGCACAAGTAAACTGTAGTGGATCGAGTCTTGTGACTGAATCTTCAACTAAAGGTCAGTCACTCATAGGATGGACTTTCCAAGTGCGCATGTTGACCTTTATCATTTGATCTTTCTTTCGGATGTAAATATGATCCATGTCCCAATCGTGGATCATTTTAGTTTCTCTCATGAAGGGACGTCCTAAGATGCAATCATAGGAAATAGGTTGTTGGCAAAAGTTCATCACCATGAAGTTGTGTCAGAAGTTGGTACTAGGGATCTTTATCTTCAAATCCCACAGAAGGGCTATGGGCCTTGCAGTGGCTCCATCATTAGCAAGTTTCACAAGTAAAGCCGTGTCATCCATGGCAGGTACTCCCCATTTCTCCCAGCATTGTTTAGTAACAATGCTCACTCCTTCTACTTCATCTAGGATGGCGGTGACTTGAAGGCCATATCAAAGGTTAGGGGTAGTGTTGTGTTGAGTTCGTCTCCTTCAAAGTATTGCCCTAGTTTGTTGACTTGGACAATGGGGTCATTGGTGATTCGTTGTGGTTCTATGAATTCATCCTCATCAGTTTGGTCAGAGCTTGCTAATTCCATGGGCTCTTGCATTCCTGCTAGGAGTCCTTTGATCCAATCCTTCAAATCTTTGCATAGACTCGGGCTGCGTTGGAGTAAGGTGCCAATGAGGATTTGGATTTGAGAAGAAAGGAAAGAGGAGAGACTTGCAATGTCTCTAGGAATGGATACAATTTCCTAAGCTAGATCACCCTTGATTGTGTTTCAGCTCCTGGTGTAGGGTATTAGAACCTGGACTTCCGTGTCCATTGTTTTTGGGTGATCATCTCTTAGGTCTTTAAGATACTCCGCAACCGGGTTTCCCTGGTGATGAGGAGTATCCATAGTTGTTGGTTCTACCATTTGAGGGGGTCTCTCAGAGGGTGCTTGATCATCAAAACCCTTGTTATATTCTTGGGTTTCCTCAATTGGTCTTACGTCAGGGATAAGAGGACATTCTCCAAGGTGTGCTATTTGAGGTTCCTCCTCTAATTGAGCTTAACAGTCCCTGACCAGCTCCTGAAGCGACCTTCAGTGTTTCTTTCTCTTCAATGGGGTTTGGATATTTAGCTAACTTCCAGGGCAGCTGGTGGGGATCTATTTGTCCTTTGACAAAAGGGGTTGAAGGTAGCATCTTCTCATCATCAGATGAGGAGGTCGATGCATTGGTGGTTGTCCCATTATTGGACCCACAATTTATGACTACTTGGCTATCCCCTTTGCCTATCTTCTTGGCCTTTTTCTTTCATGAGCGCCTTGTTGTGTGTGCTTGTTTCGGGAATTCCTTACGGGATAGAATCCGTGCATGCTCTGGGGCGCCCCTGCCTTTGCGAGGTCGATGCCTCAGTAGCAGCATGGGCTGCGGCCCTTCTTCTACTTTACATTATGGTAACTGCATTAAGAGGGACCGTATGCATGAAGCCATCTTGTACACTTGGCAAGTTAATGCTAGTGCTAGAATTAGCCTCATGTGCCTTCCCCATTGTGCTTGTTCTCAAAAGACAATCCTTATAAATATGGTCTATTCCACACCCTGTGCATAAGGGAGTTAATGTGGAGGTACTCACATGATTACTAGCCATCCCTTTTTTGATTGGACACTTAGCTATTCGGTGAGGTCTTGCACAATGATAGCATTGCATGGGTAGTCGTTTGGCCATGTTATTCAAGGCATGTCCCCGTGGGCTTGGGGTTGCTAGGTACATGGGGTACATTTGATCTCCCTCCATACATAGTGACTTAGGATCTGGGAGGGTGGACTATTTGACTCGAAGGGCTCAAAGGTGGTACCATCATTTGTTTCCCCCTCATCACCCTCTTTGAAGATCTGTGTCAAGGTTAACTAGAAAATGGGGGTGATTCGAGGTAGTGGCGACTATGGTGGTAGTACCGAGGGCAGTAAGGGCACTTCAGGTACCCTAAGGATTCCTCTCTCAGAGCCACTTCATAGCCTGGTTGAGGTGCATTGTGTAGTGCTGGTGCTAGCAAGGCCAACAGCTGTCTAGGGTTTACTGGCAAGGCTTGGGGTAGGGCTCATGCTTGCACAACTCTTTGGTGGTAGCAATTGGTGGTCTCATGATTGCCCCACCTTTGGCAGTAAGCACAGTAGAGAGTGGGTCGTAGTCTCAAATGTGAACACTCCGTGCTAGTATGGTTAGCTCAACAAATCAAGCACCATACTGATTCCCTCTTTGGGTAAAGATGAGGTTGCCCAACTTGATCCTGCTGCTCTCCAATTCTGAATCATTTGTTTGTTGCATATCAAGGCTGCTGCTAGCTATTGCACCTATTGTACTGAAGAGGACTCTTTCCCTTTCCCTTTGGATCTTGTACTAGTAGTTTTGAAGGATGCCTTAGATGTGCCCTCATGCAATTCTCGGGAGCAATTTCCCTTGAAATTTCCCTCAAAGTCTATAGCACTCTTGCAGCATTGCTTAAAGGAGGTGTGGGCTAGAGCGTATAGGGAGTTGTGCAAGGGTACATCTTCAAGGCCCTTGAGGAACCTCCCAATCAACCTTTTGTCTGAGAACTTGTCTCTGTCATTATACAGAAAGAAGAAGAGTTGGCGACGAAGGATTACCCCCACTTTGCGAGATGAGGACGAGAGGATGTAAGATTCCTCCTCAGCCTGAATATCAAATAAGCCTCTACTTCAATGCCTTGTAATCATTCTATGTTTTTGAATACAAGAAAATATCATTGTTCCTCGTATTGATAGGATCATGGATCGAGGTTGTTGTGGTAGAAATGATAACCCCCAACTTGATGAGGAAGAGCTCGACTTGGATGTTCGTATTGATAGGATCATGGATCGAGGTCGTTGTGGTAGAAATGATAACCCCTAACTCGATGAGGAAGAGCTCGACTTGGATGTTCGTAAAACTCTTCATAGATCGCAGCCTGGACCTTTCAAGGGTGAAGGGGAAAACTTAGGCGAGGCTGTGGAGAAGTGGATCGAAGCAATGGAAGAGTACTTCGATGTCACCGGGTGCGATGAGAAGAGCAAAATGGCTCTTGCAAGGCTGAAGATAGTAGAAACAGCCAGAGTGGCATGGAGAAACCACCGCGAGACAAACCGTCTGGATCAGAATACCTAGACATGGAATGATCTCAAAATTTACCCAAGGACGAGGTTCTGTCCTCCGGGCTTTTCGAAAACAAAGATGAACGAATTCTTAGAGAGTTTACCCAGGGGAGCAAAACTATTAAAATATATCACCAAGCGTTCGCTCTCCTCCTCAAATACTCGCCACCACCACTGGATGAAGAATAGCTGATGGTGGCCAGGTTCATTTGGGGACTGAACAAACCTTTGAATATCTTGGTGAAGAATGCCAAGCCAGTTTCCATGGCCGAAGCAGTGCAGATGGCGAAGAATTTTCGCCAAGGCCTTTGATGTCAAGGTCTCGCCGAAGCTAGCACCATCACCTTTCAAAAGGTTTTTAGTTCCAGAAGGTGATTCCAACCTTCCACCGCCTAAGAGATATCAGGGTCAAGCCTAGGATATGGGAAGTTCCAGAATGGAAGAAATGTCCTTTTCCCGAAACTCAATCCTGGAATTCAACTTCATAAGTTCCACCCTAAAACAAGGGAGTGAAATGCTATAACTGTCAAGGATTTGGACATCGCAATATGGATTGCCCAAATCCTTTTGGATCAAGCTTTTCGGGGCAGGAAAATCAGGGATCAAGATTCCAAACTCCAGCTCCTTCCTTCCAGAGTAATCAGGTTTCTTTCTGCCAAAATCAAGGAAATCCTAGAGGTAGACCCTCTAACCAACCCGTAGTTTCAATCCAAAGTAATGCAAGACCTCTACCTCAGAATAGGGGAAGTCAAAGAGAGATGTTCCCAAATCGACCGTCCACTTTCAAGGCAGTAACGCTGGAAGTGATTGAAGAAGAAGAAGAAGACGAAAGAGATCATACTCCACCTACGAGATGAGGACATCTCGCGTTTTTTAAGTGGGGTAGGATGTAAGATTCCTCCCCAGCCCCTCAAGATGTCCAGTTTCTTCCCCTATAATCAATCCCCTTTTCAGAATAATAAAAGATCTTGTTTCTACCTGTTTTGGCCTAGAGAGAGAAAATATTCTAGAGAGAGATAATTCAGTTTTTAGATACCTTTGGATGGAAAAATATCCCTTCTTATTAAAATAAATTCCCCCGAAATACAAGTTCAAAGAGAAATTCCCAAAGTGCATTAGAAATAAAATATAATGTGCACAAAAGACCTTAGCCTAAGGGTCTAAATTTTCTGAAAATTTTGGATTAAGGTTCCTATGGACCAATAAGATTAATCCAAATGTAGGGAGGAGATAAATTGAAGAATAAAAGAAAAACCCCCCAAAAATGAGTAAATGCTCACATAAGATGCAGAGTGGACTAAGGACCAAAGAAAACAATTAAAAAACTGAATTTTGACACCTTAGAGTGGGGATCTCCCCTCTTGAAGGAGGCGCCTTTTTTTCTCATCATTACCCCCAATTTTAAATCAATAAAATGAGATATTTCATCTCTCCTCTCTCCTATTTCAAAACTAGATTCAAAAAGTAAGCTGAACTGACCCAAAAATGGTCAAAAATTGACCAAACTGATCTGGAAAATTCTAGAATCAGTTTGCTTGGTTAGAGGCTCAATTTTTCCTATAAATAGAAGCCTCCCCCTTTGTAAAAAGTTTAATTGTGTTTATACACTCTTACTCTACTCCTGTCCTGAGCCATCTACATTGAATTTCTTAATAATTCAATTGTTTTTGGTCTAATCCTCTCCAAAGTGAATTGGTGGCCACTCTTGCTTTAAACAAGAGTAGAACCCTCAATCCCTCAATCCAAAGGAGAGCTTACAAGCTCCATGTAAGCTAATTTTCTTATCCATGTAAGCTAATTTTCTTACTTATTTATAATTTTTAAATCTATGGTTTTCTTGATTTTTATGTTTTACCATTGATTGAATTAAATTCAAATGCTATGCCTTGATGAAAAGGCCACCCCCCTTCTCTACCTTTTCGAGAAAGATAGTTAAGGAAAAATCTTATCAGACTCAAACCGTGAATCAGACTATGACCAAGAACAAACTCTTTTGTCAATTTTGAGGAAAAGAATGGATGTGGATGTATGTGAAAGAATGGATGTAGATGTGTATTTGAAAGAATATGATATGATGTAAAGAGATGTGATGTGACATGAATATATGTGGATGTGAAGTGATATGAATATATGTGGATGTGATGTGACATGAATATATGTGGATGTGATGTGACATGAATATATGTGGATGTGAAGTGATAGATATGAATGTATGGATAGATGTGAGTAGTCATACATGTGAACGATTGGATGGATGTGGATGAATGAGATGAGATGTGTATGAATGAGACATGATGTGGATGTGATGTAATGTGGATGGGATGAATGAGATATGATGTGGATAGATGTGATGTGATGTAATGTGGATAGAATGTATGTGATGAGATGGTGATGGAATGAATGTGATGGATATGAAAGAATGTGATGTGATGGATGTGAATGGATGGAGGTGATGTGATGTGAAATGGATAGATGTGAGTGAATGAGATGTGATGTAATGTGATGTGAATCGGGATGTGAATGAATGAGATGTGATGCCATGTGAATCGGGATGTGAATGAATGATATGGGATGTGAATGGATGAGATGTGATGTGTTGTGAATCCGGATAGATGTGAATGAATGAGATGTGAGGTGAAATGGATGTGATGTGAGGTGATGTGGATCGGGGTAGATATGAATGGATGAGATGTGAATGGATGAGATGTGAATGAATGTGATGTGATGAGATGTGGATATGGGTAGATGTGAGTGGATGAGATGTGGATGAATGTGATGTGATGAGATGTGGATATGGGTAGATGCGAGTGGATGAGATGTGGATATGGGTAGATGCGAGTGGATGAGATCTGATGAGGATAAATGAGGAAAGAAGTGATGAGATGGAAAATGATGTGATTGGATGAGATGGAAAATGATGTGATTGGATGAGAATGGGAATACATATGAAATGGATGTGGATTAAATAACGTGGATTGATGTGGATTAAATAACATGGATTGATGTGGAACAATGTGGAAAGACGAGAGTTCGTTATAGAAACTGTATTTATGAATTGTTTTTAAATGACTGACGGAGAGCCAACAGAGGACGTCTCGCATAGCAAGGTCGACTGAGGTCTTGACCAGCCTCAGTTTGATTTAAATGGTGAGCTTCCGGTACGGTGGATGAGGGACCAAGGAAGCGGCCTATGAGTGAAGTGCTAAGTGACCTACGAAGGATCCTAGAGGGTGCTGAGCATACGGTGCTCGGGCTCTAGGTCACCGAAGATACCCACACATACGTCGGGGAAGTTATTAGAACAAGGAGTAAGAGTTGTTTTCTGAATTCGGGCATGGATCTGGTTGATTGACCTTGCTAGTCCATGGCTCTTTTATATGGATCTATTGGTTGATCTTGCTGATCTTCAACAAAGATTCCATTTTGATTTTTATAATAAGTGAATATATTGCCGAGTACTATGAGCTAGGAACTATCGAAAAGGCCCCTGAGTGGACAAGTGGTGAGCGTTCTGGTTGCCAATGATGCCATAGATACACCGATGAAGGATTGATTGAAAATTAGGATTCAACCAGATATTTTGGAGGATTATGATCAGTGACACTATGGTTTCATTAAATGATTATTTTAAAGACAGTTGAATCTCTGAAAAAGGCAATTTCATATTGGGTGTGTAAGTGGTGTGACTAGTTTTAAGTTTGCATGAATATCCGGCTAGGGAGCCTGGTAACTCTTTTCCTTGGTACCCGAGAGGACAAAACCTAACCAAATTCCTAATTGGATCCCATCACTATAGTGGTTGGGTGGTTGGCTAACCCATGGGACTGGATGGGGTTAGGCTGGACTGATGGATCCCTAAAATAAGACTCAATTCTGTTATGGTATGATAGATGAAGTAAATCTCGGATAAAAATTGTTCTATGGAAAAGAATCAATGGCTATGCCTCTATGAGGAAAAAAGCATTGGTCTCTATGATCCAAGTGCAAGTTTCTTTCTTGATCTGATCGAGTGTCTTTACAGGTTCGGTGTCGGATCAGTTGGTCTAATGCATTTGTAGATAGAATATACAAATAAAGAATGTTCACATCTAGGGCCTGATGTATGTGCACATTATATACAGTTAGGAAATCATGATACTAGTATGTGCCATTACCCCTGCAGCCACAACAACCATCGCAATTTGCACAACTTTTGCCACCCTTGACATTACTAGTAGCAACCCCTTATCCATGGGGATGTTTAGGGAAATCATGGGTATAACATGCAAAACCAATATAGCGGGATGTGTAGGTTACCAGAGGTACCTATACCACAAATATTACTGCCCACAAGCACCCGTCATGCCTAAACTGATGCCTATTAACTAGATGTCTATAAAGGATTTGTCAAGATGATGAAGACCTCTCTAGGGAGCTAATGATGAGTGTTGTTTAATATGGCTTTGCACAGTGATTTTACTTGTCAAGATACATATGTTCACAAGATTTGGTCTGTAAGAAGTCACTTTTGCCTTTTATTTTTGAAAGATCCCTGTCCCCACCGCGCAACGAATTCAGGGGTGCTAGCAGCGAAAGTAGCACTTCTTGCGCGAGGCAGGGTCCCTCACTCGGGGCCCACGTATATACAGACAAGAGACTAATCCCTCGGTTCTTCCAAAACTGAACCCGGAAAAACTTCCCTCACCTGGAAAACATGGGCGATTCCTCTAAGATAATTTTACTCTAACGTAGTCAAAAGCCTTAACTAACTGAACCAATCTGACCGAACCCGTAAGTCCCATAGTCATATCAAGGAAAAGATTGCACTTGGATCATAGAGACCAACACTTTTTTCCATAGAACAATTTTTATCCCGGATTTACTTCATCTATCGTACCATAACAGAATTTAGTCTCATTTTAGGGATCTATCAGTCCAGCCTAATCCCATCCAGTCCCGTGGGTTAGCCAACCACGCCCAACCACTATAGTGATGGGATCCATTTAAGAATTTGGTTAGGTTTTGTCTTGGGTACCAAGGAAAAGAGTTCCTAGGCCCCCTAGCTGGATCTTCATGCAAATTTCAAGCTAGTCACACCACTTACACACCCAATATGAAATTGCCTTTTTCACATATTCAACTGTCTTTAAAACAATCTTTTAATGAAACCATAGTATCACTGATCATAATCCTCTAAAATATCCAGTTGAATTCTAATTTCCAATCATTCCTTCATCGGTGTACCTATGGCATCATTGGCAACTAGAACGCTCACACCTGTCCACATAGGGGCCTTTTTAATAGTTTCTAGTTCATAGTACCCGGAAATATTTTCACTTATAAAAATCCTGATGGACTCTCCGTTGAAGATCAGCAAGATCAACCAACAGATCCATATAAAAGAGCCATGGAATCATCCGTTGAGGACCAGCAAGGTCAATCAACCAGATCCAAGCCCGAATTCAAAAAACAACTCTTACTCCTTGTTCTTCGAATATCTTCCTCGACGCACGTGTGGGTATCTTTGACGACCCAAAGCCTGAGCACCGTATGGTCAGCACCCTCTAGGATCCTTCGCGCAGGTCACCTAGCGCTTCACTCATAGGCCGCTTCCTTGGTTCCTCATCCACCGTATCGAAAGCTCACCATTTAAATTGAACCGAGGCTGGTCAAGACCTCGGCCGACCTTGCTACGCGAGACATCCTCCGTTGACTCTCCGCCAGCTATTGCAACTTTATTAGTTAGGTCTCCACGACCTCATTCACAAGACAGTCAAAATGCTTCCCCAGCATTATTGACATGAAACAGTAAATTAAAAACAAGTCATAAATACAGTTTCTATAACAAACTCTCGTCTTTCCACATTGTTCCACATCTATAACGAACTCTCGTCTTTCCACATTGTTCCACATCAATCCACATTATTCAATCCACATCCATTTCATATGTATTTCCATTCTCATCCAATTTTCCAACTCATCACTTCTTTCCTCATTTATCCTCATCAGATATCATCCACTTGCATCTACCCACTTGCATCCACTTGCATCTACCCATATACACATCTCATCATATCACATCGCATCTACCCATATACACATCACATCACATTCATTCACACCTCATCCATTTATATCTACCCCGATCCACATCACCTCACATCACATCCATTTCACCTCACATCTCATTCATTCACATCTATCCCGATTCACATCACATCACATCACATATCATCCATTCACATCTATCCCAATTTATTTCACATCTCATCTCATCACATATCACCCATTCACATCTATCCCAATTTATTTCACATCTCATCTCATCCATTCACATCCCATATCATTCATTCACATTACATCACATTCATTCACATCCATCACATTCATTCTCATCACCATCTCATCACATACATTCTATCCACATTACATCACATCACATCTATTTCACATCACATCATATCTATTCTAATTTATTTCACATCTCATCTCATCTCATCCATTTCACATCACATCTCATTCATTCACATCCCAATTCACAACACATCACATCTCATCCATTCACATCCCATATCATTCATTCACATTACATCACATTCATTCACATCCATCACATTCATTCTCATCACCATCTCATCACATACATTCTATCCACATTACATCACATCACATCACATCTATCCACATCATATCTCATTCATTCACATCCCATATCATTCATTCACATCCCGATTCACATCACATTACATCTCATTCATCATATCACATTCTTTCACATACACATCCACATCCATTCTTTCACATACATCCACATCCATTCTTCACATACACATCCACATCCATTCTTTCACATACACATCCACATCCATTCTTCAAATACACATCCACATCCATTCTTTCACATACACATCCACAACCATTCTTCACATACACATCCACATCCATTCTTCACATACGCATTCACATCCATTCTTTCACATACACATCCACATCTTCACATATGCATTCACATCCATTCTTTCACATACACATCCACATCCATTCTTTACATACACATCCACATCCATTCTTCACATACACATCCACATCCATTTTCATCACATATCATGCACTTACAAACCATATCATTCATTTACATCCTGATTCACATGACATCTCATCACATCTATTCACATCACATCCATTCTGGCGTAAGACGGTCCTTTAAGAAAACAGGATTTCTAAGCAAGTTTTCAGTTTGATTTTCTTTTGAATACAAGGAGTATTTCTTAAATCAGTATCCCTAAAATGCCTTGATCGGAATTCTGAATTTCATACCAGAATTCCTCGAATTCTATAACCTTGATACACAGATCAATTTGAGGGGTTTCAAACTTAGTTTCAGATTTGGCGGAGTTTTGAGTGTATTTTTCTAAACTGGTCACACCTTCGTTCCTTGAAACTGACGAAAGAGTTTAGTCTTGGTCATAGGCTGATTCACGGTTCGAGTCGGATAAGATTTTTCCTGAACTATCTTTCTCAAAAAGGTTTGATAATTCAATTACTATTTTTCTGAATTTCTTTCTTTGAATATTCCCTTAACTGATTTCTAAATTAATTACGAATTCTAATGAGGAATAAATTTATCATTTATCGAAATATTTCGATCTCAATAGATCTCGTGAATTTTCTTTTTACAATTCGGGTGAATATAAAACGATAGAAATTTCTCTCTTAGAGTATTTAATTATTCATTTATCAAATACTCATAGAATTTAAGAGAATTTTAATTTTGATATAAAAATTCTTTATGCATCTATTTATGCATAAAAATCAACTTCAATGGGAATAACACTTTTATAAAAAAAATTCTTTTATGCATCTATTTATGCATAAAATCAAATTTAATAAGAATAACACTTTTAAAATAAAAAGAATTTCTTTATGCATCTTACTATGCATAAAAATCAATTTTAATGAGAATAACACTTTTGAAATAAAAATAAATCCTTTATACATCTTTCTATGCATAAAAATCAATTTTAATGAGAATAACACTTTTGAAATAAAAATAATTCCTTTATGCATCTTTCTATGCATAAAAATCAATTTTAATGAGAATAACACTTTTGAAATAAAAATAATTCCTATATGCATCTTTCTATGCATAAAAATAAATTTTAATGAGAATAACACTTTTGAAATAAAAATAATTCCTTTATGCATCTTTCTATGCATAAAAATCAATTTTAATGAGAATAACACTTTTGAAATAAAAATAATTCCTTTATGCATCTTTCTATGCATAAAAATCAATTTTAATGAGAATAACACTTTTGAAAAAAAAATAATTCCTTTATGCATCTTTCTATGCATAAAAATCAATTTTAATAATTAATATCAGTGATATCCATGCATATTCATAGGTGAATATGTACATGGAGTAATTAGAATATTTCTTTTAGATGCAAAAATGGTGGGAATTACTCTTTTGGAATAACATAAAAACAAACTTTCTTTTTCAAAAAAATTTAAAAAATTTTACCATAACCTCCTTTGTATGGCTGACCATTTCTCATTTTTATCATTCTATTTTAACTTAAATTAATCCAAATTAGATTCATAGAACTCTAATCTACACAATTTTCTAAAATTCAAGAGAGTAAACAATAAGAAGAGTTTAGTTAATCTCTCAATTAATCTTTCTAGGATTAAGAAAGGCTGGAATGTAAAGAAGAGAAGGGGGTGGCCTTTTCATCAAGGCGTAGCGTAGCATTTGAATTTAATTCAATCAACTGTAAAACATAAAAATCAAGAAAACCATAGATTTAAAATTCATAAATAAGTAAGAAAATTAGCTTACATGGAGCTTGTAAGCCCTCCTTTGGCTTGAGGGATTGAGGGTTCTACTCTTGTTTGAAGCAAGAGTGGCCACCAATTCACTTTGGAGAGGATTAGGCCAAAAACAATTGAATTATTAAAAAATTCAATGTAGATGGCTTAGGATAGGAGCAAACTAACAGTGCATAAATACCATTAAGATTTTACAAAGGGGGAGGCTTCTATTTATAGGAAAAAGTGAGCCTCTAACCAAGCAAACTGATTCTAGAATTTTCCAGATCAGTTTGGTCAATTTTGACTATTTTTTCAGCTTACTTTTTGGATCTAGTTTTGAAATAGGAGAGAGGAAAGATAAAATATCTCATTTTATTGATTTAAAATTGGGGTAATGATGAGAAAAAGGCACCTCCTTCATGAGGGGAGATCCCCACACTGAGGTGTCAAAATTTAATTTTTTAATTGTTTTCTTTGGTCCTTAGTCCACTCTTCATCTTATGTGAGCATTTACTCAATTTTTGGGGGGTTTTCCTTTTATTCTTCAATTTATCTCCTCCCTAGATTTGGATTAATCTTATTGGTCCATGGGAACCTTAATCCAAAATTTTTAGAAAATCTAGACCCTTAGGCTAAGGTCCTTTTTACCTATTTTCAATTAATTCTAATTGCACATTAGAAAGTTCTTTTTGAATTTCTGTTTCAGGGAAAATCATTTTAGATACTAGGAGGATTTTTATATCCAAAAATATCTCAATTTTGAATTACCTCCCTCTAGACATTTTCTCTCTCCAAGCCAAAACAGGGTAAAACAGGATCTTTCTTTTATTTCAGAGAGGAGAATAATTATAAGATCAGAAGGGGAGGTTCTTACACTTGCACACCTCAAAAGCTGGAGGGAGGAATCTTACATCCTACCCCACTTAAAAAACGCGAGATGTCCTTATCTCGCAAACTAGAGGACAACTCTTTCCCTTAAGATCCAACTGATTCTGGGGTTCCTTATAGTCTGGTGAACCCATCAAAATCTAGGGATAAAGATCCCTTATATAGAACTCATCATCAGATAACAATTCTTTCAGATCATATCATTCATATCCTTAACACAATAATGGTCCATTAGACCGAAATTTTCATCTGAACATTCCTTCATGGGAATTTCAATTATACAGGTTTTTAATTTGTCATCCCTTAACTTGATACACATCCACATCCATTCTTCACATACACATTCACATCCATTCTTCACATACACATTCACATCCATTTTCATCACATATCATCCACTCACAACCCATATCATTCATTTACATCCTGATTCACATGACATCTCATCACATCCATTCTGGCATAAGACGGTCCTTTAAGAAAACACGGTTTCTAATCAAGTTTTTAGTTTGATTTTCTTTTGAATACAAGGAGTATTTCTTGAATCAGTATCCTCAAAACTCCTTGATCGAAATTCTAAATTTCACACCAGAGTTCCTCGAATTCTATAACCTTGATCCACATATTAATTGGAGGGGTCTCAAACTTAGTTTCAGATTTGGCAGAGTTTTGAGTGTATTTTTCTATACTGGTCACACCTTCTTTCCTTGAAACTGACGAAAGAGTTTGGTCTTGGTCCTAGTCCGATTCACGGTTCGAGTCGGATAAGATTTTTCCTGAACTATCTTTCTCGAAAAGGTTTGATAATTCACTTACTATTTTACTGAATTTCTTTCTTTGAATATTCCCTTAATTGATTTCTAAATTAATTACGAATTCCAATGAGGAATAAATTTATCATTTATTTGAATATTTGGATCTCAAAAGATCTCGTGAATTTTCTTTTTACAATCTGGGTGAATATAAAACGATAGAAATTTCTCTCTTAGAGTATATAATTATTTATTTATCAGATACTAATAGAATTTAAACATAGAATTTAAGAAAATTCTAATTTTGATATAAAAATTCTTTATGCATCTATTTATGCATAAAAATCAACTTCAATGGGAATAACACTTTTATAAAAAAATCATTTTATGCATCTATTTATGCATAAAATCAAATTTAATAAGAATAATACTCTTAAAATAAAAAGAATTTCTTTATGCATCTTTCTATGCATAAAAATCAATTTTAATGAGAATAACACTTTTGAAATAAAAATAAATCCTTTATACATCTTTCTACGCATAAAAATCAATTTTAATGAGAATAACACTTTTGAAATAAAAATAATTCCTTTATGCATCTTTCTACGCATAAAAATCAATTTTAATGAGAATAACACTTTTGAAATAAAAATAATTCCTTTATGCATCTTTCTACGCATAAAAATCAATTTTAATGAGAATAACACTTTTGAAATAAAAATAACTCCTTTATGCATCTTTCTATGCATAAAAATAAATTTTAATGATAATAACACTTTTGAAATAAAAATAATGATAACACTTGTTAATGATAACACCAAAACTTGGCTAGAATAAGTTGGAGCTAATGGGGAAGGGATTAAAGTCAGAGTGGTCATGAGAATAGGTTAAGGGAGGATACTTAGGTGTTCACCATGTCCCAGAATGTTATCAAATTCTACAAGAATAGGGAGTAATCAAAAATCTCAGGGAGACAAGACTTGGAGCAATCACCACTATCGACTTTGATTATAATACTTTTATAATTACCAATTTCATTGGGAAAATTACCACTATGGACTTTGATTATAATCCTTTTATAATTATTAATTTCCTTGACTCTTTTGATCCAAATAATGACACAGGAAAAGTACTGAGTGGATGGACAAGTGAAAGTATTGCACACAAAAGAATTGGGTGGAAGCACTTGGATGGCCCAACAAACTAAGTCTAAAATATATTAACCTCAGCCCTTATGTCCAAGGATGGAAAAAAATTTATAGTGAAGAGTGAATCTTGGAAAATGCGAGCTGAGCATAGAATGCTGACATAGGTCAAATACTTAGACATGCATAATAGGGAAATACCTTGTTAGTTCTTGTTAGTTATATGTCCTAGCCTAGGGAATAGTGGAAGATTGGGCACACCAAATTTTCAAGGATATAAGAGCATATTACAAGGATCACACGGACTTTTTTGTTGCATTGAATTTTTAGATATGGAGCTAGAAAATCTCTAGGGTTTCCTCGAAGCACTTAAGAGCTAAATAAAGACGCTACATTGAAGTCACAAAAGTAGAAGTTGAAAAAGGAGAAACAGAAAAAGGTCACACTAAATAGATGTCTTCTCAAGTAAGCACTTTGTTAGAGAAGATATTGGAGGTCTCACAAAGCAAAACAAAGGAGGTGACGCTAGCCTTGATAGGACAGTTCGATCCAGTAAGACAATTTGTAGTGGAAAAATCAATGGTTATGGATGGAAAGAAACAGAGTTTACATTTGTAACTTTTCCTTTGAGCTTCTTTTCTTCTTCTTGGAGGGAGCTGATGGTCCCTTCAAGGGTTGGAGAAGGTAGATTCTTGAGAGTAGTGACAAGATTATCATACTCCTTAGGCATGCTCTTCAAGAGCACCAACAATCGCATCATCATCTTCTACTAGAGCTCCATTATACAAGTTGGGTTATAAGACTCCTTAGATGGTTGATATGGGTAACAAAAGAATCACGAGAATTCAGCTTTAGTTCAAAGAACTCAATCTTCAATGCTATCTTAGAGGGTCACAAAACTCCTCATATGTTTGAAATGGGTAGTAAAAGAATCACAAGAATTCCGCTTTAGTTCAAAGAACTCAATCTTTAATGCTATCTTAGAGTTCTTCCCTTTTGCACTAAACAAATTTTCAAGTTCTTCCCATGATTTGAGAGAAAAATCAAGGTTAGAGATGTGATGAATATAGTTGTCATTAAGTGCCAATGTAATAATAGGCAATGCTTTATCATCTTTAGTGACCCATGCAAGCTCATCACTAGTGGTAGAAGGTTTTTTTTCCTTCCATTTTACCACACTCCAAAGAATTTCCCTCATAAGATGAAACTTGACCTTCATTTTCCAAGTGTGGAACCCATTCCCATCCAAATTCATTGAGCGATATGTCATTATAAAAATCAAGGAAGGTCTTATCAACCGCTTTTTGGTTTAGTGGCTGAAAACTTTTGGCACTTGGAGCATAAGATAGGGGCCCAAATCAAGGGGGATTTAGAAAGTAATAGCAACTCATAAACTCATTATTTTTTACCTAAAATATCTAGAAAACCCAAAGTGACTAGTACTAATCACTTGGTAGTGGTGGGTAGAATTTGAAGAATACATTGGTTCTCCTCAATTGGTAGATGGAATGCTTCAAGATTTGAGATGCGTGTATCTTGTACCATCAGTTAATGACCCCTAAGAGAGTTTTGACCAATTCATTGAGAGGGTGCCATTTTTATGTTTTTGTCTTAATAGGCCATTTTTTAATGCAATTTGGTTACAATTGGGTTGAGCACTTTGAGATGCTAGTAGAGCTAGGCGTTAGCTACAATGTGATTTTAAAAGTTTTTCTAATGATGCTATATGGAGGGAGAACAAGGCAGAATACCACAAGCTGCATTTTTCCAAATGAGCTTATGGGCTAATGAAGATTAATGGAGCTAAATGAAGCTTAATGATGAGAAGTAGATATATCATGGATCAATGCTCTAATATCATGTAGGAAATTAGGGTTACTGAAGCTAATTTAGTTGGAAATGAAGATTAAGCATCACACATAGGAACAAGCTAGTGGAAATGAAGACTAAGCATCACACATAGAAACACGCACACACACACACACATCAACTATGAAATTCTTACTTTAAATATTCAAAATCTTCTAATCTCTCTCTCTCTCTCTTACTAGTGTTTTCCTCTCTCTAACATGCTAAATGGTGTACAAGAATAGGTCGTATATTGCCTAAAATAGGCCACAACACAGTGCCTAGGTAGAAGAAAAGGACTAGTTGTTTTTAGAAAAAAGCACTTAGGTGTTTTTTGCCCATAAAAGGGGAATCCTTAGATCATTTGTCCTCAACACATGGTGAAACCAATTGATGGTAGCCCATTTTGCAAGGATGCTCAGCCCGCTCTTTATCTTTCATGCATGGAGCACATGTGGGTCACCTTGTTTTGCATGCTTTTCTCTACTTTTGCATCTTAAACGTATGTTTTCTTCCCCACTTTTTTGAATTTCAAAATCGCACATATAGGTATCTTGTGGAAACAAACCTTTCTTTCTTCTACTTCTAGAACCCTTTATTATGGCAGCATGACTTCACTTTATTGGAGGAAGATCATTCTCAAGGGTTATGGGAACACATGGAGGTGCAACACGAGGTGGGTGGAGAAAATCTACTTTGAGGAGTAGATGGCACAACTTTGGGTAGAGTTTTGGGAAGATATCTAGTTTCTACGGGCTTAAGCGATTTTACTTTAGTGGGTTGTGCACAGCAGCTCCTACAACATTGACATTAATTACTCCTTGTTTTGCACTAGAGGCTTTTATGGGCGAGAAAAAGGGGAGGACCCAAGAGGTGTCTCTAGGTTCAAACGTCACTAGAACATACACTCTAAGCTCCACCCATTCTCGAAAGCTTGGAAGATTAAGATGGTTTAGGGTCTCCTAAATGAAAAATGTTAGAAAATATGGTCTCGTTTGACTAGTATCTAGTGGCATAAGTGCAAAGGCTATCACCCAGGTGAGTCATCAATGTCTGCGTAGCACTAGTTGAGCTCGATATCTCAACACGCTTCGAGCTCAACTCTACACACTACACTCCAAGTAAGCTCCTAAACATGTGGAGCTTCTCTATGCCTAATGCCTTCGTGGATGTCAACCACCTAATCCTCTGTGCTGACATATACCAGATCTACATCACCTACTAGAACCTTCTCCCTCACAAAGTGGTAGTGCACCTCAATGTGCTTCGTTCTAGCATGATATATTGGGTTAGTGTGGCCAACTGTATGCTACTCATGTTGTCACAATAAATGAAAAATTTCCTATCCACCATGGGCTCATCCATATCACCAAGTAGCTTCTAAAACCAAGCTACCTCCACAAGCTGCCCATAGCAGCCCCATGTACTCTGCCTCTGTACTCGACAAGGCAACTGTTGGCTGCTTCTTTCTACTCCAACTCATATCAACACTCCCAAATGAGAACATAAAACCACTAGTAGATCTCCTATCTGAAACACTACCAACCCAATCAGCATCTGTGTACCCATGTAGTTGTATCTCTATACCAGCCTCATAGAAAAATCCATAATCAACTATGGACTTTATGTACCTAAGAATTTGTCTACCCTCATCTAAGTGTGGCTTCCTAGGGGCCTGCATAAACTACCTCACAAGTCCAACACCATAGCTCAAGTTTGGCCTAGTAATGGTCATGTAGATTAAGCTACCCACTATGTGCCTGTACGTAGTAGGGTCCTCCAAAAGCTCACCTGCATCTTCGGAAAGCTTTATGTTATGCTCCAATGGCACTGAAATAGGCTTATAGCCTATCATACCATACTTGGACAACATGTCCAAGCCATATTTCCTCTACAATAACAAAATGCCATGAGGTGATCTCACCACCTCTATGCCCAAGAAATACCGTAGATCACCCAAATCCTTCATCTCAAACTTCTACTTCAAAAACCTCCTGACATCATGTATGTTAGCATCACTATCACCAGTGATAATCAAGTTATCCACATATATGACTAATAGCATGATCCCTCTATCTATCTTTTTCACATAAAGTGAAAATCTGCATTGGATATCTAAAATCCAATTGTAATAAGATACTCCCCGATCTTGTTTGACCATGCACTGAGTTCTTGCTTCAAGCCATAAAGAGGCTTTGTGTAACCTGCACACAAAATCTTGGTGTGCATCACTCTCATATCCTGGTGACTGCATTGTGTATACTTCTGCTTGCAAATCACCATGTAAGAAGGAATTATTTACATCCATATGATGTAAAGACCAATCCTTCGTTGTTGTAGCCATAGCACAATGATAGCTCTCATGGTTTCCATTATGGCAACCAAGCTGATTGTCTCCTCATAGTCAATGCCATAAGTCTGTGCATAACCCTTGGCAACCAATCTTGCCTTATACCTTCTCTCACTGAGCCATCAATATTATGCTTGACTTTATACACCCACTTACATCCAATTTCCTTCTTTTCATTAGGCAAAGGCACTAACTCCCATGTTGCATTTGCATCCAATGCTGCCATCTCCTCATTTATGACATCTTTCCATTTCTTATTTCCAAGTGTCTACTCAAAACAAGTGGGCTCAAACTCTTGTATTTCTTTAACCATGTAAGCATAATGATGGGCTGTATATCCATCATATCTCAACCTATCAATAGGGTACCCTTGTAGACCTGCGTACACTTGGGTCATGCCAGGTGTCCCCAAAACAGCCCTAATTCTCCTTACACTTGGAGTAACCACCACAGACGGAATGCCAAGCTCCTCATGAAGGCTCTACTCATCAAAGAGCCACTTCTAGAATCACCATCCACATATGAGTGACTTGTTGACAAATCAGGCAGAAAAGGTTGATCTACCTCTTCCTTCTCTTTGCAAGACGATTCTTTCATGATTATTCAGAGAGGGTTGATATCATCATGGTGATGGATGTCCAGATAGTGGATTACTCGGGTTGTTGCCTCAATGAAGGGATTTGGTGGAATCGGCGCATGGTGGGGTCGCACAGGCAGTAGCCGTTTATTGGCTTTTGGAACCTTTCGCCGTTGAGCATGCCAAGTAAGAAGGTGCCGTCATAGAAATTTTCCACTATCCAAAACGGTTCGGTCCACTGGACCTGTCCATTGGAGCTTCAGTTTTTCGAGATGCAAACCCATGTGAGACTGAAATAATAGGATTGGGTCTTCTTCCTTGAACATGCAGAACTTGGAGTGGCAGTCAACCCACTTCTTTCTTATTTTATGGATGACTGTGGTGACAAATAAACTCTTGAAGCGTGCTTTATCCAGCGTGAGGAGTTAGTCCAAGCGATGCTGCTGGGACTCTTCCGGGCTTAACATTTCTGCAATGGAAATGCGGAGACTTGGTACTAGGAATTCAGTTCATGTACAACTGCCTCTGTGCCATATACTAGTTTGAATGGGGTCATTCTGGTCGAGATCTTGTATGCTGTGCAGAATGCCCATAAAGCTAAATACAGCTTTTCATCCTAGTCATTTGCGATTTTGATTTACCAACTTTGTGAGAGGATCTGCTTGAGGATTTTGTTGGTTGAGTCAGCTTGGCTTCCGAGTAGTACAGGAGCATTTATGGATGATGAGATGCTGGGTGACCGGTTTTTTGATGACATCATTGACAAAATGCTTGCCCGATCGAACACCCGAAATGAGTGATTATCATCTCATAAAGGAATTTGGTAGTTGACTTTGCTGTGTTATCTCGAAGAGCACAAGCTTCTACCCATTTAGTGCTGTAGTATGTGGCCACTAGGATATACTTGTGAGTGATGAAACGGGCTAGTGGCTTAAATGGGCCCACAAAGTCGAGGCCCCATTTTTGGAATGGTTCCAAGGGGAGGATTGGGTTGTGCGGCATCCTGTCTCTATTTGTTAGTGACCAAGGCGTTGGCATACATCACACTACTTGGCCCACCATCTAAAGGCATCACCAAGTATTGTCAGCCACCAGAGTCCTGCTTGGAGGATTTTCCTTCCGGTGACTTCTCCAGATAAGTGTCCTCCACTAATTCCCTGATGAGCTTCTCGGAAAGGATAACTTCCTGCTCATGTGGTGGGATGCACCTTTAGAGAATTTGGTTAATTCCCTTGTGTTATAACTGACTGGCTATGACTTGGAATTGCCAATTTTGCAAACTGCAATTCGCTTCCACTGATCTCTGGAAAGAGTATCCTCCTCTCCATGAGACCTATGACAAAAAAAATTTAGCATTTCATCATACCATGTCTAGGGGATAGGGATGACTGTGTCAGTTGTGAACAACTCAGCATTCGATAGGTCATCCGTTACTCTGCTTAGGGCTTCGTCGAACTCCAATTGGGATAGATAATCTACCCCCACTGTATGATTGACACCCGAGGGGTGCACTATTATGAACTCAATTTCTTGGAGCATTAGCATCCATCTACCTAATTTTCTTGCTAAACTATGCTTATCCACCAAATACAATAAAGCGGAGTGATCCACATGAAATATGAACTTATTACCCAGTAAGTAGTGCCGAAACTTGGTGACTGAGTAGGTCATGCCAAGGGCTTCTTTGTGTGTGGTTGAGTAGTTCCACTTGGCATTGGAGAGCCTTCAACTGGCATAGTAGATAGGCTAGAACCATTTCTTCTTAGCCTCTTGCATCGGAACACTACCAATTGCCACACCAGAGGCATCCACAAAGATGTGAAAGGGAAGTTCCCAGTTTGGGGCTTGGACAATAGGCACTTTTGACAGCATGAGCTTGAGACGCTGGAACACGATGTCACATTCTGTTATCCAGTTAAAATTTTCCTACCTCAACTACTTGGTCAAGGTGTTTTGATCTACACCATCTATTGGTGTAAGGGAACCGCTACATGGGCGAGGTATCTGAGCATTCAACTGTGCCATCTGACTTGTCCCAAAAATATTCTCAGCTCTTTCTCATTGGTTAGAGTTGTGGTTTTTCGGATCACCTAAACCTTGGCTAGGTTGACTGCTATTCCTTATTCGGAGATGATGTGGCATAATAGCATTCCACTTTGGACAACAAAGGCACATTTGGACAGATTCAAGCTTAATATGGAGAGTCTGCATTTGGCCAAGAACAATTTTAGTTGCATCAAATGTTGAGATGTTTTTCCAAAAACACTCAAGTCGTCAATGAATACCTGCATGAAGGTGGTTAGAAAATCTACAAAAAACTTATTGGACCATGCGTTGAAATGTAGCGGGAGAATTCTTGAGGCCAAAGGTCATGATGTTTGATGCAAATGCTCCCCATTCTGTGATGAGAGTTGTTTTCTGCCACTCTTTCGGGGCCATTTGAACTTGATTATATCCACTGAACCCACCTAGGAATGAGTGCATTTCATGGCCTACATTTTTGGCATCAAGCAAGGAATCCGTGAATGGCAAAGGAAAAGGATCTGAGACGGTTGCAACATTCAGCTTCCAATAATCTACATAGATCCATAACCTTTTGTTTTTCTTGGGCACAATCATGATCGAGGACAACCATGTCACCCGATTAATTAGATATATAAATCCGACTTGTAGCAGCTTGTCTATTTCTTCCTTCACCCTTTTGACGTAGTTTGGGTTCATCCGCCTGGTATCTTTGTTGCTAGATCAGGATGGCATCCTCCTTCAGATTGATTCGGGGGGGCTGGTAGAAGTTGGGATCAATCCTTTTCATCTTGATGTACCTCCATGCAAACACATCCTTGAAGGATGTGAGCAACACCCGAATTTCCTCTCGGAACTCAGTGTCCATCTTGGCACTAACCCGGACTATCTTGGGGTCGTCATCAATTCCGAGGTTCATTTCCATTATTAATTGATCCTCTTTGACCCTCTTGGAGTGCTTGAGATCTTTGTCAAAAGCCTTTTCTCTGCTGCAATGAGCTATTGTAGGCTTGGAGTAGTGCCATCCTCGGCCAGAGCCTCATACAAATCTTTTTCTTTTCCTGGACTGTCCTTCAGTCCGCGGAGTGGACTGATCCTTGGGAACCTCATCCTTGATTGGATTGCTTGGTCGATATTTAGCCATTATCCGGACTATATTAACCTCAAACAAGCTGATCAAACTAGCATTTTGTTGGAGATACTCCTCCTCCTCTCGTCGAGAGCCCTTCTAGCATGTTGACTCCTTAAGCTATTTCCAGCCGAGATGGTTTCTCCACCTTCCACCTACTGCGCGGAGATCTTTAATTTCTTCTTTCCACTCCGGATAGTGATTATATCCACATCCCAATCTTGCTTGATCTATGCTTTCCGAAGCCAGGGTCTGCCGAGCAACATTAGGTAAGCACCTTTGATATCCTCCATCCGGAGCACCACAACTATAATCTAGAAAATCTATCTGGATACCGAGCTCAGGGATTAATCCAAGTGGTTGCACTCGCTGACGTTGATCTGCCATTTTGACAATGAACAACATGGGCTCCCATCTACTCAACCAAAGCATATGGCATGTTGCATCTCTGATAGGATATTTACTCTGGAACCGCCATCCAACATAACTTCTGCTATATCCACTCAACTTGACCTGGATCATTGGGATGACTTCATCATAGATAGGGGCTTCCCTTGGTGGGGTATCTGCCTTCTCAATATTCAGAGCTTCTAGGGCGGCTGCTTCTGCAAGGGTGGTGTCTCCTCTTCGTGAGGTTTTAAGCGACCTATCAGCTGCTCTCTGAAACTTGGCACCAATGTGAGTAACTATTCCACTGACATGTGTATTGGTTGCCGCTTCAGATCTTCCCATAGATTGTACGGCTGGTGTTCTGCTTCTGTCATCCTTCTTGGGTAATCCACCCGCTTCTGTGCTTCCACACATTCTTCTGACTATGGTGTCTCCACACCATGCATTGGCCGTTGCATCTTGACTAGTGAGGACACTTTACCTTCTTCTAGGCTCATCTCCGAGAATCTGATTTGTGATTCCACTGACTGTTTGGCCTAGGCTTTTTCGGGTCATTTTTTTGCAACGCCTCTCAAGCCTTCTGCTCTCTTCCACCTAAGCGGGTACTTTCTATCCGGACTTTGTGTTGTTCCTGCTAGGTGACCCCTTTCTGCTTTCCCTTCTTATCCGTGATCGGTTTCTTCACCGTCTCCAGAGTCTTGGGTTGCATGGATCTGCTATGGCTGATGATTCATTCGCTTGTGTGGTTAGTCGAGTTACTACTTGCTCATCGAGAGCTTAGATCTCCACCGTGTTTACTAGAGGTTAGCCAGATGCGGAAGCAATTCCTTATCTGTCTTCCCTACCTTCTTGCTCTTTGACCTAGCCTTGCGGTCTTCCTCCTCCTCCAATTTGTAGCTCTAGAACCATCGGAATTATCCTCCTCGTCTGAAGATTCGGATGAGGACTTTTTTGATTTCCTCTTACTCTTGGACTTTCCCTTGCTTTTGAAAGAGCCTACCAACACCCACTCTGCTCTGAGAGCTGAGTCTATGAGCTGCTCCATGGTGATGCTAATCAAGTCGGCACCAACAATAGAGCGTTTGAGCTGCGTGTTGAGGTCCTACACGAAATAAGAATTGATAATTTCCTCCACGGGCCAATTAGCTGCATCCAGTCTGCGGAGAAGTTTTCAAAACTTTGCAGCATAATCCTCCACTGTCATGCTCTTCTGGTTCATTCTGCACAGCTTATCCAGCACATGCACGGATGTCTAGTCTTCTCTGAAGCATTGAAGGAATGCATCATGAATGGCATCATGTGGGGAAATGGGCGTACTCATACTGAGCAACCCAAAGAGCGGCACTCTTCTGGAGTGTGGGGACAAAGGCGGCCTTTTTGAGGTGTTGGTCCACCAGGCCAGGTACATTGACATGCCAAGTGGTGTCAAACATCAAGATGTGAGCATTTACATCATCTGAGGATTCCCCAGAGAATTTGGGATAGTTCACAGTGATAGGTGGTCGCTACATCATGTTGTAGTGGAGGGGATGAGGCTGCGGGGTTGGTGGTGGTGGAGGTGGTATGAATAGTGGTGGTGAGGTCGGGGTAGTAGGGGTGAGTGGTTCTTCTTTGGAGTGGGATGCATGTTGTTCTAGTCTAGATTCGACGGGTTGGTCTTCAGGATTGGCGACAAGAATTGCCGAGCTTGGTTGCGCTCCAAGTAGCACCTTTCATGTGCTGACATGAGGGACGGATTTGAAAACAAGGGGAAGAGATTCAAACACAACGATGATCAGGTAGTAAACGAAATGGCAACAACAAGGAGCAGCAAAAAGCATCATGGTCACCAAAGTCTTGGTTGGCAAGGAAAATGACTGCTTATTCTCTCAGCAACCTACTGAGAGTCTCTGGCTATGCACACAGCATACACCAGGCAGATACGGATCTAACACAAAATAGACACAACACACAAACCACTGAAAACTGCTGGAATGACTACCTAATAAACAGTGCAAGAACATGATAACTTAATAAATAACTCTACTGACCATAACATATGAAATGGAAATGAATACACAAAGAAAAAACAAGAAGACGCATGTACAGAGAAGAAAGAACAAAAGAACGGTCTTGCTTATTTCAATCAAAAAGAAATATGATACAATCGACAGCCAGCCTTTACAAAGCTCAAGATCCATCCTTTTATATTGCCTGCTTGCAGTATCCGTCACAGTATTGTGATTCCTTTGGTGATAAGATGCCCCGGTTGGGTGTTAAGTAAGCGTCGTTCTTGTAATAAAGTACTCTAGTTACCATTCGGCTAGCCTTGACAATTGGTGGTGTTGACATGCGACTGTCTAGCTGCTGTTGTGCAGCACTAGTCCGCAGCGGCACATGCTAGCCTACAACTAATAATGAAGAACAGTAAGTATTCCTAACTCCTATCTAAAATAATTTTGGATAGTCCTCTACCTTATCTAGACTTATGATCTGTTTATGAAGACCAGTGCTCGATATATTTTCCCCACTTATACCATTGGGCATAGATAAAGCGCTTAGCTAGATGATGTTGGGTAGGTAGTTTGAAAGCACTAAAGTGTTGGGATTGACCGGTAGAACGACATGCCAAAAGATAAGCAAGCAACAAGAGAAAGAGGGGGAGAAATAAAGGAAGTGGGAAGTAGTAGAGAGAGAGCCCAAATTTTTGAAAGCACTAAAGTGTTGGGATTGACCGGTAGAACGACATGCCAAAAGATAAGCAAGCAACAAGAGAAAGAGGGGGAGAAATAAAGGAAGTGGGAAGTAGTAGAGAGAGAGCCCAAATTTTTCACAAAAAATTTTCCACATGAAGAAGCCTGAGAAACCCACACACATAAACACAATCAGGCACAAAAAGAAAAAGATGGCTAAGAGGAACAACAAGTTGAATGGGAATCTGCCAGGAATAACAAAAGTTGGGAAAGAAAAAATGAGTTGAGAACTTGTTATAGAACCTTATCTCTCAACAAAATGGTAATACACCTTAATGTGCTTTGTGTCCTAGCATGATAGATAGGGTTACTGGCCAACTATATGTACTCATATTATTACAATAAATGACAATGGCCCTATCCACAAGCTCACCCATATCAACAAGTAGCTTATGAAACTAAGCTACTTGTTAAGCTACCATAGCAGTGCCCATGTACTCTACCTCTATACTCAATAAGAAAATTATCGTAGCTATTTATTGATGTTCTAACTCATAGGAGCACTCCCAAATAAAACATAAAGCCGATGGTAGATCCTCTCTCTTGATTCCTTGCTTTCTTAAGAAATCACTAAACTTATTAGAGAAATATTCTCTCTCACCATCTGATCTTAGATATTTGATCTCCATATCTTTTTTATTTCTCAACCAGGTTTTAAATCTGTGAAAGTGAGCACACACCTCACTTTTATTCTTCATGAAGTAAACCCACACTTTCCTAGTGTGATCATCTCATCAACAATCAATGTAACATAGTACTTTCAACCTGTAATTATTGTAGTCTTGGTTGGTCTCCATATATCAAAATGTATAACATCCAATGGCCTTACAACACTAGACATGATTTTCATGTGGGAAAGCATGTTTGGCTTGCTTACCGAGCCATCATGTTTCACATACTTTATGCATCAACCTTAAACTTCGGCAAAATTGTAATAATATTTTGGGGCTGTATAGACTTCAGCCATTATATATTTACATAACCAATGCACTTGTATCATCATACGTCAATATCTATAATGACACATGTCCCATGCATAAACATCAATTTCCTCACCTTAGACATATTAACATCTAAAGTACACACCTTGCCATTTCTATTATCCTAGCTATGAAAATTTATGTAACAAATTCAAGTAGTAAATTAAGAAAACTCTCAATCAATACAATCACCCTGTATGACCCATTTGCAACCAAGCGGCACTAATTTTTAAAGTTTTCCACAAAGCACCCTGGGGTTTGAACCTCAGTTCCATACCTTGCTCAACCATCTATCCAACAGAGATCAAATTTTTTTAAAATATTAGGAACATGAAGTACATGTATTAGCATGTACTTCATTTTTCCATCCTACATAATAGAGAGTGGCACTTTACCAACATGCGCAATGGGGTGCGTAGTATCATCACATGTTTCCACATACCATAGTTTTTTCATTTTTCTACATATCTCTAAACCACTCATTATGATTGGTTATGTGGTTTGAGGCACTAGAATCTACATACCAAATATCTCCTGATCTTGACACATACCATGTTGTGGAGTAGGCCTTCTACTTAGATACATGTAAGATTGTCATTTAGAGGACTCGATCAAAATCGACACTTTCATAGATTGTCTACAAAGAACTTGCAGAGTTGAATGGGGCCCTAAAATGGCCTCGAATCCAAATTTTAAAATCTCTATGGTCCTACAGATCTCTCTGGTATAATATAATGCCCCTTTCTCACCTCGAAGGGTGTCCCAAGATGTGACACTGCACCTTACTGTTATACGTGTCTACTACTCTTGCATTACACCCACCTGCTGGCCACTCTTGTTACCTGTACTTAAAACCAAAGAAAAACATTTCCACACGCACTCCCCCACCTTGCCAGCATGAGTGCCAATGTCGAAACGGGACTGACGAAAAGAAAAACGATGGAAGTAGCAAAGCCACTTGCGATGGGCGAGCCATGCCGAGCCAACGGGCCGACGAGGTTGGCCCGACGGGATCATGAAACCGAGATTGAACGAATGATCCGAGCCTATAATGGCCATTGCAGATACATTAGATGGATGTGACCCAACAAGGTGAAATGCACGATGATGCACTAGACGGGCCAATGGAGCCGAGTTGCGTGGCGAGATAGAAGGATGGATTGCCTTGTGGCCCGATGTCCAGGTGCCACATTTTTGGATCCATGACACTTTATAAGTCTTTAACACATTAATAATTGGTTGGTGAAATATTAGATATACCTACCTCTAAACTCACGTCAGGTTGACTCACGTCTCTAGACTCATGGCTCATGTCTCACGTCCCCAAGCTTACAGCTTGAGGACACCTCACATCTCAAGGCTTACGTGTATTGACTCTCATGTGTTTGACTCACGTCTTTTTTTATGGGAGGATAAGCTTATTGAGTGCTCATTTGGCCTTATTTTTAGAGTGTTTTGAGATTTTTTGGACTTGATAGGGGATGCTTAAGATCTTATTACTAGTTAATGGTTATTATGTAAGAGATTTTTTTAATGTTTTTTTATTGCATGCTTCTAAGATACCAATTTAAACAATGCATGAAAAAATATGAAATACATGAACAAAAATTACCTATCCCACACCTAATAGACCTTAATGCTCATGTTTTCAAAGTGAATTCTTCTAATTTCTAAGCTACTCCTTAGCTCAATCTAAACCTTTTAGGCTAAAAAATTATACAAATCACCAAGAAACCAAGATTTTTTCCTTCCAAGGTATGAAAATAGTTTCTTAATTCATATAAACTTAAAATCAAATTAAAAAAACAATAACCTAAACATATCCAAGAATCCAAAACCATATGTTTTTCGAGTGTGACCTCCTAATCAACACCAAGCAATATTAGGTAATCCCAATAGCTTATGATTGAAAGGTAAACAGAGCTAAGCCCTAGGCTAATTCTCGGTCGAAGAGTGCCAAATAAGAAGAAAAGAGCTCACAAGCATTCTAGCAAGGAAATGATTGTGTATTGCTTATTGTCAAAAATGACACATACACAAGTGACTAGTTACTCTGTCTCTCTCTCTCTCTCTCTCTCTCTCTCTCTCACACACACACACACATTTTTGCTTTCTTTTTTTAGGGTTCGACTCCACATTGGTAGAGATGATGGCCTTTATTTTTATCAAATGATACATAAAGCGAAAAAGGAAAGTTATATTAAAATTAAACATGTACAACCTATTAACTTAAAAAATAGTGGGTGTACCTACGCAGCTAAGGACTATGTTACTTCAAAAATTGTAACTAAGGGCTATGTCAAAGATAAAAAAAGGCTATAACAATGTCTTTGTGGAAGAATACGTTTGAGCTAGAATGTCTGAGAGCAATAAGAAGGGAAAAAACTTCCACTTGACCTCTGCAAATGCTTTCTTATAAGGGGACAGATTCCACTTGACTACCGCAAGGAAGGAAGGTCTGAGAGCAAAACCAAGAGGGCAAAGACTTTCACTTAACCTCTACAAACAATTCCCTAAAATGGGGTTTTTTTGCATCGTTTGTGCTCAATATTCACATCAAGATATCCTTTATGATTTTTTTAAATAATTAAAATCAAAGAATCACAAGACAGATAGCCCAAACACTACTTAAGTAACAACTCAATGTTAAATTTTAGCTTTTAAAAAGCATATATTTTGACGCCAACATCAAACAAAACAATGGCACTAAAACAATTACAATTTTGGTTCAACTCACAGGAGAAGTAGACAGATACAAGAACTAGCCACGGTATTGTGCAAACCCAAGTTGAACTTGATTAATTACATACAAAGAGAACCCTTTAAATACTATGAAGTCCTCGTGGAGAGAATGCTTTCAAGCCCACTCTTTACACGTTCAAACCTAGGAACTCCTTTTATATTTCGTGTTAAACCAATATCGATGTATGGTGAGCCATATTAGGCTATGGACATCTTTCAAGTAAATTAGATTTAGATAGAGAAACTACAAAGAATGATGCTGTCATGCCTTATTCCTTATCAGTTCCCTATCCCATGTCACAATCTTACCAAAGTTTGTAGCACATCCAATGCTCACGTAGATACATTATTTCAATTGGTTACATGCATTATTTCAATTGGTTACATGCATCATTCACGAGATTCATCACAATGCATAGGCACTAGAGGACACAAAGAACTTACCATGGCAATGCCCTATTTTCCTCGTACAATTAGTTGCCCAACGTGACACTCATAGTTGATATGCACACACCAAATTGTAAGACATTTATGGAATTTCTATGGATGTTTTACCACCTTTCCAACACACTAAATTATAAGCAACCATACCAAACAAGAGAAAATAAGAATTATACTGATGATTTTGGCCTCAACTCAATACTATCCAATACAAAATTTGGTCTACATAGAAACCACTTTTTCACATAGGGTTTTTGTTAAGATGCCCGGATATTTGGGTATTCACTTCTCTCTCTCTCTCTCTCTCTCTCTCTCTCTCTCACACACACACACACACACACACACACACACACACAATTGGGGTGGGGGTAGGTTGTGTGTGTGTGTTTGTGTGTGCGTGTTTCATTGCATAAGTTAGCCACCAAGTGGAACTCACGAGGGAATGTAGAGAGCTCTAAAATTTCATGGTATGCTTTATATAGGAGGTCGAGATACAAGGCATGCTTTACTTCCTTGTTTAGCATACTATGAGAATTGGATTTTATCATTGTTTGTTCTTCGACAAGTTTGGTCCTTTATACATCATGTGAAAACCAAAGATGTGTGGCTCTCTCTATGTGCATGAGGGTGCTATCATAGTTTTTTCAAGGAGAGGTTCTCCTCCATGGATAATGATCAAATCATCATCGTGTATGAGAGCCATGCGTGGCTCTAAAAGTGCACGAGGTTTGTAGCATAGGGAGTTAGTCTTGAATTACCATTGTTGCACATGAGGGCAACTGAAGATTTCCTACTACTTTGTTTCAAGGGATTTGGGGAGACATATAGCAACCCATAAGACCACCTAGTGAGAGCTTGTTGGCTTGAGACCCACCCATAGAGAACTTGTCTCGAGATACCCTTGATGCAACATTCTACAAGCCCAAGATTCATGGATCCATATCTATAGCCTAGAAGAGATAAGAAAAGGGCTAAAAGAGATAGTAGTCAACCATTTTGTTAAGGCAAAGAAAAAGCTTTCATATGTTCCATGGATACATGGAGCATTCACCCTCTAGCCCTTCAAATGATGAAATAACTTTAAACCACTTTCTAGCTCTTTTCGTTAATCATAGTGTATGGGTTCCATAAATGTGTGGCTCTATATGTGTAGGAAGTTTGTAAGCATAAGAAGCAACTCTTGAAATACCATTGTTGCACAAATGAAGACCATTGCTAGAAACACTTCTTTGTTTCAAGGATTCATCAACATGGATTGAGGAAGGCGCATGACCCCACCCCATAGGAATACCCAAGAAAATCTTTGATGTGTGTTATGGGCACATGACACGTTCACCATCTAAGCCCTCAAAATATAGAATTCTTCCCAACTTCTTAGCCCTATTATTGGACATGCATCTTTAGCTTGGGGAACATATGTTCAAAGTTCACTAGTAATCACACATCTTTTTTGAGGTTAGAACACATTTCTTAAATATCTCTTTGTTGCAATAGCATTTAAAGAAGCTTTATTTTGAACGGTCTCCTTTTTTCATTCAAGCCTTAAGCAAATGTTGGTAGGCCTCTCTCTCTCTCTCTCTCTCTCTCTCAATCAATAACGTAGACAACTTTATTTCAAAACTCCAAACGAGGAGCTATCAAGCCACAAAATCAAGGGATTTCCAATCAAGCAAATGAAGAAAATATCAGATGATTAATACAGGCTAACACACAGGATAGCACAAGAATACCACCCCAGCCTAGTACATTATTAGGCACATGCGCTAAGTATACTAACTGATACACAGTTACTGGGGGGTAGCGCAAGGCCATATGTAAAAGTCGTGTTAACGCATACAAAAAATCTTAATAAAAGCTCCTTTTTTTCTCATTGGCTCTACAATTAACTCCCTACTTTGATTCTTGTATGTAATGCTCAAGGTGACAAAAGAGCAAGCACAGGACTCATAGCAAGCATAGGTGCAAACATAATAAAAAGTTGTGAGCTACGAAAACAAACTAGGAGCTAATTGTGTTGGCTTACGAGATTTTCATTGGGAGTAGAGAGCTTGGTAATCTGTGGGTCACGAGAAGGAATGAACAGGAAAAGTAGGAAATAGACACACATTATTCATCAACACTATCACAAAAAAGCTTAAAAACTAAGCAACAAGTCAAGTTTGAATCTCCTTCGTGACAGCAAGGAGAGGCAGTTTAATAGGCCATCATTAAAAACGGTGCGAGTAGCCCTTTGAGTAGGAAAGAATGAACAAACACTAGGTTAGGAAATAGACAAGTTACACATCAATAATATATTTTACAAAACCTTATAAACTAAGCAGCAGGTCAAGTTTGATTCTCCTTTGTGAGAGCAAGGAGAGGGAGTCAAATGAGCAATTCTTACATACCGTGCAAATAGCCCTTTGAATAGGTGAGAATAAACAAATAATAGGTTAGGAATAGATAAAAAGTCATACATTACCAAAGAAAACTTTAATACTAAGTAACAAGTTTGAGAAATGCGAGCTCAATGGGCCACCCAATGCTTCACCAAGCTCTAGGATGACCTTTCCATGCTCCTCCACAATACCAAAATACAGATCTCTGATAGGGAGGATTCCGATGGGCCATCCCAGACCTTCAAAGCTCGACCACAACAATTGAAGAAAGTGAAGCTGAACTCCGGGACAAGGTAATTCGTTAGGCCCTGTGCAGACTAGGTTAACCACACTACTGGATGAGTTCATCACACCCTGTACAAACCAGGCTAACAGCAACAGACAGTATTATATGCTCATGCACACCACCACCACCATGCCCAAGAAAAACAAAAATAGTCAATCTGATGATGGATGCTAGAACAAACATCCTAAGGGCTGCATGGTAATGTAAGGAGGGGTTCAATTTTAAGTTAGAGCCCCTTCTCTAAGGAAGCTTTATTGATGTTATTGCTGGATCATGAAAAGTTCTTGGTATAATTTCCTAGCAAACTTGATGTCATACTAGGATTGCCAGCGCATGGGGTGTTAATTTCTTAACACGTAATAGCTTATTACCTATTTATTTCTTAACATCTAATAGCTTATACTCCTCCCGATTCCCTATAGGACGTGCCAAAACTCGTCAATCACTCTCTGCTCTCATCTTTTAAACTCCCTCTCATGTTGACTCCCACTTTGAAATTCATATCAATTTCAGCGAGATACGCTATCCACAGATTGTTGCTCTCTTTGACCCTGTCGGAAATCAATGTCCTATAGGGAATCGGGAGGAGTATAAGCTATAGGGAAAGGCAAGTATGAATGATCATTTGTGTAGATACTAGCTTCTTGAGATGGCCCTCACAACATATAAGATACACAAAAAATTGCTGTGACTCTCCTTCAAAGCTGTAGAGTCAAAGCGGTGTATCACAAGCATGCGTTAGAACAAAGGTGATTGAGTAAATCCAAGAGATGGATCCACCTTTTTACAACAATATCCCCCTACAATGGAGATGGCCTGGCCAAAACATATGGGCAAGCTGGATCCATCAATATATGCAACTCCAAAACCACCGCATCCATTGGAGGCCCCTCATATTTTAACGGCCGCTCCCAGAAACCTGTACCAATCAGTCCCACGGATTGCATCAAAGATTGCTTGCTTTGTACATTCAAAAATTAAGTATGTGCCAGTTTAACGCATACCAGGTATAAGTTTCTGTTGCCTGTGTAAAATCTGTGCAAAAGGCATAGCAGCCCAAGTAGAAACAGCTACTTGATTTAATGGTTGAAACCCCAAAAAAGTGCCATCTCTTGAAAGAACAACCTTCAGTTCCCAAACTAAACCAGTTACTGACAGAAGTAGCTTCTCTCTCTCTCTCTCTCTCTCTCTCTCTCTCTCTATATATATATATATATATATATATATATATATATGTATATAAGTATATATTATATATATATGTATATAACATATATATATGTATATATGTATATATATATATGTATATATTATATATATAATATATACATATATATGTATATGTATATATATACATATAATATATACATATATATGTATGTATATATATATATATATATATATATATATATACATATATACATATATATATGTTATATACATATATATATAATATATACATGTATATATGTATATATATATATATATATATATATACATGTATACATGTATATACATATATGTATACATGTATATACATGTATATTATATATATACATGTATATTATATATATATATATATATATATATATATATGTATATACATGTATATACATGTATATACATATATATATATATGTATATACATATATATGTATACATGTATATACATATATATATGTATATATATACATATATATATGTATATACATATATACATATATGTATGTATATATACATATGCAGGCAGATGGGTATCACAGGAACTCCCTTCACAGATGCGGGGAAATATGAGGAGGGAACACCCCCTCATTCTGACATTAAAGGCCACAAATAGCGGACTGATTTCCTCAAGAACCAAGATATACTTGTGAGATGACCTCGCACCCTTACAGGAGGAATATAGAAGAACAGGAATGGCCCTCGTGATGGAAACTCTAAGGCCATCAACTGGGCAGTTTACTGTGATGGTAGGGTCATCATCACAGGTAAACTTCCTGCATGATGGCACCGGGTCTATGAGACCATACGCAAACCCCATATGACAGTTTGGATAGCAATGGCACTCTATGGTTAGATCCAGGAGGCTTTGCAGAGACATATACAGGAAGGGATGTTGTTTTGTACAGACTCAGCAAAGCCCTGAGAGACGGCTACCTGATGTGTCAGTATATGTATGGGAGTTGGCTTTTAGAGGACAGACACGCACCACCCCAGTGGTGCGTGGTTCAGGAGAAGTGGCATGCTTGTTTCAACCTCATCTGACACACATGCTCACAGTAGTCAAACAGGATGAGGATGCCCACTTTATGTGGGCATGGTTAGCAAGACCTGGCTTGAGAGTGATGCATATTGCAGTATGCTACTTCTGGCCTGAGAAAGTAGCATTTACACACAATGTGACAGAGAAAGGGGAGTCCTCCTATGTGCCATTATTTCCAGATATTGCAGACTTCTCCCAGCAAGGATAAGTCCTCTTGTTGGGAGACTTTAACGCACGGTCAGCGGGGGAACAGCAGGTACATATCTGACTTCCAGGTAGATGCCATTATGCTGTCAAGAGATTGACTAAGCCAAGATGGGCCTACAGAGGACCAACCAAGATACAGGAAGGTAACAGCATCTGGTAGACACTATGCATGAGCTGGTTATATATAATAATGGGATGTCCAGATGACCACAATCAGATGGCCTTACATGATTCCCACATTGCAGAGTCTCTAGTATGGTGGATAACCTCATGGGGTCTCTCCTCATACCACATATCTTAAACTTCACCACGTGCTGCTAGCCAAAATGTGAAAACAACATTTCTCACGAATCATCATTTTCATTTCCCGCTTTCTAATCTCCTCCCAAGAATTTCTCCACAATTTTTTCCTTCTAAGTTTTGATTTTTCCCAAATTTCCTTAACATCTACTCTACATTATATCCACCCCAAGTTCCTCTTCTGTTTCTCTCAACTTATCCCTCATGTATATTTAGTTTCTGTTCTGTTTCTCTCAACTTATCCCTCATGTCTATTTGGTTTACTTTTTGCTAGTGTACATAAGTCATAATCTGAGGTGTTATTATTTGTTAACACTGATTTGCAGCTCCTACTGAATGGAAACCCTAATTTAATGCTGCTATACACAATCCCTAATCCAAGGTACAGTTCAATAATCCCTATTTCCTAATTTATTGTTGCTGATTGGAAACCCTAACTAAAGCTATTGCACCGGCTTGATTTTGAGCATTTGAAACTGCCAGATGGCTGCCCAAGACAATTTGGGAACTCATGTGGGGCATTTGAAACTGCCCAAGAACCGTAGACAGATTTGGAAGCTCATTCGGGGCATTTGCAGGCGCCCAATGGTTGTCCAAGACCTACGGAAAGATTTGGAAGCTCATATGGATTGTTTAGAGATGGACCAAGCTGCTGCTCGGGAATCTTCACAAGCTGCCCGGCCTGTACGTGTGGTCATTCAGAGGACTTGTACCTATGTAGGGGGCTCTCCACCGATTTGAAGACTGTTGCAGCAATATTGAAGACTCTTGGAAAGAGTTTGGATCATTTGGAAGACTTGGATCGTCTTGAAGGTTGCCCATGTGATGAAAAGCATGTGACACTTGATCCTTATGTTGAGGAGTCCATACGTGCATTGGGAGTCCGTGTACACAATTAAAGACCCTTGATGAAGATTATAGAAAGCCCTTGAAAACCTTGTGAAGACCTGAAGGCTGAACCATTGGCTTTGACCTTCTTGGGAGTTGCATAGGGCTGCCCTACTGCTGTTTGGAGGTTCTCTAAGCTTGTGGCTTTGTTTCAAGGGTTAAGGCAGGTTGCCCAAAGCCTGTGGACAGTGGAAGCTGATTTGACCCTTGTTCAAGCCCAAGAGAGGAGGAAGAAGATGCACATGTCACATGCACCCATGCACTGAGGTGCCATGAGGCACACTGGCTGATCATCAGTCACATACTTGTGCAGAGCTAGTACCTTTTTTAGGATTATGTCGTACGCCGTGACCCCATTGTGAGCCCTTGTCTAGAAACCTGTTGGGCGTAGGTCTTTCCAAGCCTTAGGTGTCAGAGTCCATCACTTAACCCACTTGGAGAACAATCAGTTCATGTAGGTTACCCTAGCATTGATAGCAAGCATGTAAAAGCTTTTGTTAGCAAAGGGATTCAAGGCTCTATGCCAGCCCTATGAGCCGTGCATATGGGCCACCATGGCCAACAAAAAAAGGCATGCAAGTGAGTCCATAGTCACATGAAAACGCGTTTCTGGAGTGAGAAACACCGAAACCCCGAAACCCCGAAAAGCAAGAAACGTTTCGAAACGTTTCAGAAACTCTTGATTTTTTTGGTTTCTCAAAAAAAAAAAAGTTTCTCAAAGTTAAAAGGTCCTATTTTTTGGAACTTTAGCAATGCAAAATTATATCGAAAAAAATCCGAAACCTTGACGTTTCTTAGCCGAAGGCCGAAACGTTTTGCCCCGAAACCTCAAAAACCCCAAAACGTTTCTGGTGACTATGCAAGTGACCTATACCCAGTCAGCAGCTCTACAAAGGCTTAGACCACCAGTTGGGCAGCAGCACAACAGCCAACTCACACATGTGACTCTGTGGGATGCTGATTTGCTGGAGTCATGAGCATTTAAAGCAGGCCGACAGCCTTTTCTGATAACCGACCAGAAAATGGGTATGAATATATAAATGCTCCTCAATCCCAAGCATAAATTATCTCATTCTCACACAATTCAGCAGTGATACAAGTGCATAAGTATGTGTATATATACCAACATAAGACCATATGAATCTGAACTTACGAATAATTTCAAAAGAAAGAAGAGAATCACTAAAAACAAACAAATCGAAAATAGGAAAGCTTAATATAGAACACCCGAGAAGAAATAATAATAATAATAATAAGTATGTGTGCTTAAGTCCTAGGGCTAGTGCATACATCATCTCAGCCAAGCACTTCATTGTGCTTCAGTCCAAGGCAGCCCGAAGTTCTCTTCAGCATTCACCCTTCATTCTTGCATCTCCCTCCGCAGATCTGGATGTGCATAAGGCTTCCGAAGTGGCTTCACAGTTGTCTTCACTCCGTTTGATGGTTCAACCGACGTTGGGTCTACGTCATACTTGTGTTTGGCAGTCTTCAATCACCCGTCTTCAGTAAGTTTTGTACATTGTAAAGTTGTTCTCCAAAGCAATAAAGCAAATACTCTTGCTTGCGAGAGGGGGGCCTTAAGTAGGTAGATTGGGACCCAATCTCATGTCTTCTCTCTACAGCTCTGCCTCCTGTGAATAAAGATTGGGACCCAATCTCATGTCTTCTCTCTACAGCAATAAAGCAAATACTCTTGCTTGCGAGAGGGGGGCCTTAAGTAGGTAGATTGGGACCCAATCTCATGTCTTCTCTACATTCTCTCTCTACAGCTCTGCCTCCTGTGAATAAAGATTAAAGTGGATTGCTTCATGCTCACTAACATAAAGGTATAAAGAAGGCCTTGTTGTGCGTTACACGATCATACCAAATGCATGTTACATTGGTATCGGAGCTTTTGGTTGTGACCCAACTTGGCTACCTACAATGAGAGCATTCCGTGAATGGTAAAAGTGAGGTAAAGAAAAACCGGCCAGCCATTCACCATGTCAAGAGAGGAAGAAAGAAGCCATCATCCCAGAAGAAAGTGTCCACAAAAGGACACTACAAAGGAAGAAATGCCTCCATAAAGCACTAACATTTTCCTTCAAGTGTTGAAGGAACACTAACATTCTCTCTCTACAGCTCTGCCTCCTGTGAATAAAGATTAAAGTGGATTGCTTCATGCTCACTAACATAAAGGTATAAAGAAGGCCTTGTTGTGCGTTACACGATCATACCAAATGCATGTTACATTGGTATCGGAGCTTCTAGTTGTGACCCAACTTGGCTACCTACAATGAGAGCATTCCGTGAATGGTAAAAGTGAGGTCTGGAAAAACCGGCCAGCCATTCACCATGTCAAGAGAGAAAGAAAGAAGCCATCACCCCAGAAGAAAGTGTCCACACAAAGACACTACAAAGGAAGAAATGCCTCCATAAAGCACTAACATTTTCCTTCAAGTGTTGATGGAACAAAACACACTACTATAGGAGCATTCCTGGAATCCCACTAATTTCACATATCTAGCCAGGCTCAGCAAGCATTCAAACAAGGAGATAAGTGTGTGTTGATCTATGTCCACGCCCAACGATCTATTGTTCAACCAACAACACCCTTAGAGAAAAGGTTGGCATGTCTCCTTCCATGGTTCCAAGACATCGTGTTGAGGGACGACCTCCCACCAAAGCTCCCACCCATTCATCTTGAGAATCATCGCATTGAGTTGGTCCCCAGACAAAGCCACCCAATATTGGAGGGTGAACTAGAACAACAATTATCTTAGTTACTCCGGGCTCGATTTATTCGCCCATCATCCTCGCCGTTCGCTACACCCATCTTATTCGAGTAGAAGAAAGACAAGACCACAAGTTGATGTGTGGACAATAGGGCACTGAATAAGCTCATCTTAAAAGACAAGACCACATGTTTATGTGTGGACTATAGGGCAATGAAAAAGCTCACCATCAAAAACAAGTTCCCAAGATTGAGTACTTTTTGAAGCGTCTCAGTGGTGCTTAATATTTTTCCAAAATAGACCTCAAGAGTGGCTACCATCAAGTTTGGATTTTGACAGAGCTGACATTCCAAAATTTCTTATGTGAGCTTGTGAAAAAAGCTTGTAGTTTGTTTTACCGGTGGCAGTTCATGATCGCTCGACTCCTCACCTCCGTTCAACCATATACAAGTTGTCATCCCTTGTTTGATGGATTTCATAGTAGAAAGAGATTCCCATTTCTTCCATCGAACAAGACAAGCATAACTCAATAGAAGGAGTTTGTCTTCTTGAGAAGTACTTTTCGACAAGCATCCTAACAATCCAAGTGCATCAACTAGTACATGTGGTGGACAAAGTATCTATAACAAGTACTGTACATAACTGTTGGATGTTTTTCTTGGAAAGATTCATGAAAACTTTTCGGATCAAACGTGGCCATTATGAGTTCGTGGTGATGTCGTTCAATCTCACCAATGCACTAGTGACGTTTGATAAAATAATGTCTCAGGTATCCATGGAGCTCATTCAAGTGTATTCATCTTCATGGATGACATACTTATCTTTTCTACCACTGCAGAGCAGCATGAGCAGGATGCAAAGGACGTCTTGCAACTTTTGAGAAACAATGAGCTCTACATCAATGAAAAGAAGAGCGCATTTGGCCTATTAGAGGTCCGTTATATGGGATCATAGTTGTCACGGTACGAAAATACGATACCGTACGGGAATATTCGGTACGATATGAAATTTTGGGATACGGTACGATAAAATACGGTTTTTTTAATTAAAGAAAAACCTACAAACATAGACATTTTCAATTTGGAAGGGTAGGGTCTAGAGAAGTTGTTTCAAACCAAAATATCATTAAAAACAACTAAACAAGTTTGAAGTGACAAACAAAAGTACATAAAGTATAGAGGTGCGATGCGATCATGCGCGCTAGGCGCGAGTACAAAAAGAGAGGCTAGAGCCAAGGCCCAAGGAGAGACTAGACAAAGGCATCACTATCAGAGCTCTCGCTGAAATCATCCTCATGAGAAGAGGACACATCAGTGGTCTCGCCGAAGTCGCCGTCGCTAAGAAGGTTGCCCTCATCATCGAACTCGGGCTCTCTAAGCTCATGTGAGAAGCCAAAGGGAGCATCCTCATCTGCAAGAGCGAGTGTGGAGCTACCCGATCCACGCCGCACATAGGTATGCACTATGTCCCTGGGAGCACCACGAACCGTGCATCCAGGGCTTCCTACTTGCACTCCTCTGCCACTACCTCCACGCCCACGACGGGTGCGAGTAGGTCATCGATCAAACGACTCGAGCTCTCGATAGATCTCTGCATAGATCCTCTCCTCCTCCTCATCCTGCACTTTGTTTACACTCTGAAGAGTGCCTCCTATGAGCTTGAATGCATCCACATTCACCTACATTGTACAATGATCAAGTGACAAGCAATGTATTAGAATTTGGTTCCAAATTTCAATAAACATTGAAGTTTGAAATTTGAATGCTTATAACTTATAACTTATAAGTTGTAACTTATACTTGTCTTGCCGATTCCATCTTTTGCATTGCGTGCACCATGCGCAAGTTAGCGCGGCAATACACTAGCCGCTCTAACTGTTGCGTGCTCAAGCGATTACGTAACTTCGTGTGTACAAGTGAGTAGGAACTCCAGTTCCTCTCACATGCACTTGAAGAGCAATCCTGAGCTAGGATTCTCAAAGCCACCTTTTGGAGGCTTGAGAGCGCATACCCAAATGTCTCCCACCAAAAGAGGGGCTTCACAAGGGATTCCCTCTTCCAACAGGTAGTAGATGCAAATGCGGCTCCTCCCCTTTGGTCATTGTAGCTTATGACCTCCTCAAGGAACTTCCCATGGCGATCCTCCGGCAATGCTTTGGGCAAGTAAGCATCTCAGGCTTCAAGTAGCTCCACGTTGGTGAAGAGGGCGGGTGATTTGTAAGCCGGATGCAATAAAGCGGCAAGACCATGGATAGGTCTTCGCATCCACTTCCATCTCTTCTCCACAATGGCCAACATACCATCGCGCTTCTCCTCGTCGATGGAAGGAGAAACGCGTAACTCTGCTATGGCCTCTCTCATGAAGTGAACAAGAAGGCCCATGGTGGCTCCCTCCATGTCGGTCATCCGCAATACCCTATAGAAGGGCGTGACCGCAATGACAATAGTGCGGACCGACTGCCAAAACTCCTCCTTTAGGCAAAGCCGTTGCATGGCTTTGGCCTCCGCCGATTCTCGCTCATCCCACTCATTCCACATTGTGGAGACCACTGTTTGGCGAAGGGAGGATTTCACATCGTGGAGGCGCTCCAAGAGGAGCTACATGTAGGCGAAGCGTGTCGATGAAGGCTTCTTCAATTCCAACTTGCTATGTTTGCGGAACATGGCAAGCACCTTCACCTTTGTGGTGAAGAAGGTGACAATAGAGATAGCTTCGGTCATTACTTCCTTCATCCACACTAACTTGCCCATATCCTCCATGAGCAAGTCAATGCAATGGGAGGCACAAGGCGTCCATACTATGGAGGGATAGTCCTCCTCAAGCAACTTCCCCATCCGACGGCAATTTGAAGCGTTGTCGGTGATGACTTGCACCACGTTCTTCGATCCAACCTACATGTCACAATGCACATGAATGGATGCAATGAGCGTATGCGGTATGAGACTTGAGTCATGACTCGTGATATAGCCACATATGATCATATCACATATACTAAAGCCTAAACTTTAAAGACTTTAGTGCAATTTGAAAGTTGAAACTTACCTTCATGATGGCTTGCTTGATATGGCGATATATGAATGCACCCGATGTTTTCCTCCCCGCCTTTCCGGAATCCACGCCCCGCACAAAGTATGTGCCAAGAGGGCAAGAGACAAGTATATTGATGATGCCTCTCTTCTTCCGGTCACTCCATCCGTCAGAGAGGATGCTACACCCATACTTGGACCATGCCGCCCGCACCGGATTGAGAGATCTATCGATTCTCTCCCTCTCATCCACAAGCCTCTTCGTGCACATGTCATGATAGGAGACGCCGGTCCATCCTTCACATGGGCCCACATTTGCAATGGCTTTCACCATTGACTTCCATTGATCTACCTTGAGCACATGGAATGAGAGATTGCACTCACTAATGGTGCGTGCAATCTCTATATCCGCTAGCCGTTGCCGTTCTCGGAGATGTGATAGAGAAGAAGAGAACCCCCCGGTGGCTTGGGCTAGAGTGGCTTGCCTCATGGGAGACTCAAGCCTTTGTCTCTTTGAGGAGGCGGAGGCGGCACCGATGGAGGCGGCGGGGGAGGATGTATCACAAGGCGGGGAAATGACCTCATCATCCGCCCTTGAGCTTCTACCACTATCATAATCCACCCTTGATCTTGTTGTAGATCTCATCGGATATAGCAAGGGGGACTTCCTTGCATGGCGCAACTTGCCCCCCACCTTTCCAACATGTTGGAGAAGCCTAGTAACTCCACTTGTGTATTGTTTGCCACAATACTTACAAGTCCACCTATATGACTTGGACTTTCCATCGGCTTTCTCTACATGGATAGCATGCACATTGAAGGCTTCATTCTTCTCCCTTCTCATTGTAATAGAGAGAGAGAAGTTAGAAGATTCAAGAGATGGATAGGCTTGAGAGAGAGAGAGAGAGAGAGAGAGAGAGAGGCTTGAGAAAATGAGAGAGTGAGGCTTGAGTCTTGACTCTTGAGAGAGAGAGAGCCTAAAGGCTTGAGAGAGGGCCTATGGGGGAGAGAGTGGCTTGAAAGTTGAGAGTTGAGAGAGAGAGAGAGAGAGAGAGAAAGAGAGAGGGGGCTTGATGGTCACTTGAGCAAGACTCAAGAGGGGGGGGCTTGATGGTCACGACTCACTTAAGTAATGAGAGGCTAGAGCTTTGAGAGAAGCTTAGGGGGTGGGCATTTTATCAGCATGTAGCATGTCCAATGGGCCAAGCAAACACATGGGCCACAAAGCATGCCAAAAACGGCCAGCAAACGGCTACTACAACGGCTACAAAACTGCGAAAGAAACGGCGCAGGCGGCGGCGCAACGGCTAAAAACGGGCATATCGTACCGTACGAATTCGTACGGTATCGTACCGTACGAACCGTACCGTACGAACAGGTTCGTACGCGTACGAGAAACAACTATGTATGGGATACATGATTAGTGCTTCCAGTATTCATCTTGACCCCAAAAAGGTGTAGGCTGTACTTGATTGGGATTGCTCAAGAAATGGGTCTTTGCCAGAGCTCCAAAACCCATATGGACAAGTTTTTTGATCTTGCATCACCTCTCACAAATCTACTCAAGGGAGTAAAGACGCGCCGTCAAAAAGTGTCTGTTACGGACAAGGCTCTCGTGACCTTCCTTGCATTGAAGAAAGTGGCCTCAGAAGCACCAATTCTCAAGCTGGCATCATGGGATGACCCATTTGAGGTTATCACTAGCCCTAGAAATCTTGCCATTGGTGCTATTTTACAGCAAGATGACAAACCAATGGGTTATTACAACCGCAAGCAGAATGATGCTGAGAAGAATTATTTGGTGTATGACAAGGAGCTATTTGGGTTCATCACAACTCTGAAGCATTGGAAACCTTTCCTTTATGGGAGGAAATTCACAATGAAGACTAATCATTGTTAGCTCTGGTGTGAATAGCCCTACACATGAGCACTTCTTACCATGTGCTGGCAAGGGTTTTTTCCCTTCATGAACACTCTAGTGTGTCAGCCACATCAGCCCTAGGGCTAGGGCTACTAGTACTTTGTACTCCACTCATTTCATATGATTATCATCGAGCACTTCCAGCTATCGCAACTCGTATCTCTCACTCTCTGAGCTCGTGTGTGACTGTGTGTGTGTCTGCGCACAACATCTACTCCCTTATCCAACATTGGTATCAGAGCTTGGTACTAGAGCTGTGTTTCACAGTCTGGTTTCAACCACGCCATTATTCTCTAGAGCGGTATCATTATTTCGTGTCGTCGTACATTCTAGGTACGTTCATGCCCTTTCATACTTTGCAAGTGTCATTAATCTTCGTTGCCGTCGTTCTGGATAAGCTCTCACACTTTCCACAGATCTAGGGTTTCTACCTCCTCCTAAGTTTATAAGTGTTTAGAAAAAACCCGTATTTTATCATTCGTACTGTGACAACAAAGATCCTAGTGATGATCCGGACTCAAATGATTATTCTTTATAGGAGTTGTCACCTGAGTTGTCTCTGTGGGGCTGTTGCATTTGAGGGGGGACACATGTTGTGTATTGCTATCGGTGATGTTCGTGGTCACTTATGCACTTGACCTCTCAATTGTGCTATGTCTTGGAGACATACCTTTATGCAGTGATGCTTACTTATGGAGATGTATAACTATCTTTTCTTGCTTCATGTCCCCTTTGCAGCTCATTTACATGGATGCTAATGGAGTCAGAATGTTACATTGTCTTCAGCTTGGTTGCCTTGTCACTATGCATAATCCAGGGTTTCTTTACATCAATCTATGTGGGATCCCACATCCAACGTATTTTGCCATACAAACCATAGAGCATGGTGTTGCTGAGAGGTTGCTTTATCCTCTCATAGTAATGGCTGGATGTATGCCTTGCTATCCCCACTTGACAAATTTGTTATATCAGCATGCTTCCATTGGTGATTATCACCTTGTCGGCTTGACCATTAACTAAGGTTCCTTTATTGAAGTATTGGCATTCATTGGACCTTGACAGCTTAAGCATTATTGCTGACCATAGTGCTTACATCTTCATGCCATTATTTGGTACAGGTGCTGAATCAACTGAGCTTGCTTTGGCTCTGAATCAGCCTTCTACTGCTACTGACAATCTATCAATTCAGCAACCCAACTTTCCCATATTGCTCCAGCTCAGCCACACTTTGATCAGGATGCCATGGGTGATGCATAAATTGAAGAGGATGCAACAATTTGTGACTCACAGAGGGTTCCCCCGTTGATAGCAGTCAGGTCAGACATGCGCTGCCTCTTCACATGCATCTCATTTTCCTGATTCTTCCCTTGTTGCTTCCACATAAATGAGACGCCACTTTCTCCGTTTGATGCATTGGAGGACAATAATTGGGTTGAAGGGCTCGGGACATTTCAGCTTTCATTGTTGACTTACAACATGCATTTGATGTTACAGACATGGGGCTTTTGCATTATTATTTGGGTATCCAGCTTATACCAGTTAAAAACGGCATCATGCTATCACTTGAGGACTCTTCCAAGCCTTCTGATGCAGCCACTTATCAGCAGGTTGTCGGATGCTATCACTTGAGGACTCTTCCAAGCCTTCTGATGATGCAGCCTTCTCATGCAACCACTTATCAGCAGGTTGTCGGATGCCCTATGTATCTATACACTATCTGTCTTCATATTCACTATGCAGTGTCACAGTTAAGCAAATTTATGCATTGCTCCGGCACTCGGCATTGGCAAGTAGTGAAGCAGCGATGCGTTTTCTTTATGCTTGTCCACCTACACTAACACTGACCGGGCAGAATGTTATGACACTTGGGTATGTTGGCTTGGGTCAAGGACATTTTGGCCCAAGCAACCACCATTGTGACCTTCTTCACTAAGAAGGTGAAACCCTTGGCCATCTTCCATGTTCATTCGCGATTGGAGTTCGTGAAGCCCTCCAAAACAAGGTTTGCCTACATGTGGATTGTTTTGGAGAGACATGCCGTTCGTAGCGAGCTTCAACGCACGGTGGTGTCCCAAGAGTGGGAAGAATGGGATTCTCATCTAAGCCCTAAGGCTTATGCGGTGTAACGCAAGTGCTTGGATCCTTCCTTTTGGGATGATGCACAGGCCGTCGTAGTTGCGATGACTCCATTGTACCGAGTACTTTGCATGTCGGACATGGAGGGATCCACTTTGGGCCTTCTCACACACTTCATGAGAAATGCAATTGAGGAGCTCCAAGCTTGCACGACACTTGATGCAAGAAGGTTAGTAAGTTATTTTAATTCATGTACTCTTGTGTACATAGTACTTGTAACTTGTAAGCTTGATTTTAATTTTTGCTATGTATAATGTGGCATGTGCTTTAATAGGCTTGATGAGATCAAGACCATTGTGGAGAGGAGGTGGCAATGGATGCGTAGGCCTATTCATGGTATGGCTGCATTCCTCCATCCTCTCAACAAAACACCGGAACTCTTCTCTTTCGGTCCAATGTAGACATCTACATGCATCATGTGCTTGATGATGAAGCACAAATCAAGATGGACGAGGAGCTCATTGCCTACAACAACTTGACCGGGCAATCGTACACTCGTCCTACTTCTAGAAGACGAGAGGTGATGGTGAAGCCACTCTCATGGTGGGAGACGTATGGCTATTCCACCCCATCTCTACAAGTTTTGCCATGAGGATCCTTGCCCAGGTGACGGTCATTTGCCATAGCCTCTTCTAATTCTTTATTCTATTTAGTCATATTATTAAAATTAAAATTTTTTGTTTTTTGCTCTTACGATTGCTCTTCGGGTGCATGCGAGAGGAATTGGAGTGCATACTCCCTCATGCACACGAAGATTAGGAACAAGCTTAGCACATCCCAGTTAGAGCGCCTCGTATATTGCCGCGCTAACTTGCGGACAAGGTTGTTAGAGGCATCAGAGGCGTTTGGTACGAGGCGGGTATGGTACGCGCCTCGAAAGACTCGTATTTTTTAGAGACGTTAGAAGCGTGTTAGAGGCGTCATATATATATATATATATATATATATATATATATATATATATATATATATATATATATAGTGATAGATAGATATAATATATATAGTGAAAGTTGAGAGAGAGAGAGAGACTAGAGTGTGCATGTATGAGCCTTGAGGGAGGGAGAGAGAGGGTGTGTATGAGAGGGAGAGAGAGTGTGTGTGAAAGAAAGAAAGCTGTATTAAACGTCTGCAAAAGGCCAAAATGACCTATGAGACCAAAATAGTCCATCATCATCATCTGGATACATCATCATGATTCAAGGGTACAAAGTAAAATGAAATGAACTGAAATGAACTGGTAGAGTATAGAGAGAGCTCCAAAAGTGGGTATAAAAAACATCATTATCCTAGTGTGTTTGAACTTTGAACTTTGAACTTTGGGTCTTGAGAAAGGCTTAAGGGAGGGAGGGAGAGAATGAGGGAGAGAGAGAGAGTGTGTGTGAGAGGGGCTGCCTTGGGCCCTTAAAGCCCCCGTCTAAAGACTCAATCAAACCAGCGTCCATATATATATATATATATATATATATATATATATATATATATATATATATATATATATATATATATATATATATATATATATATATATATATATGGACGCCTCGATCAGGCAGTCGTATGCCTCGAACGCCTCTAACCGTTAGAGGCGCGCCTCATAACAACTATGCTTGCGGATGGTGCGAAATCTTCAAGAGCTTCATGTAATCAGAAGGAACAACTAAACACGGAAAATCTAATCAATCATGAAATCTGAAAATACACATATGCATACCAGATAAAACAAGATGACAAAGCTGTACATTACACCACACTAGGGGCCAGAACATGGGCTGACCACCACCCCCCCCTCCCCCTTTATGGTTAAATTACCAAAAAGGAGCTGCTTCCAATACAACTTTGCGGGTGCCCAGGGTTCACCACTAGCTGCACCTATTTCTTCCAATACAATATGAAAACAAGAAAAACATCACAATATCTGAATTTGCTGACAATTTCAACACAAGTGAGCATTCCCAGCATCAAGCACATGCAGGACAACTATGGGCACTCCCACATCAGCCCGGGACAACTCAACATCATCATCTTCCTCCTGTCTGGCTCATAAAGCAAGTCGACCAGCCCTCAAAGACTGTTTTCAGCACTCGACCAGCCCTCGAAAGCCACAGAAGAAAGCGACCAGCAGTTGTGCACAAGCCTGCAAACCTCCGGTCGGAAGGAAAACTGTCTAGAAACCAACGACCAGCTCTTCCTCCCTGTTTTTAACCTTTGTCCAGCCTCTATTCAAGCTGTAAATCCACCAGCCATCAGTGGAGAACATGCAAAAGGAGTCGGCCAGCCTCTCCCATGCATCCGGTGAACTTTAGTCGCGATGGATGGCTGTAGAAACTTGCCAACTGGCTGAAAACCAGCCGACCAGCCCTCATGCACTCCTGAAAAGCATGCACCCCCCTCCAATCTGGAGTTTGGTCAATAATAGAGGCTTCCCCGCTGAAAATAGCCCACACGTGTGCTTTTTTGGTCCACAAAAGGGTGCCTACATGAAGGGAGTCCAAATAATGTCTAGTGCCCGGTCTTTGGCTGCTTTTTATTAAATAAGTCCTGCTCAATGTGTACTCACTTATAAGTTGTCCGATCACTTATAAGTGAGTGTGAACCTGCATCCAAAATTATAACATGTAAACTCATAAAGCTGTAAATTGAGTTTTTGGGAATACTTACCACCTTCAAAACACATGTAGACCACCTGTCAGTCCCAAACAGGTGTGCACATACACGTCCACAGGGTGCCCAGGCGTCCCCGGCCCCATGGACAACACAGGCAGAAATCTCACGCATTGTCCAGGCAAACAAGACAAGTCATCCAAAGATAAAATCAAAGTCATGCACACACATGAGTGCAATTATATTGGAAGAAACACCCATCTGCTCAATTGTATCCGATAAAATGTCCAAGACTCATGATCCTTCCAGAACCTTCCCAAAACATAAATACACAAGATCTCCAAGATAGCTCCATTTGAGATAGTCTATGGCAAGGTGGTGCTTCCACCTATCTTACGAACAAAAGACGAAATCTTTGCAGAGCAGATGAGTATGTCTGTGATTTGGATACTGCGTTTGCACAGGTTCGGACAGCCATAGAAAGATCTCAAGCTAAGCAGAAAAAGGCAGCTGACAAACATGTTGGAATTAGGGTTGCAGGAATGCACACACAACTTCAAGAAGATGAGGAAGCTTGAGCACAACACAGTAGTGTATTATGAGTGCCAAAAATGAAAAGATTACAAGCCCTAGAAGATAATGGGCGTATATACAATGCACGGGGGAAAAAACCTCCTAGTGAGGGAAAAAGTGCCCCGGCGGTCCTAAGTGTGTTCACACACATCACTACTATAATATGGTAACAAATCCCCCCTGGAGTGATGCGGTGAACAAGAGCTAGCACTCATGTATAGGGAAGTGTCTAGCTATGTGGACGAATCCACAAAAGGGAGTAAGCCCAAAGCTTTGCGAAAAGCTTCGAACTTCTCACGAGGCAGAGCCTTTGTGAAAAGGTCTGCAAGGTTATCCTGTGTTGGCACATAAGCCAAACTGATCTCTCCTGCAGAGAGTCTCTCCCTGACATAATGGTAGTGCACCTCAATGTGCTTCGTACGAGCATGGAACACTGGGTTCCGCGCAACTGCCAATGCGCTCTGACTGTCAGTGAAGATGGTGGTGGCAGATGGCTGCCCAACACCCAAATCAGCCATAAGGCGTCTGAGCCACACACACTCAACCGTAGCTGTGAAAGCTGCCCTGTACTCAGCTTCACAACTAGAAGTGGCCACAGTAGGCTGCTTCTTGCTCAACCATGATATGCATGAGCTTCCAAGCATGAAGCAAAAACCACTCGTGGACACGCGTGTGTCATAACAACCAGCCCAGTCAGAATCTGAAAAAGCATGTAAATCTGGCGGCAATGATCCCCCCTTGGGATAAAACAACCCAAGATGCCGAGTACCACTCAAATAGCGAAAGATACGCTTCACTGTTTGCCAATGCTTAATGCCTGGGCTATGCATAAATCTGCTCACCTGTGAGACTGCAAACTGAATGTCTGGCCTCGTAATGCATACATAAATGAGGCAACCAACAGCTGTCTGATAGAGTGTGACATCAAAGTGATCTCCAGCATCATGAAGACTCAACTTCAAACCTGTCTCCATTGGAGTAGCAATAGGCTTGCAGTCTTCAAGGCCAAATCTCCGCAACAATGTTTCAATATACTTTGTCTGACACAAAGCAATACCTCCATCACACTGCTTAAATTGTATCCCCAAATAATGATGCAAATGCCCCAAATCTGACATCTCAAAAGAGGCATTCAAATCAGCCTTAAAATCAGCAATATGACTCTCATTTGGTCCTGTGAGCAGCATGTCATCGACATAGAGAGCAATGATTAGATGTACACCATCCACACGTTTAGCATACAAAGTGCTTTCTGTTGGACTATTCTGAAACCCATGTGCAGTCAAATATGCATGTATTTTTTCATACCAAGCTCGTGGAGCTTGCTTTAAACCATATAAAGCCTTTTTTAACCTGCACACTTTGTTTTCCTGCCCTCTTTGAACAAAACCACGAGGCTGCGATACATACACCTCCTCATGCAAATCTCCATTTAAGAACGCAGTCTTTATGTCCAGCTGATGTACATTCCAACCATTATGAGCTGCTAATGCACAGATGCTACGAACAGTGGTCATACGACATGTGGGAGCAAAAGTCTCATCAAAATCAATGCCCTTCTCTTGAGCATAACCTTTTGCAACAAGCCTAGCCTTATGGCGATCCACTGTGCCATCAGGCTTACGCTTCAATTTGTATACCCACTTAGTGCCAATGGCCTTCTTGCCAGGGGGCAAGTCACATAAAGACCATGTACCATTCTTCATAATAGCATCGTATTCTGCTTGCATAGCAGCCATCCAATTTTCTGAACTTTGTGCCTCATCAAATGAAACAGGCTCACTTTCATCGCACATACTAGAAACAGCCAATGCATAACAATCTGACGCATAAGAGGCACCATGAGAGCCAGAACGAGTGCGACTAGACAAAGGGGCATCCAACTTGCTGTCACGCAAAGTCTGCACCAGCCATCTAGGCATATTCCTAGAGCCCTCAATCTCTTGTCTCTCATCCTCAAGTGCATCATGCACATCTGCATCAGATATAGGCTGATCTGTGCCATCATTTAAAACCTGCATAGGCTGAAAAACTGCCTCATGAGGTATTGCACTTGACTGTGCACCACTGAAAAGAGGCAACAATGTATCATAGACATCACGTGAGCTGATATCTGTCTCCTTAGTACATGAAACCAAGGGCTGAACTGCATCTTCCACAAATACGACATCACGGCTAACCAAAATGCGCTTTGTCTGTGGATGATACAAACGATAGCCTTTGCTCTCAGCACTATATCCAACAAAAATACATTTGACAGCTTTGTCATCCAATTTTCTGCGATGTTGCACAGGCACTAATGCATATGCCAGGCAACCAAAAACACGTAAATGGCCAACAGATGGCTTGCGGCCATGCCATGCCTCATATGGAGTGACAACCTGTAATGCTTTGGTGGGACACCTGTTTAGTACATAAGTGGCACACATGACAGCCTCAAGCCAAAAACCATGTGGTAGACTTTGACTCTTAACCATACATCTTGCCATTTCCATGAGAGACCTGTTTTTTCTCTCAGCCACACCATTTTGCTGTGGTGTATACGGCACTGTACATTGGTGTTTTATCCCACGCTCAGCCAGAAATGCATTAAATTCTGAAGACATATACTCCCCCCCTCGATCTGAACGGAGGGTGCCCATCTTACTTTCTGACACATTTTCAGCCATAACCAAAAACTGTTTGAAGCACAAAAACACTTCGGACTTTGCCTTCAAAGGATATACCCATGCATGCCTGGTAAAATCATCAATGAAAGTCACGAAGTAAAGGTAGTTTCCAAATGATGGAGTTTGCATGGGACCACAAACATCACTGTGAACAAGCTGCAATCTGCGTTCAGCTCTCACTGATCCATCTTTGGGAAAGGAAGCACGCTGCATTTTACCCAATATGCAGCCCTCACAAACATGCTTGACAGGTGCCTCAAGCTTAGGCAAAGAAGACACCATTTCAGATTTCTGCAGGCGCAGCAAACTTGCAAAATTCAGATGACCAAAACGTGCATGCCACAGTTTTGCATTTGAAATAGCCTGCGTATCCATAATAGCACATGCTGAATCCTCTACACATTTGCCATCCATATTGAGCTTATACAGCCCTCGACATAGTGAACCAGATGCTACAATGATGTCACCACAAGAGAGATCATGAACAGTACATCTGTCATCCACAAATTTTATAACCAAACCTGTTTTGGCAAATGCGGAGACTGACAGCAAATTCTTTTTGATCCCTGGCACATACAATGCATCAAAAAGTGTAAAGGTGTTGCCATTTGCAACATTCAGCACAATCTGTCCAACTCCTTTAACGGGATAAGAGGAGTTATTGGCACAAGTGACAGTATTCCCTGTGGGAGCAGACTCAAGGAAAGTGAATAAACTGCGCTGCGAGGTGATATGCTTAGTGGCACCACTGTCAAAGTACCATACATCTGAATCTACTGCAGACATACATGTGTCATGCAAAGATGGGTCATAACTGCACTGCGCATTGAATGCCCATTCTGTATCTAGCACAACATTAGCAGATTCATTGTTAGAAGGAGAGGCATCTGCAACAGCCATACCAGCCTCTTTCTTCTTAGCCTCTTTCGCAGCCAGCTTAGGACACGCTTTGATGACATGATCATTTCCCTTACAGTACTTGCAAAATGTCTTCTGTTTGTCACCCTTCTTCTCATCTTTGTCTTCCTTCTTTGGTTGCGCAGCATTTGCAGATTTCTGCTTACTAGAAGAAAAGCCAGCTTTACCTTTCCCGCTTCTCTGACTAGCACCGAAAGCTTGATCTGCGACACGCATACTATTCCTGTTTTGCCTTGACTGGTCTTCTTGCAGCAAAACAGAAACTAACTCCTCAAATGATAAGGCATTGGGATTGCCTTTCATCATCAAGCGAAGAGTGGAAGCAAAACCCTGATAAGAATCTGGTAGACCATTCAAAACAGTCTGCACAAGTGAACTGTCTGACAGGATTTCATCTGCAGAAATGAGCTGCTCTTTGAAATCCTTGATCTTTGTCAAAAAGCTATCCATAGAATCACCTTCGTTCATATGCTCATTCTCCAACTGTTTTCGGAGATAAGCAACACGAGCCTCATTTCTTGCCTGATACAATGTGGCAAGTACATCCCAAGCATCCTTAGAAGTCCTGCAGGAGCGAATATGTGGGATAATGGTACGTTTGACAGACAGCGCAATCAAGGCATGAGCCTGCGCATCTCTACCATCCCAACGAATCTGCTCTGCTGAAAGTGGTGGTTCCTGAACAGCTGCTACAGCACTTGTGCCTGCACCATCATCAACAGTACCTGTTTCTGATGTGTTTGCAGCATTTCCAGCCACAATAGGACGTGCATCAATACCCTGCACAATATTCCATAACCCCTTTGCTACCAATACATGTCGCATCATATATGCCCACAATGGATAGTTGGTGCCATCCAACTTATCCTCAGCAGCCAACATGCGGAATACATCATTGTTGTCAGCCATGGCCAATGACTGTACTACTAGATGTAAATGCTGTCTGCAAGAGGTAAACCTGTATAAAATCGACCTGTGCTATATAGCACAGCCCAAAACAGACGAATGGGCACCTGTCCTGCAGATTTTAATCTTGACAGAAAATCTGCACAGTAGGACGATTTTGCCTGCGCAGTACTTGGAATGCAAAAACGGAGGGCGAAATGACTTCAGATCAAAATTCTGAAACGACCAAGCCCTACAGGCTCTCCCACGGCATATACTAACCTGCAGACGCTCGTGAAACCTCGTTGCAATCGGAGGAGATGAAGCGGCAGGTGCCGGTGATGCTGCCCGGGAGGAGGAAGCCTGCTCTGATACCAATTGTTGGAATTAGGGTTGCAGGAATGCACACACAACTTCAAGAAGATGAGGAAGCTTGAGCACAACACAGTAGTGTATTATGAGTGCCAAAAATGAAAAGATTACAAGCCCTAGAAGATAATGGGCGTATATACAATGCACGGGGGAAAAAACCTCCTAGTGAGGGAAAAAGTGCCCCGGCGGTCCTAAGTGTGTTCACACACATCACTACTATAATATGGTAACAAAACACAGGCGAGAGGTGGTTTTCAAGGAAGGTGATTGGGTATTACTAAAGTTTGAGAAAGCACGTCTTCGGAAGCGGCCAGGTAAAGAAGGCCAGTTTCCTAAGCTTTTAAACAGGTATTACGGGCCATTCCAAATTTTGCAGAAAATAAATGAAGTGGCATATAGATTGGTATTGCCCGATCATTGGAATGCCTTTCATGTCAGTTTGTTAAGGCCTTACATGGGACCACCTCCTATGGAACCAGTTTTGGAAGATCCACCTGAAGTGGATGAACTTGAGAAGGTATTGCAACCTGAGCAGATAGTTTTTCATAAAGAGCGCAAGCATGTAGGTGGCAAGCTAGTGCGCAGGTATCTTGTGAAGTTTAAAAACTATTCGTCTATGGATGCAAAATGGAGGGACGAGGATTATTTCGCGGATTATCCGGAACTTCTGAAGGCCTACTCGGAAGCTTTTCAGTTGCAATCAACTGTTTAGAAGCCGGGGGGAATGTCACAAAATTCGTTACAGCTTCTATTTTTCTATTGTTCATGTGTGGCATGTGGAGCCTGACATGACATACATGTATGGCTGGTGTAGCTTGACATGGTGTGTCTGTGTGGCATATGGAGCTTGACATGACAGTACATGTATGGCTGGTGTAGCCTGACATGATAGTACATGTGTGGCTTGTGGGGCCTGACATGGTGTACATGTATGGCCATGGAGCTTGACATGATGAAAAATGCACTGTGTTATTGTATGCAAATTCAACCAATGGCAAATACTTTTCCCAATCTGACTTCTCCTCAGATACATAACATTTGATCAAATCAAGCACAACTATAATGGAAAGTTGGATACTACCAAGGCACTTGCTTTCATAAGGCAATTTGAAATAGCCTTTTGCACTGAGGAATTTACTAAGAGTATGCATCTTAAAGAGACAGCAAGTGATTGGTGGATGGCAAAGCTTTTGGATAGGACAGCTACCCGTACATGGAGTGCTTTCAAAGCACAATTTTATGATCACTTCCTTCCTCCTCACTTTGAGAAGGATGTACGAAAGGAATGGGATTGGCTAACACAAGATGAAGGCGAATCCGTTTCTTCTTATGTTTCAAAGTTTTGGCGGATTCTTCTCAAGGTCACACCTTTCATGACGATTAGTGAGGACGAGAAAAAAAGAAAGTTTGAGTCAAGGCTGCAACGAATCATTCAAAGAGCCTTGCAGTGTACCCCCACAACACTTTACAGGAGCTCATATACTCGACAACTATTTCTGAGGAGTTGCATGGCAAGGGAGCATCAAAAAGACAAGAATTCAGCTCATACAAGGGAAAATTCAGAGCTGAAAATGAGCAGAAAAAGGGTGAACAGCCACCTAAGTTTATGTCTCATGAGTCCAAGGATGCAAAAGGGGGCTCAGAAAAGAAGCCGGGGGGTAAAAAGGATGATCCTAAGCTGTCTTTCTAGACAGTATATCTTTGATTGCATGAGAGAGGGGAAGTGTTTCTCATGTGGGAGCAAAGATCGCATGAAAGCTCAATGCCCCCAGAATCTCAAAAAGAATAATGTGCAGGATGCCAAACCAAGCGTGAATGTTATACCCGATGTTTCCTTTTTGATAATGCCTCAACAGATAACTTCATATCCATACAAATGGCTGCTGCTCTTGGGTTAAAGCCTGAGGAATTGGGCATGGACTTTCATGCAGATGCTGCCTTTGAGGGCAAGAAAGTTAAGGTCACTCCCATCATTGGGAAGCTTCGCATACAGATTCACGGATATTTGGATCATGAAGACTTCCTCGTGGCACCACTTACAAGATGCGATGTGTTACTTGGGATGCCTTGACATTCCCGTTTGGATCCCAAGATTTTGCACAGAGAAAAGAAAGTTATGTTTACTCATAGGGGTAGGAAAGTTTGTATTGATGCGGGTACTACTGGGAGTACCATACCCGTTGTAAGCCATATATCTATTTCAAAGGCAATAAAGAAATCAGCTTGTTCTTACTTGGTCTTTGTACATGATAATGTTGAGCATGATGCTGTAGCTCCCATAGATCAAGATAAGATTAATTTCTTAAGTGAATATGCTGATTGTTTTGCCGATTCACTTCCAGGACAGTTACCTCCAGAGAGACCAAAGGATCATTGTATTGACATAATCCCTGTCTCCTCCTAACCGGCCTCCTTATAGGGTGAGTGCTGCCCAACAAGAGAAAATCATGACTCAAGTAAATGATTTACTTAAGAAGGGGTTAATAAGGCCAAGTTCTTCGCCTTATTGTTCGCCAGTTTTACTTGTACAAAAAAAAGGATGGGACATACATAATGTGTGTTGATTATAGGGCCCTTAACAAGATTACTATCAAGAACAGGTTTCCGATTCCCCGAATCGATGATATTCTTGATAAACTTGAAGAAGCTGCTTGTTTCAGTCGCATTGATCTTAAGAGTGGTTACCATCAAATTCGAGTGGTACCTCAAGATGTGCACAAAACGGCTTTTCGAATATCATTTGGATTATATGAGTATTTGGTTGTGCCATTTTTTCTTACGAATGCTCCCACCACTTTCAATAGGTCCATCATTTTTAGACCTCACCGCAAGTTCACAGAAACTTTCTTTGATGATATTATCATTTTCTCAAAGAGTGAGGCTGAACATAAAGAGCATCTTGCCATTGTTTTTGAAGAGCTAAGGAAACATAAGCTTTTCATCAATGGGAAGAAGAATGAATTCTTCTTGTCAGAAATTCACTATTTAGGGCATATTGTTTCCAAGGATGGAGTATGCAATCCCGCAAAGATTCAAGCAATCAAGGATCAGCCAGAATTGCAGAATGTGCATCAAGTTAGGAGCTTTATTGGTTTATGCTTGTACTATCGTCGATTCATTCGACACTTTGCTTTCTTAGCTTCACCGTTACATGATCTAACGAAGAAGAAAGTAGCATTCCGTTGGTCGGAACCCGAAAAGACAGCTTTTCAGAAGTTAAAGGATGCCATCATATCAGGGCCAGTTCTTATTATTCCAGATTTGCATAGGCCTTTTGTGGTCGAGTGTGATGCATGTGGAGATTGCTTGGGGGCTGTTTTGAACCAAGGGGGACATGCAGTGGCTTTTGAAAGCCGTCGCCTGCAACATGCAAAATTGTATTTGCAGGTTTATGAGAAAGAGTTGTTAGCCGTTATTCATGCCCTTCAAACATGGAAGCATTATCTTTTGGGGGCTAAATTTATGGTAAAACAGACCACTAGAGTTTACGGCACTTTCTTACACAGCCTAAACTCTCGGAAAAGCATCTAAGGTGGGCAAACATCTTGTCCATGTTTCATTTTCAGATTTTGCATACCCCGGACAAGAAGAATTTGGTGGCGGATGCTTTGTCACACAGGCCACAAGTACATGCCGTAACTACCGCCTACCACCAAGACTTATCAGGGATGCCAGATATGTATGCTTTGGACACAGATTTTCACCTTATTCGTATTTGTGTAGTGCGTGAATTACGCCAAAAGGTTATGGAAGAGTGTCATGCTCCGCCATATGCTGGTCATCGTGGTATTCTAGCTACTACACAGGCTTTGGAAAGATATTTCTTTTGGCCTGCTCTACGCAGGGATATTGAAGCTTATGTGCGAGAGTGCATAGTGTGTCAGAAAGTCAAGTTTGACAGACACAAGACACCTGGTTTGCTTCAGCCCTTACCCATTCCACAAGAACCATAGGAAAGCATTGCAATGGATTTCATTATGGATCTTCTGAAATCGGCACATGGAAATGATGCTATATAGACTATTATAGATCGTTTTAGCAAACAGGCACACTTTATTCTTGTGAGGAAAACAATCAAGCCAGAGCACATGGCAAAGTTGTTCTTAGCTCAGATTTTCAAACATCATGGCATGCCCAAGTCTATTGTGGGGGATAGATATCCTCGGACTACCAGTTTATTTTGGTGGGCATTGTTTGATAATATGGGCACAAAGTTGAGTTTTTCATCAGTCTATCATAACTCACTACAAAGAACCTTAGGAGGATTCAACCGAGGCAAGAGACACCGGAAGATGCTATCTATGCTAAGCTCCATAGAGAGCTAGAGGAGATAGATATGCGCGTCATCCGTACTCGAGGTCGTGAGCGCCTTACTGCTAGTGGTTCTCATTCCACCACCACGAGCAAAGGAGGCATTAGTGTGGCGAGTAGAGGCTACCAGATTAGACGGGGAGGAGCTCGACCACCCATCCAAACATATCTTATGCTGCAGATGAGGATGCATCACTTGGTCAAGATGGAGCCCTTGAGGATGTAGATACTCGGAGCCCCGAGTATGATGATGATGGCAATCTCATCTCAAATGGGGATTTTCATTTAGAATCTAGTGAAGAGCCTTCTCCCAGTAGTGATGAGTCTGATGACTCGAGTGAGGCTGCTAGTGGTAGATCCAATAGTTCAGACTCTGGAGTCTGAGTGAATCTTTATGATGATGATGGCATGTAATATGTATGAATCTTTTTGATGTATGAATCATGAATCTATTGTCTTTTGAGTGTTCAATCATTCTTAATTTTTGTAAAATTAAATGGTGATATCGTCTACAGTCTAGACTCTACCATCTAAGGTCTTGAAAGTTGACTCTCTCTCTCTCTCTCTCTCTCTCTCTCTCTCTCTCTCATAATATATCTATCTATCACTATATATATATATATATGTGTGTGTGTGTGTGTGTGTGTGTGTGTGTGTGTGTGTATGTATATCATGATTCATTATGTATGTATGTATGTATATAAAAGACGCCTCTAACGTCTCTAAAAAATACCAGTCTTTCGAGGCGCGTACCACACCCGCCTCATACCAAACGCCTCTGCTGCCTCTAACAACTATGGCCAGCAGTCTTCTACCACCATTTTCACTAACAGAAGAGTGCATTAGGAGTCACGTGGACTCTGATTCTTCATGCGTGGACACAGCACATTGAGGTGCATTATCATTATGTCAAGGAAATGCTCCATACAGGAGAGATTGACTTGACTTATGTGCCTACACAAGCCAATGTGTTCCATAAATTTTGCATGCTCATTCCGTGCAAGCAGACGGCCACAGCAAAAGATATTACTCATATGTTTATCGGACTTCGGTACCACATTTGTGGTACCAACCAAAACTTTCCCCAACTGTGAGAACTCCATAATGTCCCCATGTAATGGTAAGTGCACTGACTGGCCATGCTATTCAACGTAAGGGGACTGGCGCGGTGCAAAATAACACACAACAATGTGGATGACTTTGTCACCACTAGGTTGTAGCCGTACCGAAAGATATCGTGCATCCTTGTTTACTCCAAACAAAACTTCCGCCAACTATAGGATGCGGAACCTAGTCCCCCTACCCACCCTCACATGACAACTCACCACCATACTCCACATCTACCACCACTTCTTTCATCTGCTCGCGGTGATCTAAAAAGAGGATGAGTTATACCGACTTTTCTTAGGGCCAAACTGCAAAGAGGCCTGGAGGAAACTCCGAGAACATCGCCCCCCCACACATATCACCTGCCCAAACACATGGCACTCCTATGCACACTCCCTCTATTATATCCCCCATTAGCCAACTCCCACCCCCCCCACCTCCACCTTCTTCACAAAAGGCATGGTCCTCAAGGCCATTCGTAGACTACGTAATGGGCGAGCCTAAGATCACCAGGGACTCACTGCCGAGTACATCTCACGTGCCAATCATACTCTGGCGCCCCTACTAGCCTACATGTTCAATAGAGCCCTTTGTGAAGGATTTGGTCTTAATTACTTCCCGTCCCTTCACATCCAGATTGAGCTTCACAGACAGAGGGGATCCTGTGGAGATTGTGTCATCCTATGTCTTACCTTGGTGTCACTTTCAGTGCACTGCCCACACTTCACCATGCTTCCCGCAGCACATGCCAGAGTGACACGGGGATATGCAGCCTTGAGATTGCTTGAGGGGCAGTGCATCCAAGGACATTTCCATGAGCCCGGGAGAAAGGGTTGGCTTTTTGTCACCGTCATCACACCAGCCTTGATGTATGGAGCAGCCTTCTAGGGGCCAGATTTATCTACTGAGAATTAGCAATGAGTTGAGAGGCACCGGGTCATGATGTTCTCCCGTATGATCCGCAACAGACCATCAGTCCCACACCAGGTTATCCAGGCAAAGTTTGCTGCAGCCCCAATGGTAGTGGATGCACTCTCTCAGACATACCTCCATCACATCAGTCACATGGATCCCCACAGGTACCCGAGGCTTGCCCTAGAGTCCTCGAGACAACTAGCACTCCAGGGCTACTCTGGAGTATGGTATGCCTTAGTTTCCAGTTGGTTCTCAATATATGGGCACGGACCGCCTACCACCCCTTCAATATAGTTTGGACTCCCCTTTTCTCCAACTCTCTCATGAGGACACCAACCAGGTTGTCCAGTTAGACTTCTCAGCCTCTACACCGACTGCACATGGATCACACCTTCGGAGCTCCCAACGAAGATATACTTCTACATGCTCACCAAGGATGGATTAATCCAGCAACCGGGCTACCTGAGTGTTCACATGTTCCATGCCATGTGGAAAATGGGACCTTTAGGCCACGTACTGAATTCGAAGAAGGAGAAATTCAGCCATCCCTCAATGATGAGCTTAGAGAGCAAATGAAGACCCTCTAGGAACAAAAGGAGAAGAAGGCAAACGAGGCAACCACATGGGCCAAGATGATTAAGAAGACACAAATACAAGTGGAAGAAGTTGGCAGCTGGATTAAGGTTGCCAAGAAGCAACGGAACCCACCATCATCACCAAACATCATCAATGACACACTCGAAGAGGAGAAAAGAAGGAAGATTAGGGCATTGAATGTGAGAGTGGTGGGATGGAAGGAAGGAGCCTCGCCGAAAGAGTACGCCATAGCACTATGCAGAAAGACGGAAATCTTTGATACCCCCTTCGTCAAGGCATGGAGGGTGGGCAAAGACACCACCAAGGAATGCGCACTCATTCTCAAGTTTGCGGGGTTGGAGGCGAGGCAAGCATTCCTTGCCAAAAGGCGGGCACTAAAAGGAGAAAAGACTTACGCCTCGAAGACGATCTCACACTAGCCCAGGTGGCACACAGGAGGGAGTGCATGCCACGCATCTTGGATGCACGGAAGGCAGTGTACAAAGATGGGAGGGGGTGATCATCACCGAGTGACGTGCCCAATGATGGTGCGAGACCTATGAGACCAAGCTAGAGATTGCGGTTTGGAACTCCAATGGCGCCCTGAGGACAGATGCAGGTCTATTTGAGGAGACATTTAGAGGGAGAGACTTGGTCTTATACATGGCAGTCTGTTCACCGCCCACAACCACGCACAGTAGGGGGTACCGGGGGGTCGGGAGGGGTGGATTTCCTATACAGGGAGGAACTTCAGCATGTGATACAGGTGGTTGGGTGGGATGAGGCTGCATGGATTTTGTGGGTGAGGATCCAGACAGAAAGGGCCCAGGACATCTACCTTGCAGTGTGCTACTTTCCACCCTTCACTTCTAAATATGCCACCCATTGAGAGTCCTCGTACCTGCTCCTTTATGATGACATTATGAAGTTTTCCAATCTAGGGGACATCCTCCTGGCTGAAGACTTCAATGCCTGCACCACATGTGCATAGGTACCCTTCTTTGAGATAGATGATCCCATGTACCAGGAGGTTAACACAGTGTGGGTACGGATCTGGAGCGGACATCACAGGATACAACAGCCCGCACAGACTATGGAGAGTATCTCTTAGCCCTCGGCGGGGCTCATAGGCTAGCCATTTATAATGGCCTAGCCAGATGGCCTGGATCCAACTCCTTCACCTCCTACCCCTTCGGACACGGAGCCACTACACTGGACTATCTAATGGGATCCTTCTCTCTAATCCCACTCATTCCGGAGTTTACCATCTAGCCTTGCCCTATCAGTGTTGTAGCCGACCATGCATACCTGGCCTTCTCCCTCACATACCAATACACCACCCAACCACCTGCTTTGCCCCGTCACCGCCCCAGATACCACTTCAACAGAGAGACCTCTTCCATCTATTTTGATCACGTCTACCGCATCCTCTCTGACCTCAACCCCCACATCCCACTTGATGAGCTTACCACAGAACTCGCAGCCACCCTCCATACGTCCGCTGCAGCCGCTTCCCGCACTCCCAAGCCACCCCTACATCACCAAGAGGGACTGTCCCACTGAATAGCTGGTAGTACAACAAGGAATGTCGTGATACCCAAGCCCGTCTACATCGGGAGGTGGCACTAGGATCCACCACTCACCAGCAAGCGCAAGTGATCTTCCAACGTCTTACACGGAAAAAGAAGAGAGCCTACCTAGCCAAGCTTGAGCAGGAGCCATACCAGCTATTTCTTGGGAGTGACTGTAAGAAGGCCCCGAGGATCTTCCAGGATCATTGCCTACCGACTCTGATTACTTCACCCAGCACCTAGCACACCTATGCCACCTCTCTCTACCATACCCTCCAGCAGCCGCCTCTCACCCATCCACCTGCCTCATCCCCCACACTCTTCCTTCTTTCACTTGAGTATGGTGAGAGATGCTATTGACAAGATGCAGACTGGGAGAGCACAAGATCATGATGGACTCCTCACTGAGCATTTCTCTCATGCTAGGGATAGGCTAGCCCCTTTACTAGTTCACATTTTTAACAGGGCTCTATGTGAGGGCTTCCCCACCAGCTAGTCATCGAATACAATTGTACCTATCTTGAAAGTAGGTGACCCCATGGACCCCAGCAACTACAGGACTATCATGATTGGTCACACCCTCACAGTGGATAAGTAGATCTATAGTACAGTTTATATATAGTGAAGAGCCGGTGGAGTATCTTACCTCATATGTATACCTTGGGATCACTTCTGTTGGACCTCAATTCTCGATGCGGAAGGCGGCCGAAGCTAGGGGATATGTACCCTTGGCTAGCTACAGAGGCAATGCTCACATATTCAGGAGCCGACAACGAAGCTTTGGCTATTTGATACTCTAGTTACGCCTGCACTATTGTATGGTGCCCCCATCTAGAGTCCCAGCTTATACCACAGGAGGAGACAGTGGAGAGAGCTGGCCGAGACAGATACAGAGGAGGTATATGGGTGGAAGCCGATGGAGAGGCCCCTAGTGGCGATGATCTCGCGCATGATTAGGAGTAAGCCATCAGTGCCACATGAGATTGTGTGGGGAGATATGGGGGCTGCACCAATAGTGACAGAGGCTCTATTCCAAACAGTGACATATTGGCATAGGCTATGGGAGCTTCCACTAGATAGATACCCCCGGCTAGCCCTGGAGTCCTTGAGACAGCTGACACTCGAGGTGATACAGAGTGGTGGTATGCACAGGTAGGTACTTGGTTTTGCATGATGGAAGCACTCCCCCCGTTCCAGTACAGCATAGAGGCCCCGTCATTTGCTCTCAGACACACAGAGGGGAATAGGGTTATCAGGAAAGACATTGTCAGATTGGATACTCAAAGGACATGGAATTCATCTAGTCATCCACTGGGGACAAAGATGGCCTTCTACACAGATCACCTCCGATGCCTAATAGAGGATGGTTTCATCATCCGCCCACGCTACATGGACACACACCTATCTTTTGGGGTGAGATGTGCGATCGGACAGATCCGCACCCCGTTCCACCAGCTGAGAGTTTAGAGTGCCAGATATGGCCCAAGGCAGCAGCTCCAGAGGACAGGATATGCCAGCTCTATCACACAGAGCCCGAGACAGAGGATCATTACATATGCCGATGCCCTGAATACTATGAGATTCGGGGGAGGTTCCACTACCTCAATCCGAGCTAGGTTCGGACCACTTTCCAGGATCATGGACTTCCGGATCAGAGATGCCTGGGACTTTCTTCTAAGAGCCCCATTAACACACGGAGTCCTTAGTGAGATCCAGATCAGCTGTACTTGCTGGAGGACCAGCACGGAGAGCTCTCACCGACTTCTTCCATACCAGCACCCTGAGGGCCTCTCCACCCATCATACCTAGACCACAGGCTTGTGCAGGAGCTCAGCCGAGAGGTGTGACACTCGACAAAGCCACTGCATTATGCAGAGCTCGACGCCCGAGACCCCATGGCCCTCGCCCACAGCCACGCCACTACAGGGGGATCTCGGCCATCATCGCAGGACCTTCTCATGCCAGCACAGTTTTACTACCTTGAACACCATGTCACAGCTGCCCATGAGGGATGTATTAGGGTGATACAAGAGCTCTCTGCTTATGTACCTACACCAGATTTTATAGTTCCAGATTTTTGTTATCTTTCTTTATTACTATTTTGTACCTAGGATGATGTACCTCATGGATATGATGTAACCTTTTGGTCTCATAGGTCATTTTGGCCTTTCGAAGACGTTAATACAACTTTCTTTCTTTCTTGTGTCTCTCTCTCTCTCATGCGTGGGACTATATCTACTCGAGTTGAGACACCATAGAGTTAGACTATTGAGGCGGCAGCCCAAGATGCAGAATACCACATACACATCTATTAGACTTTTTTCACCCCTACTAGAGAGCCTGGATGACACTCAGCTTATACAAAGATTCATTGGGAAAAAGCTAGACGTCCCCATGGAGTGAGCACCCTCCAGACCTGCTGCAAGCTGGCACCAGTGACCACGCACCCGAAGAGTCCTCCCAGACAGAGCACAGTCTCTATAGAAAGCCAAACGCCCCCACTCCCGGCAACCCAGACCCTCCACTCGCCACCTCCCGATCCAGGACTTGCATTATAGAGAGGCAGCCCCACAGGTGGTGGATATTGAGGCAAGGTACATCGTTCATGATGCCGAGGATGACACGTGATGAGTCCGGCCGGACACATGAGCTTCTTTTGATGCCTACTTCACTGTAAACACAGGGTTTTTACTTTTTTCATGTTGTCTTGACATCCAATTTATTCATGATCACATGTAACAGCTTTTTGGTCACAGACCCTTCAGGTCTTTCATAGATGTTAATAACATCGTTCTTTCTTTCTCTCATGCAGCTTACACCAGACAGACAGAGCAGGTACTGGTACTCACCAGTAGTGAGCTCATTTGACAGGCTTTCAGATGGATTGCCTCCCCCCTATCAGTATCGTCTTGACTCACCATTCTTGGATCTCTCTAGGCAAGTGATCAACCGCCTTGTTTGCCTTGACTTGACAATGCTCTACACATGCCACACATGGATAGCCCCACCCGAGCTCCCCACAAAACTCCAGTTCTACAGAAAGCACTTCCTGCAAGTTTCAGATAATGGATTTGTTGTGTGCCAAGATACCTCTATCAACACACATTGGCCAGCTAAGAGTAACATCACTGTCTACATGTTGAGTCCGCAGAGCAAGGAGATCCCCCAAGAGGGAAGGATATGCTGGGCATGCATGACTGAAGAAGTAGGGACAGAGGAGCACTTTTATGTAATGCTCACCGTACTATGAGATTCGTGGGAGATTCCAGTGTCTTTTTTGAGATGAATTTGGCCCCCTCTCATGAATTATGCACTATGCGGATCAGTGATGCTTAGGTATGTATCCACTAGAGCTCTGTCAACATCGAGAAGCCCTACTCAGACACCAAGGGGTCACAGCCAGCAGGATGCTTTTCGGACCTCCATTACAGACTTTTTGACTGCCTCAGCCTACGTTAGAGGAGACCACTCAGGCCCCACATGGACAGAGTGATTATAAATGCCATTAGGCATACCAGAGCGTAGGGTCCTTTGGCCCCACGCACTCATGGAGTCAGTAGAGAGACAGACTGATCACTTTTGGGGGCCAAAGATCCAGGCTTTCCACCCATCATATGCAGATCCATGACGTATTCCAGAGACACGGACCACAACAGGTGGACTTCATCACAGCTATGCACTTGGTCATTGAGCAGGATGGTGCTATCATTAAATGAGGACACCACATGGCTGGTTGGGTTAATCACATTGTTCATGCAGGACTCAAGTAGCATGTGGGTCATGTTCTTTGGGTAGCTGCTATTTTTATGTAAAATCTCTCTCTCTCTATCTCTCTCTCTCTCTCTCTCTCTCTCTCTCTCTCTCTTATATACATGTATAGAAAATCTAGTAAATTTATAAGAGCCCATTTCACCTGATAGAGTAGTGTTTCCTGTCTACTTTGAGCATTATATCTTTGCAAATTTTCGCTTTGTTTTCCGATAAGAAGATCATCCTTATTCTCACGCGTTGATTGAGACAGCTTGTCAAAATCAGAAGCCGCCTTGCCTCGTTCAAAAGCATTTTCACTGAAGGCACCAGGAGTTTCAAGCACTATTTCAGAGGACCTTTGAACAGCATTGGACTCAGCACTTTGATTCTCTGTCCATGCACCTTTTCCCACACAGCTTTGAATTTGAACATCCCATGAAAAGGCCTTTACCAGCTTGGTGACAACTAACTTGCAAAGGTATTCCATTTCATCTGCAGGTAACTGTTCATTGACTGGGAGATCTGGCTGCAATCAGCATGCTTTTGGAGGTAAGGTGAAAAAATATCCATTTTCTTTTAAAAACCTAAATTTAGGCATGTTTCTAATAAGAAATAGAAAAAAGGGGAAGGGGGGTACTTCTCTATTTCTGCCAATGAAAGGCAGCTCAGATTTTGAAACAGCTGCTACATCTACAGTGTTTAGAACCAGGTTGCCAGCCAACATTCTAGAAGGCCTTCTCATGCGTACAGCCACAAGCCATGCAAAAATGCCAGCCCCCAGAATGATGCTACCAATTGCTGTAGCTTCCAGAAACCTAGACATCTTCAATTGATAAAAAGACATCATGAACACATGGGAGCAAAGCCGGTTTTTACATGATTCATCATTTGGAAGTTTAATTACTTAGAAATGTTATTTCATGTTAACATAACTGGGTTCTCCGCTTTTAGTTTGAAGTAATTGACAAGAGCAGCTATCAGAATTCGGCAGCTCAAACATATACACACAGCCTTGAACAGGGGGTGAAGCACCTTACTCCGGGATACACAATGAAAATCCAGCATGGCCCCTGACTGAAAGTTTTTATCTGAAAGAGTAAACCTGTCCTCATAGTACAGGTCCAATGCACCTGCCAAATCAACCTGCCACCACAAAGTAAAATTTCCCAGAATTAGTTTCTAAAACTCTTAGCAAACTCACAAAATCACATTAAAATATTTCACTCAGATGGTCAACCACTTCAGAACAGTTTCACTTGCATCTCCGCAGCACCAAAACTTCAAACACATCTGAGGTTATCAAGCATAACTCCACTGTACAGTCAATTTTGAGACTTGAGCAAAGCCACAATAAAGATTTCAATGGTAAGACCGTTGGGCTAATGCAACTGTTTAAATGAATGATATGCTAGTGGAAGACTTATACACACAAATGCAGGCATTCCCGTATATTAAAAATGCGAGCAAAAGCTCCAAATACAGAAGATTGTTCCACAACTATGACTGTAAACCTAACCAAAAGGTTACCAAAGACAAATGAAGCCCAAGTTGATGCAAGTGCTGACATCTTTCCAAACGCTGGCTGAAGATCCACTGCACCCCGCTTTCAGACACATGATTCAGAGTTCTAGCACCTGCTTGACTGCTGAAGAATGCACAATGCTTTGATTTTAAAGTTGTATTGGTGATGGTGGTTTTGGGGGGGAAGGGGGGGGCGGGGGGGCGGGGGGGTGTTGGCGGGCTGATTTATGAGCCCAGAAGCCCCTAATATTGCTGGTTGATTGTTCGGGCAGCAGGTTCCCCACCACCTGTTGAACCCTAAACATTGCGACTGACAGCCCAAATGTGGTCCGGCCCTGCCTTGGGATCCCCCAAAGGAGGCTGCTTAAACAAGTGTTAATCCTGATTATACTTGTGCAAGTGTGTCGCATCAGAAGTAAACATTGTGGCACCTTTTCTAAAGCAACTAGACACAGTATATGACTTGGTATCCATGACATCCACACACAAAACAGGTCGTGGACCATTAATGCTCGTCGTGTGGCCTCCAAAACAGGCTGATGGCCATTATGGTGCTTGACTGGGCATTTGTGCGGTATATAACCAGTAGTTAGTCCCTCAGTTAGATGACTCATCATTCAGAAGTATGAAGGTCTATGAAGAGCAGCCAAGGCCTCCCACAAGCTCCAACGAAGGGTGGGAATCAGCAGGAGACATCTTCCATCAGCAAGAAGGCATCTTCAGCAGTATGCTATGCATGTAGCAGTGTCTTGCACCGCATACGACAACAGATCTGTATTTGAGTCTATGAATTACATTATATATATTCATCTTTTGCAATATGGTCACGGTCATGCTCATCCTCCTCACTAACACTCCAATCACTAATGCTGGCCTCTCCCTCTGGCTCGGGCTCTGCCTCTGCCTCTGCCTCTACCTCTGCCCCTGCCTCTGTCTCAAGGCCCCTGCCTCTGCCCCTGCCTCTGCCTCTGCCTCTATCCCTGCCTCTGCCCCTGCCTATGGTGCCGGTCCTCGTGCGAGTCTGATGTGCAAAAGAGGCTCTCTCTGCTGCAAGGAAAGCCCACACTTCATCTTCTTCGTCTCACGAGGGTGCACTAGCTCCTCCATGCGAATCTCAACCTTGAAAGTGTCGGGATTGATCTCATTGATTGCTTTCATTTTTTCCCTCTTTCGAAGAAGCTTCAGATTGGAATTGACAAAGACAAGACGCTTTAATTGTGCAGGCAACAAGCAATTTCTTTTCTTTGTGTGTATGGCCGCAAACAAGCTCCAATTTCTCTCACAAGCGCCGGAGGAGCAATCTTGTGAGAGAACCCTCATAGCAATGCGCTGTAGCTCGGCACAGTCACCACCATACTTCTCCCACCAACTGACAGGGTTAAGCTAGGCATCTTGAAGACTAGCTCGTGGTGAGCCAAAATCAACATCATGCATATCGCGAAACCGAAGAAGCTGGGTCTCGAGAAGATCTTGCGTTACTGGGTCTCTCTCCACTTTGGTGGTGTACTCTCTCCATCCCACATTTAGCTCGCGATCATGTCTCTGAGCATCTTGTCTCCAAAGTGGATGCAAGATGTGGCTAACAGCATGAATTGGACGATGAAACCAATCCCATCGTGTTTGCCATATCTCCTTGATTTCATCCATCCTATTGACATAGAAGTTTAGAACAAAAGACAATAAATTAGAATCTAGAATATATTATAAGAAAAAAGACTCAAGAGTCAAAAGCAAAGAACGACTTACATCCTACAACTTGCAAGTAGCATACCTATCATCATCAAAGAGGTTGCTTGCATTGAAGGCCGTGCCCACCTTCTCCATGAACTCGTAGATGAGGCCCATGGTGCATCCCTCCGAGTCGCTAAGGCGTAGTGCTGCGATCAATGGCTCCATGAATGCTACAATGCACTCCGCATCATGCCAAAAGACTGCCTCATAGATGAGATCCTCAAATCTTTTGCCCTTTTCGGTGCGGCTACCATCCCATGAAATCCATCTGTCATCCGTAATCATACGCCGCAAACCACGTCGACATTTTACCAATTTTTGGAGGACAATGAAGAGGTAGGCAAAGCGGGTACTTCAAGGCTTTGCGAGCTCCGTCTCACAATTTGCCCGATAGATACCAAGAGCTCGTTGATTTCTTGTCACATAGTTTACCATAAACTCAGCCTTCTTCACCACATCCGCCACCCATGGTATGGCTCCCACATCTTCAATTAGAAGATCAATCGAATGCGAAGCACAAGGAACCCAACTGATTTGTGGATAGTCTCTCTCCACTAGTGCGCCGGCAGCCTTGCAATTGGATGCATTATCTGTGACTACCGCAACCACATTCTCGCTTCCCACTTGTTCTATAGCTGCCTTTAGATGCCCATAGATAAATTCGGCTGTATGTGCCTCCCCGGAGCCATCTATGGCAGTCAAGAACATGGTGCCGAGACAACAAGAGACAAGGATATTTAAGAGAGGGCGGCGTTTGGTGTCCGACCACCCGTCACACATAATAGTACACCCATACCTTGCCCATGCCGCCCGTATTGGTGCTAGCTCCTTCTCAATGTCCATGACCTCTGCCTTCAATTCTTTGGTGCGAAGAATCTCATATGATGGAGGCTTGAATGTAGGCCCCGCATCCGCCACCGCACTAAGCATGTGTAGAAAAGCCGGCTTGCGAGCATGGTCAAAGGGCACATTGCACTCGAAGAAGTATTGCCGAACTCTTCGTCTTGCATTCTCATGCTTGATTTTGGCCCAACTTTGTTGAAGAGACTTCTTTGGCACATTTGGAAGTGGAGGGCTTGTGGTGAAAGATGGATGTGCACCACCGCTATGTGGATGAAAAGAGGCTAGAGCTCGAGAAGAACCGGCAACTGATGATGCGGGAACATCCCATTGTGGTGAAGTCTGGGAGGAATCTATGATGGAAGGTGCCGTACCTTGAACCTCAACTCGGGCTCTCTTTCTGGCACGAACAACACTTGGATCTTCACCCAATTTCTGAATGACATCGTCGGGAATGTCGTTGGGACACACATCAACTCCCTGGCCAGTAATGTGGAGAAGGTGAGCTCTAACACGCGGTGCACTGCCGGTGTAGACAATGTTGCAAAGCTTGCACCGCCAATTTTTGTCAGCCTTGTTCTCGATCACTTCATCCCATACCGCTAATTTCTTTCTCCCCATGTTGCGTCCCACACGAGTGCCGCCGCCCGCGTAGCCTGTAGGTAGTAATAAGTATGCATGTGTGAGTGTGTATGTAGATAGTATGTAATATGTATTGAGACGAGAGAGTATGTTGCTGCCTTGGGGGCTTGAGCAAGGGTGGGTGGGGAAAGGGGGGCGACCAGCACAGCAAGGAGGCGAACAAAGGGAGAGAGGGGGAGCGGGGTGTGGGTGGGGAAAGGGGGGCGACCAGCACAGCGAGGAAGCGAACCAAGGGAGAGAGGGGGAGCGGCGAGCAGGGGCGAACGAGCAGAGATGAGAGAGAGAGAGAGTACCGTACCGTGTGAGGTTGGAACTTGGGCGTGCAGGTTCGGGAAGCAACAGAGCGCACCAAAGTGCACGCGGATCCCAAAAAAGCCCAGGCATAACGTTAAACGTTAGCTTGGCAAATTTTTTAATTAAAAAAAAAACCTCACGTTTTTTTTCAAAAGGACGTTTTTTATCCAAAAAAACGTCCCGTCGAGTATTTTTTATAAAAAACGCGTTTTATAGCTGCTATGTGTGGATCAGCTCCTGCCAAATCGCCCGAAGAGTCTCTGCTGGTGGCTCCAGTCTCCCCTCAAAGGCCCTGAAACACCGGGCCCTCCAGGTGAACCAGATGGTGAGGCTGCTGAGGAGCTCCCATCGTAGATCCCTCTCCTGTGTCCAGCTGGCGGACGAGAAATCCGGTGAAGGAACAAGGCGAGGCTGGCCCCTAATGAATCTGATGGCCTGGCTGTCCTGCTCCGTCTCATAGCCCATAGCAGGCCCTGACGAAGTCGACCAAGCAGCGGCTCCCCATGTATACATACCCTCTGGAGAGAGGGGGGCCAGAATGCGCAGCATCCGCAGCCAAATCTGCTGCGCCTTAGGGCAGTCCCATAGGCAATGTCTCTATGTCTCCAGAGGGTGGCCGCATCGGACGCAGGCCGCCGGAAGACCGCTGTAGACAAGCCAGGTGCCAACTGCTGAGCCCCTGTGGGCGACCAGCCACCACTGGAAAGTCGAGATCGCGACTAGCCCAGAGCCGGGTCCAAAAATCCTCCAGGAACTCCTGTGAGAGTCCCTGTAGCCGCCAGTGCCCCGATGCAGCTGAAGAGACCATCCTCCTCGCCGTCAAAATATGTCGCCCCAACCGAACAATATACTGGATCTCTGTGGCCTCAGGGGATGCATAAGGATCATGCCACTCCTACTCACCAGGGTCCCACTGGAGCCGGGCCAAGGGGCGCGCTGTATATGCCCATATGCGCCAATCAGGGAGCACATCTGCAGGGTCTGGGTCAACATGCCACTTCCGAGAAGCAGCGGCCACTACCCGTATCCTCTGAAAGATCCACTCTGCAACCAAAGGCGACTCCACCTCCACTCTCTGAAGTCTACCCTCATCCTGGATCTCATAGTAGAGGCATCTGCCATCCTCAGTGCAAGCTCGGACAGCAATCAGGATCTCCAACTGTGTAAAGGCTCCCATCCACCGTGGCGCCACTAGCTCGAGAGGCGTGAACCACTCCTCTGTGAGTGCCTCCTGAATGTCATCCCTCATAATCAACCCCCCTCTGAAGTGACTCAGCCTCTCCACCTGGATCTCCTCTGGGAGGCTGCAGAAGGCCTGCCAATCTCCAAAGCTACGTGCTGGGCCTGCCGCCAATGGTCCCCAGGCTAGACGAGGCCGAGAACCCAGCATATGACCTTGCTCTGTGCGAACCGTTGGGCTCCAGATGAGCGGCTGTCTGGCCCGCTCCTCAACACAAGAAGGCGGTCTCTAAGAGAGCCCCGGTCTCAGCAACTCCCAAGCTCTCAGGATGCTCAAGGCAAATCTGTCCTCCCATCCTCTACTGAGGCCTGTCCTCCTCATCTCTATGAAGATCCATCGTATCTCTGGTGCCCAAGTGTCCCCTGCTGGGGGAGCCCGAGCCTGCAACCGCTGCAAAAGAAGCTCTTTCCAAGGCTCAGCGCCTGGAAGCAGCCCCCGAACAATAAGCTTCCCCAATAAGGCTCTACTCTGATCAACTGGATCTATAATGCCCAAGTCTCCCTCGGCCAGCGGAGGTGTAATAACTGCCCAAGCAACCTTTGCCCGGGCTGGCTGACCATCCCTCCCAGACCAAAGAAAGTTCCTGATCAGCCTCTGTACCTGGCTGATGCAAGAGCTTGAGAAGATCCAGCAAGACGTAATGTACCACATGGTCGCTAAAAGCACCTGATTTGCCACCACCACCCTAAGGATAGCCGAGTTGTACTCCAATACAAAAGCTTCTTCCGAATGCTCAGAAGAAGCGGGGCAATCTGCTGCTCAGGTGACAAATCTAGTCCAATCTGGCATCCCAAATATCGCACTGCTGTGCCAGGAGGAATCCATCTAAAACCCGGGTCTGGGCTCCATGCCGGAGTGGGAGCACTACTGATCCAAAAGGCCACTGTCTTGCGCCAATTGATCAATGCTCCCGAAGCTGCACTAAAAACCTGGACCGCCTGCTCTGCCCGATGAAGATTGGCCTCCTGGCCATGCAAAAATAAGCCCGTGTCATCAGCAAACTCAGCATCAAGCAGGTCCTCCCCCCGGACTGGGAGCTCGAGTCCTCTCAAACAAACCTCCTCTGCCGTCAGATACATGCTCATAGCCTCAACAATCAGCACCTGGCTACGAGCTGTGGAATACAGAGCCGCCACCCCTCGAATCCAACCTGGCTCAAAGCCCAGGCGAAGCATAGTGCCCTCTAAGAAATCCCAATCGACTCTATCGTATGCCTTCTCAAAATCGAGAAGCATCACGACCAAGTCCTCACCAAGAAATCTAGCTCGGGCCGTCGCCTCCCAGAAGGTGAAAATGTTGTCAAGGATACTACGCTCCTTGACGAATCCTGTCTGGGTAGCATAAATCAACTCCCCCAGGAAGGGCTGGATCCTCAAACTCAAGGCCTTTGCTAAGACCTTGTAGACAGTATTGAGGATCGTAATAGGTCTCCAATGCCGAATATCATCTGATACTCCCTCCCCCTTGGGGATAAGAAAGATCAAGTCCTCTGAAAAGCTCTGTGGCATCACCCCAGTGTCCAAAACATACTGGAAGCCCCTGCAGAGGCCTGGCCCCAAAAGGTCCCAATAGCGCATAAAAAAGGCAGGCGTCAATCCGTCCTCCCCTGGGCAACTATGGCGCGGAAGGACCCTCAAGGCCTCACCAAGCTCAACCTCTGAAAGAGGCTCTCCCAGAACTGTACGCATACGATCTGTGACCCTCCTCTGCACATGGGCCCACGCAGTCTGTCTGCAAGCATCCCGAGCCTCAGTGGCTGGCTCCGCTGAAAGCAGGTCTCTATAGAACTCAGTGGCAATGGCTCTGATCTCCTCGGGCTCAGTAGCTACCGATCCGTCCGGCCTCCCAAGCTGGCGGACTCCTGCTCGAGCATGGCGGGGTCCAATAATCTCAAAAAACTCCCCAGTCACTCTATCACCAAGCAACGTCCACTGAGAGGCCTGGCAACGATAGTAGAACTCATGTCTCTGCTCCTCTGCCTCTCTAACCTCCTGGCGTGCCTGGCTCAGCTGGGACGCCACCCACTCACATGCAGGCTGCTGCTCCTAAAGGCGCTGAAGCGAATCAAGGCTGCGTCTCAACCGATGCTCCCGCTCACGAGTCTCTACCAGCCGTATCAAGGCTGCTGCGTGCAGAAAAGAGCTAAGCTCGATGAGTCCCTGGGCACACTGGCCTGCTGCATCCTGGTTAGAGCTTTGACTATCATGCCATATCCTCTCAATGTCCTCAGCGAGACTAGGATCTGTAAGAACCCTCTCTAGGATCCTCAACTGCAAGCTGGTCTCCCATGTCCTCTCCTCAAGTGTCAAAATAACTGGCGCATGGTCTCAAAAAGAGGTGCCAGCGAGAATGCCAACGGAGCCCCCTCGCTCCCCTAACCTGTCGCCCACATAGAAGCGATGAATCCGTGATAGATTAGTCCCTCCCTGCCGGCGATCCGACCGAGAGAAACTAAGACTGTCTTGAGAGCGTGAGAAGGCCCCATGCTGCCATGCATCAGTGATCCTCAGTGACATGCAAAATCGCTCCCAAGCTGCAAGCTCCGTGCCGTGCACTGTAACATGACTGCCTCCCACCCTATCGGCCGGGTCCTCAAGCATGTTGAAGTCTCCCCCGACACACCAATGTGCAACCTCTGGCAATGCATCCGTAACCTGGGTCCAGAACTCTGCTCTGGCACTAGCATGGTTGGGCGCATAGACATTGAGCACGCCAAAGAGCTCATCATGCATCCTTAGAATGACATACTGTGCTCTACCAGGCACAATGATCCCGGGATCCACAATGGCCTGCCGCCATACATCCGCAATGACCATACATACTCCTCCCTGCCCACCCAAAGGGCCAAACCCTGCAGACCAAAAGGTGTCCTATCTACCAGGCATCACCGAACCATATCTCCAGATCCTGCTCTCCCCCAAGTGGTGCTCCTGCATCATCAAAATATCAGATGATCCTCATGGATGACCTGCTGAGATGGATGCTGTCTTAGCCGTACGGCGGGCCTTCGCTAGCGGCTTGGATGGAGAATAGTCCCCATCCAAGCGGCTACGAATCTGCCCACCCGCTGTGCTGCAAGAATCATGGATTAGGCGCCAGTGGCTGTCCCATGGCGACTGCCTCCCGCTCAGACAGAGCAACCTCATGTATGCATACATATCCAGGGTCACGTGCTAAGTCTGCCACTATGCGAACGACCAAATGACGAATCCCTAAGGCATCCACACTCCCGGGATCCAAGAAAAAATGAGCCAACTCCCATAGTCGGCCTATCACATCTGTCACCTCCAGATCGCTCACATGGTGAGAAAACTCAACTGCCTGAGTCTTCAAAGTGCTAAGAGCGAGCTCCAGAGTCCAATCCCGGTCGCATGGGCCACAGAGAGGGAATGAGAAGGCCACTGCTGAATCAAGTGCCTCCTCCCCGCGGGCCGGAGGTATCACTACATGCACTCTGATGGGTGCTGGCTCATGGGGGCCCTCTGCTCCAAAAAGCTGTGTGAAGGAGTAATCAAAAGCCTCCGAGCACTGTCTAGTGCCGAGACGACTCAGCCGACTGTGGATAGATGATATCCGTGAAGCCCGAGTCTCCTCTGCGGTGCTCGAGCAAGGTCGGTGCTCAGAGCCCTCCGGACTGCAGGTGAATGCCAGGGGACTACCAGGGCCTCCCGGGGAGCTGAGGCGGGCGGGGGGGGAGGAGGAGGGGGAGAAGGGGGTGGAGAAGGAGCCGCTGCCGAAACCGGAGCGGGGACGGGAGGAGGCGAAGGTGGAAGCGAGGCGGGAGGGGGGGACGGGGAAGGGGGGGGTGGGGGCGAAGGAGGGAGTGCTGGCATCTTCTGGTCCTCAGTCGGCGCTGGGGTCTCCTCCTGGAGGGGAGCAAAGCTGTTCCTCACGGGAACCCAGTGATGCTGAGACTGTGGCTGTTGCAGCATCGGTCTCTGGGCGTGCTGCTGTGGCTGTCTCCCTCGACGGCACCCCTGCCCAGGCTGCCACTCCGAGGTCTCTGTGGGCTGAGCAGGTGTCCCGCAGGCTGCTGCCGAGCCACATCTGTGGGCGGGCCATCAGGGGCCTACTGCTGCGGTGAAGGTCGGGGCCTCCTGCGAGGGCAAGCCTTGGCCAGGTGGCCGACCTGCCTGCAAATAAAGCACTGGTTCGGGAGTCCCGAGAACTCCACTCTCTGATCAATCCATCCCCCCCCCCCTATCCTAGGTAGCTGAATGACCTTCGGAAGGGAGGAGATGTCAGGAACCAAAACTCTGACTGAAGGTAGCCCAGCTGCTCTAGCCACCACTGAAGCTGCTGTGGGGCCAATCTCGAGCACCGAGCCCACCAGTGCTCCTAGCCTCGAAAGGAGCGGAAGGTACTCGCGGCGGAGTCCAGGGAAGCAAACTGTACATGGAAAAGGCGCTCTCCCTGCTCGGCCGCTGCTGGGTCAAAGCCATGCTGCCAAGGTCTGAAGAATGCCCGAGCGCCCTTGATGTCAAGGGGGCTCATGGCAAGGACCTGGGCCACGCTCTGGGCTGTCTCGAACTCGATCTGGTAGTGTCCACGGCCCAGTAGCTGAACGTCCAGGATCTTGCCCACATCTGCAAGCAGGCGAGCCTGGAGAAGATCCCGGATCTCCCCTCTGCTGGGGCGAGTGCCGACTATACGACAGATAGTGGAATGTGCCTAGAGGCATTGCACCTCTGCGACGAGGCTCGTTTCCTCTTCTGGCGAAAGAGAAAGCCTGATGGGGGTATCCTCAGGGGTGGGCGAGGGGGCTGCGGAAGAGTCCCTCTGACGTGGGGCAAGAGGAGCCTCCATCAGAGTCTGAAGCTATGGCGAAGGCGGAGCGAATGCGGAGAGACCTGCAAGAACCAAGCTGCACACGAAGGGCGGAGGGGGAAGGCGGAAGGTAAAAAAAAGGAAAAAAACCCCAGGGGCGGAAAAACCAGAAAGACAGGGAGGGAGGGGTAAGGCGGCGAAGAAAAACCCGGGGGGGGGGGGGGGGAGCAGCGCGATAGAGGGGCGGGGGGAAAAGAGGGCTGGCGAAGGGGGGGGACGGGGCGCTGAAGAGGGGAGGGGGGGCGCGAAGGCGAGGAGATTGGGGGGGCGCTTCAGGGCAAGAGAGCCAGGCAGAGGGGGGGCACATAAGCGAGGGCAGGCGGGAGGGAGAGGGCGCGTGGGTGGGAAGGGGGGAAGGGCGAGCAAGCAGCGCAAGCAGGGGGGGGAAGAGCGGGAGCTTCAGCGAGCGTTTTCTGACCTGAAGCACCAAAAGTGGAGTAATATTTTATTAATAAAAGTAAAAAGAGCGAAAGCAAAGGAAAAAAGAGGAAAGCAAAGGGAAAAAAGACAAAAGCAAAAGCTTGGGTAAGCTTTGGACAAAAAGCAAAGCCCTCTTCAAGTATAAAAAGGCTTGAACCTCTCTTATAGTACCATGAACAAGATCATTGAAGATTGAAGGAGATCGTGGAATGTATCTGTGGGCATCATTATGATCATGGAGAGCTTCTTCTTCGCCATCAACGCCTTCTCCAACTTGCTTTTCAAATGTACGGTTAGCCCTAGACTTGTATGGGCATATGCATGGGTGATACGGATGCGTGTACGGAGCTATACGGACAGAAACCCTAAAAATTTCAAAAACCCTAAAACTGCTTTTCGGATGTTTTTATCGCCCAAAAACCATTAAAACAGGTTTTATCTCAGTTTTCTTGCCAGAAAGAGCTTTCCCATGGTTTTCTTTATCGACAAAGTTGTAGGAGTTGTGGAGATTACTCATGGGAACTACTTGAACTTGGATTTGAACTTGGATATGAACTTGGACATAGAGCTTGGACATGGAACATAGAACTTCGACATGAACATGGAGAACTTGGACATGGGCATGGAACTTAGACATGAACATGGAGAACTTGGACATAGAGCTTGGGCATGGAACTTAGACATGAACATGGAATCTGGACTTGGATCTGGACTTGGACTTGGATTTGGATATTGGATCTGGTACTAGCCCGGTGAGAGATACTTGTGGGTTATCCCCGTGGTGTGCTCGGCATCAGAGATCTTGTGCGTCGACATCGACATCGACTTGGATATCCTACATTGGCATATTTGTTTGTTTTGTATCCATTGATTGTATTGGTCCTGGCCAGTGTGCCCGTGGATTGTTCCTAAATAAATTCCTGAAAGGGGACAGGGCCTGTTCCCCGCTCGATGTGGTGTACTGTGCAAGACCCCCATTCCCTTTTCTCTCTCCTCTCTCTTTATATTTTTATCTCTTGGACACGTGGTTGAGTCTGTCACTGCACGCCCCGCTGGGCTTACAGTGGTATCAGAGCAGGATTTCTCTTGAAGATACTTTCTTGGGGTGATAGAGCCATGTCGACAGCCATGTCATCAAAAGAGTACCATGACTTTCAGCAGTTTAGACAATTTCTCAGAGGCGAAGAATTCCTTGCATGGAGAACCAAGAGGGAACGGGACCAAAGAAGGGCTCAAATGTTTGAAGATTTCATCAAGGATCGAGCCACCGAAGCCGAAGGAGTTGAAGTTGCTAAAGCCAATCTTCGGGCCAAAGGAGTCACCATTGCAAGAGGATCTAGAGCTACCCATTCTATTTCTTATGGAGGATGCACGGAAGCTACTCCTAGGCGTGTTCTCTCACATGCAGCTTCCTCAGGACAAGTAAGGGTAAGGAAGACAAAGACGCCAGAGGGATTGAACTGCATGTAATCCACATCAATGCTCTGTAACTGCACCAGTGATAAGCATAAGAAGAGGTGGCAGATATACGCATGTGTAAAGGCAACAGGATCCAAAAGTCATGCCTGTGAGACATGCAATGTAAGCTGCAAAAGTCAAACTCATCAATGGAGGATCCGATGAGGAAAAACAGCAATGGTAGGGCTGATAAAAGTAAAAATTCAGCAATGGGAAAAGCTGAAAATGTGGAGAAAAAGTGGGGGCGCAAGGCGGGCATCAGCCAATGCTATGAGAGGATAGGTAAACTCTCAGCGATGCCATGATCAGTGGCATGTATGGCAAGTGTAAAGATGCATAATCCCACAATGAATAATATACATGTGACATGTCAAAACCATGAGAGCAAGCCAACACTGGCCAAGTGTGTAAAAGGAACTCCCAGTAAACATCGCATGTGAGAAAGTGACAATGTCAACACTATAGAAACAATCCCTCTGCAAGGGAAAACACCATAAAAGGCATCTCTACTAGACATCACATCAGAGAAAGCATCTAGCATAGACTAGCATAAGGGTCAACAAGCATAAGTGACCATGAGGCATCACCAACTGCATGTGGACAAGTAAAATCCCCCCCTGAAATGCATCTGCCAGACAATGCATATCATGGAGTACAGACTATAGAGCAGAGTCATCAAAAGCAACGGCATCAAAAGACATCTCTACAGGTGATGAAGACGTAAGGGTCAAGGCTGACACATGTGTAGCCAAATTGACCTAATCTGCACCTGTGGAAGAAGTTGCCAGCTTCTTCTTTTTTTCACTCTCAATACGCTTCCTGCATTCCTCTATGGTGTGCCCTGTTTTCTTGCAATAGTTACAACGCTTTTTCTTTTCAAGCTTGTCCTCTGTCTTGGGAGGCTCCGATGGGCTAGGTTTAGGCCCAGATCTATTCCCACGAAAGGGAGCAGCCATTGCTGACTCAGCAGACATCATGTTGTTCCTGTTGGAACGAGATTGCTCTTCACTAAGCAAGAGAGTCACAAGGTTGTCAACCAACATTGCCAACCAACAACCGCAAAGTGGTGCCAAATGCCAACCAACAACCGCAAAGTGGTACATTGCCAACCAACAACTGCAAAGTGGTGCATTGCCAACCAACAACCGCAAAGTGGTGCCAAATGCCTGATAAGAGTCAGGAAGTTACGCAAAATTGTCTGAACAAGATAGCTATCTGTGAAGACCTCATCAATGTTAATGAGCTGCTCTCGTAGGTCTTTCACATGCGTAAGGTACTAATCCATAGAGTCACCTTCAAGCATGCGGTCAAAGCTTGCCCCGAAGGTAAGCTACATGAGCCTCATTGCGACCTGAATATACAATGCCGCCAAGGTATCCCAAGCACCCTTTGCACGCACGAGAGAGCAATCAATGCATGGACCTGAGCATCCCTAGCATCCCAAGTATGCTAGTGCTGAGTAGGAGGAAGACGAGGAGGTGGACCTGCATGAGGGTGAGCGGGAATCACTTCACTTTCTGCTAGAGCAGGTGCAAGAGGACGCGCCTCAGTGCCATCCACATACAGCCATACATTTTTGGCAACCAAAACATGACGCATCATATAAGCCCACATAGGGTAGTTGTCCCCATTGAGCTTGTCCTCTTGAGATAGCATTCCAAAGAGGTCATTATTACCGTTGGCCATGATAGTACAGCAAATCTGTCACAAGTCACCAAGAGTAGGCAATGCCCAGCAAAACCGTAAGAATGCGGGAGATAAATAGCAGGATAACCAATGGACTGAAAGGGAACTCCTTCAAAACGAGAAATACATATGCATGTCCCAAATCTGCAAGTGTACTGCACGATGATGCAAAGCTATCAAAGTGTCCACAATGGCATACATATACTACAGCAAACCACCAATGTATACATGTGCCGTGAAAAACACAATCAGCTGACACCTCTAAGAGCTGCAAGTGCACAAATCCTGTAAATCTGCCAATGCGATTGTCACCTGTACCAAATGATATAATGCCCAAAAATTGAGGGAAATGCCCCAATGCCAACCAAATGTGCTTGTAATACCCAAAAAATTGGGGGAAATGCCCAAATGCCAACCAAATGTTCCTGTAATACCCAGAAAATTGGGGGAAATGTCCCAATGCCAACCAAATGTGCCTGTACTACCCAAAAATTTGGGGAAAATGCCCAATGCTAACCAAATATGCCTATAATACCCAAAATTGCTTGCAAATAGTGCCAATTTTTGCAAAATCCCCAAATTTCTAGTGCAATTATGCACCAAATCTGCTAAAATCAATGCCAATGTTGCAATTGCAGGCTCAATGGTGAAAAGCCCCAAAATTAATGCAACTAATTTGCTAATTTTTAGCAATTTTAGGTCAAAATTTGCAAATTTCACAAACCTGAAATCTGTAAGGGATTTGGAGTTGCAGTTGGGCAGCAGCAATAGGCAGGTGGTGTACAGATCTGAGGGCAAGACATGCAGATCTGACAGATCTGAGGCAGCTGCTGTAAGGTCGTACGGCAACGCAGGTGAAGGTGCAAGCGACAATCGATGCAGAGGCGGCGGCGCACAAGGCGGAAGGCGCTGTGCAGAGGACAGGCGGCACCAGATCTGGGGCGGCGTGAAGCAGATCAGGGCGGCCCGAAGTAAATTTGGGGCGGCTGACGGAGGCGCAGGCGACGCACAGTCGGCAAGAAGCGCACAGATCTGAGGTGCAAGGGGCGCCGGCAGATCTAAGAGGCCATGCAGGGCCAGATCTGAGCGGCGAACGGTAGCGGCGGATCTGAAGGCAACTGCAAAGGCGTCTAAGGGCAGCGACCTAGAGAGGCGGCTGAGGGCGGCAATGGCGGGCAGTTGAGGGCGGCGGCAGGGCGGCTACAGGGCAGGTGAGGACAAAACCCTAACCCTAACCTAATGCAGCAAAACCCTAATGCCAATAGGCTGAAGCTCAAGGGCTGAAGAGCAAAAGTGGGCAAACCCTAACCCTAACCAGGCTCTGATACCAATGTTGGGTAGGAGGGAAGCTATAGCCTGCACACACAGACACACAACCTCAAGCACAGAGAAACGTGAGAGTGCTGGAAAAGATGTACTCAATAATGATCTGAAATGAAAGTACAAGTGAGTACTAAAAGGCCTACGGAAAAGTGCCCAGCACACATAAGTGTGTTCACACGAGGAAAAAACCTGTGTCCTGTCACAGGGAAAAAGTGCCCGTGAGTAAGCTGGGTTCACACCTGAACTAGCCGGGAGTGGACATGACCAACAGCTCATGCCTAACCAATATGGTAGCACCAGAAAAAGTATGATTACCCCCATAAAAGATACAGAAACCCACACAGCAACCTTCCCTCCCAACAAAGGAATGTTGGTTGTGTTCTTGCAAGCAAACTATGTGCCGCGGAGTTCTATGTATGTAAAGCCCAAATCAGCCTCCATTTATTTGTTTGACAAAGGCCTTGTACATTATATGTCAAACATCTAAGTGGTGTATACATATTTACATGTTTTGTAATGGCAGCAACAGCTCTTAAGTTTCCACCAACACGGCTGCCTCGCTTCCCGCATAGCCATGCTCAACATTAACCATAGCATCTGAATCACTTGCATTTCTAGGGTCATGCGCAACATTTGCAAGAAGTAGTGCTTGGGTTTGCTCATATAATGGATCAACCCTCACAATTACTGACCAACACCCATAACATCATTAGCTATTTCATTAGTGTGGCATCCACTAGTCGAAGCAACCTCTGTCCAATTGCGCAAGACAACAGGTCTCGGTCTTCCCCTTTTGGAGTGGTTGCAATAGCACAATCGGACACTCTGACTGCATATCACCAAATTTGTCACAAGTGAAGCAAGAGCCAGCAAATATTCCCCATTTAAGTTTAAAAGAGACATCCTGCGAGGGCATGCCAATCATCTCCACCTCAAAGGCAACATCTAGCGGTGTGGGTTTATCAATATCACACAATATGCAAAACTTACTGACATTTCCATTTGAGCGTGGGGTGAATACAACTTTGCCCAATGCTTCTGCCAAAAATCGTAGTGCAACCCGGCAATAAAACGGGAAGTCAACTACCTCCACCCATGTGCCTTATGACACTCTGATAGTCCTTAATTGGCAGCCAAGGGTAAACATGCACTAGTTGCCGACCATAAAAGAAAGGCGATTTTTCCAAGAGTGTTTGCTTGTTATGGGAATCTCTGAATATCACTTCAAAAAAGCCACAGTCAATTTTTTGCACACTGGCTACAAAACAGCCCCCAAGCAACTGCATTGTCAAATTTTAGAAACACTAGGAGAGGCTCATAAGATTCACATACTTTAGTATATTCGGTGTGGTGTCGTGAGCGCATCCTGAGCTCCCCCTCGTTGCCTATGTCTACCTGCGCCCTCCCCTTTGCAAGCTTCGCCTCCCCCTCCTTCACTTCTGTACGCCCTCCTCTCCCGCTGTGCTGCCCTGTGGTCGCACCCCCCCCCCTCTCCCTCCGTGGCCTCTGCCCGCCTTCTTTTCTTTGCTGCGCACAAAGCCCCCCTCTATCCGCCCTATCCTTCGCCTACCCTGGCAGTGGATACCAAGATGGTAGCAGCTGCCATCCAGGGCCAGGCAGTCGAGCTCTACCAGCCACCTTCAGGATCTTCGCATCACCGACATTCTGGCCCTTGGCTAGGATGGAGCTTGGAGGTTCTGCTCAGCAAGGCCAGGGCGGGGAGATGGTAGTCTTAGTGGATTAGTGCCCACCTAGCACCTTCGCCCCCGCACGAATTGTGATTATTCCCCGTCTAAACCCTCGCCCAAGACTCTTCAAGTGGAGGGCATTTCTGCTAGTGCCGCATCACACAGAGACTGATATGCGGATTGTTACATGGAACATTCAAGGTTTAGGGAGGCCTCAGTGCTTTCATGGACGAGGTGTCCTACAAGGCGAGCTCCAGAGAGCCATGGTTGGGGGACCCATAGACATTTTATTCCTCCAGGAGCATCACCTCTCAGAGGGGCGCACCCGCAAATGCGGGAAGATTCTTCCAGGCAAGAGTCACACTTTTTGGTCCCCATCTTTCGGCCCCTCTGGGAGGCACAAGGAGGGGTGTGTATTTCTGTCAATGAGCAGCTGCTTCCAGCAATATCTGGCTAAGAAGTCATCGTCCCCGGACGTGCACAATGGGTTACCATTACTATCGGAGAGGATAGCGTTGGCTTCCTCAATGTTTACCCTCCGAACGCCGCTGCAGGTAGAGCCCTCTTTTGGAGCTCAGTACGGTAGGCCCTCCCTTAGGCTGACTTTTTTGGTGATTGGGTGGTGACTTCAACATGATAGAGGCAGCACAGGACAGACTTAGGGGTGGCACGGCCATAGTTTCAGGAGCACAGTACTCAGCCTGGGAGGAGATGGCTCTTGTAGTCAGGGGACAGGACCCATGGCATCTTCCAAAGTTTGGGCGTACAGCCTTAGCTTCTCGAGATCGGATAGGAGGAGCACCGGTACCAACCTCTCTAGTCTTGACAGATTTTACGTGGATGAGTGGGCTTGCAGCCGAGGGTTATGATTGGTATTTTGGCAGGCACTACATTTTCTCACCACGCCCCAGTTATTCTGTCCTTAGAGGACCCTTGGAGGCATGACAGACAGATGAGCTCAAGGATCTCGGATAGTCTCATTCAAGACCCAGAGATTTGCAGCAGGATAGAGCAGCTATGGGCAGGTTTGGATTTTCTTTCAAGCTCTGTTGCGCGTACAGTGGACAAGGGCTTAGGTGAGATGAGTTGTTTCTTGCAAGAGGCAGCCCAGAGCCGATTAGAGGGCTTTAGGGAGCAGGAGAGGAGTTTGCGGAGCTTCCTACTGGGCATTTTCTCAAGCATGCATAGGTGCAGATACTATGCTCACCACAGGACCCGCTCAGTCTTTGGGAGAGTAGGCAGGCCAACTTCACGAGGCACCCCCCAAAGACACAAGACAACGCATTGCTCAGATCTAGGGCCGGAAGTAGACCCTCTCCCATGGTGGACAGACCCCACTGTAGGATCCTCCCCCCCCCACGCCAAAGAGTGGTTAGGCTCCTTCACTCCCCGTGATATACGCAATCCTCCGTACTCATCTTGTCAATAGGTGCTCAGGGCCGGCTCACCCTCTCCCCCACTGAGAATTTCAACGGGCGGATCTTTTGAACGGGTGAGGATTATTGCTTACCATGATTACCAACTTCACATTACAATCCACCGACCAAGGTGACCCATGACAGATCTTGGTGACTTTGGCTCTCGAAGAGCCAACCTTTGACACGTTTGACACCTGTCTAGTGCAGACTAGGGCCAATGGGAGTGATAGACCCATCTAGCCTGGAGAGCCCAACCAGCCCCTTTTTTCTACTATGCGGCAATGATGGGTCATCAGATCTAGATGCATGAAATTGATGGTACCCCAGTTGCGGCAACTCACATGGCCTCCAAAGGCATCTGTCCCAGAGATTTCTAGAAGCCCCTGTGGGACATCTTTCGACCAAGAAAGATCACACTATTCCTTTCACACTTATTCCACCACAACCTCGTTGTCGGCACTTGGTTGGTTTTATGTACCTAGAGCGAATCCTCGGATTAGCAAGCCAACCCAACAAGGTTAGGGGACTCTGGGATTAGGATATAGCAGGGAGATACAAAGGCCTAAGGTTCATAATTAATAATACTAGGCTACTGGTAGAACAAAGATGGCAAGATTTTTACTCACAAGGAAAACAATAACGGCTCCAAAATGGTACAGCAGTTTGTTGAGCAACTTTTCAAGTTATATGGTTTACCTTGTGACATAGTGCATGATAGGGACTCAAAGTTTCCTAGACACTTCTGACAACTAGTCTTCCAAAAATTGGAGACCAAGCTGAGTTTGAGTTCCTTTGATCATTCTCAATCCGATGGGCTGAAGGAGAGGGTGAATCAAATTTAAGAGGATATTCTTCGTCCATACATCCCCAAGAGACCATTAGGCTAGGAGCAAGGTTGTTAGAGACGTCAGAGGCGTTTGGTACGAGGCGGGTATGGTACGCGCCTCGAAAGACTTGTATTTTTTCGAGACGTTAGAGGCGTTATATATATATATATATATATATATATATATATATATATATATATATATATATATATATATATATATATATATATATATAGTGAAAGCTGGGAGAGAGAGAGAGAGAGAGAGAGAGAGAGAGAGAAATGAAATGAAATGAAATGATATATTAACGTCTTCAGAAGGCCAAAATGACCTATGAGACCAAAAAGGTTACAACAATTGGTGGATCTGATACAATGTCTGTGTAAGAAAAGCTAAAAACAACTAAACAACTAACTGAAACTGAAACAACTATGAGGAAAAGTACGGTACTAGGAGCTCCTAATGGATAACATCAAAGAGAGACTACAGTGTGTACGTATGAGCCTTGAGGGAGGGAGAGAGAGGGTGTGTATGAGAGGGAGAGAGAGTGTGTGTGAAAGAAAGAAAGCTGTATTAAACGTCTACAAAAGGCCAAAATGACCTATGAGACCAAAATAGTCCATCATCATCATCTGGTTACATCATCAAGATTCAAGGGTACAAAGTAAAATGAAATGAACCGGTAGAGTATAGAGAGAGCTCAGAGCTCCAAAAGTGGGTATAAAAAACATCCTCATCCTAGTATGTTTGAAGTTTGAACTTTGAACTTTGGGTCTTGAGAAAGGCTTAAGGGAGGGAGGGAGAGAATGAGAGAGAGAGAGAGTGTGTGTGTGTGTGTGTGTGTGAGAGGGGTTGCCTTGGGCCCTTAAAGCCCCGTCTAAAGACTCAAACCAGCAAAAATATTTATTTATTTATTTATATTTTTTGGTGGACGCCTCGATCAGGCAGTCGTACGCCTCGAACGCCTCTAACCGTTAGAGACGCGCCTCGTAACAACTATGGCTGGGAGAGGCACATCCCGATGGTTGAGTTTGCCCATAATATTGCTAAGCATGCAGCCGCTCATTACCATACATTTATGCTGATGTATGGATACCAACCTAGATCTCAGGTAGCTATGGGACTCAAGGGTATTCATAATGATGCCGCTAGGGATTTCTTGGCAGATATGCAGGAGATGCTAGCCCGAGCTAGAGATTCTATCAAGAGTGCTCAAGATAGAGCACGGTTATATGCTTATAGACAGTGTTTGCCGAGGAAATGCTGGTGTATTTACGAATACCCAAGAGTTCAAGGACGTTACCAACGGGCAAGGTTGGAAAGTTTCCCCCTAGGCACTGTGGACCTTTGCGGATCCTTAAAAAGATCGGCAGAGAGGTAGCCTATAAACTAGAACTGTCTCCAAGTATGAAAGTTCATCCAGACTTTCATGTCCGCAAACCAAAAGAGATGCATGGAGCTGAGGATAGCATTGTGACTCCAATTGAGCTTGTTGAGGTTGAGGACTGGTCCTATGTTCCATATGAACTAAAAGCGGTGATGGGTTTCAGGGAAAGGCAACTTAGAAATAAGTTGATTCTTAAGTATAAAATTAAGTGGAAAGATAGGGCAGAGGAGGATTCGACTTGGGAGACAATTGCTAGTTGATTTCTCGATTTCCTTTCTTAGACAAATTTTGTTGCCAAGAGTGGAAATGTCTAGGGAGGAGAAGTATGTTATGTACCTCGAACTAACCATTGGATTAGGAGGCCCAATCCATCAGGGTTATGTGACCCTGGGATTAGGAAATAGCAAGCAGATACAGAGGACTAAGGTTCAAAATTAATAAAATTAGGCTATTGGCTGTCGATAGCAGGTTAGCTATTTATAGCGGCAATTATCACTATATGAGTGATAACTGCCACTATAAGTGATGCCTTGGGTTATTATTTGGCAGTCAATTGTGCAGTGCACTCTTGATGGATATGTGCTTGGACGAGCATTTCTACTCCTGCCGTGGACATGGCAGATCACAGATAGTTTTGCGGAGGGCCCGCGTGGGTAGGCACTAGTGGTATGGGATGCCAGTGCTGACTAGAGTCTGGCATGTATCTGTGGAGTGGAACTTTAGTCCCTGGTGGATCAAAGTACTGATCCTACGGTTGGGTAGTGAGCTGGCCTGCACCCCCTTTATTTGGTTTCCGTTGGACAGTGTTGAAAAGATCTTGGTTAGACAGGCCTCGGAGGCCTCTTACAGTTGGCCGTCAGAGGACGGCCAGCACACTACGCGGTGCAGCGATCCCACGGAGTCACAGTGGGGCAGTGTCGTTATGCTTTGGCACGCAACAAGTTTGGGAGAGGATCCTTCGCCTCTACACGACGGTATGGTCTGTGCCCCATGCCATCACCTGGGAGGCAGTAACCTGGGTGACTGAGACCAGCCTTGCTCTTTCCTATGAGGAGGCAGCAGGACAGGCTATCCGACTCTCTGACTGCAGGATTGATACAGTACCAACTGCTGACAGATCATCAGAGCCTTGGTCTCCGAGGACTAATCAAAGCTGGGAGATCATCAACAGCATAGCTGCACGGCATATATGACGGACCCATTGCAACGAGACCATTGAGGGCACTCTCAACCCCCGCCAGCCCAGCTGAGTCCATCCATTCTATTTGCACTGACATCATTCATACCCTCTGCGGCGAGTGCGGGAAGCTTCAAGGTGGATCAGAACGCATGCATAGACGGTGTGAGGCCTTCTGGTGCACATGGCACCAGGGCCCCTCTCTCTGTGATCGGGTTGGTGAAATGCCGCCGGTGTGACTATCCCCCCCCCCCCGAGGTATTTTCCTCCGAGAGCAGCCAGCCATGGAAGGAACCACCCTCCCCATTTTCTTTTACCTCTTATGAGGGTTCTGAGCATGTAAACTTAGCCTATGGCTACTGTTTTTAACTAATAGAAGGAACTTTTTTCCAGGGGGGAAAAAACAGGGCTCCCATACACCAAACAGAATCGTGACATGGCTCTTGTAACAAAATATTGAGGCAAAGGTATTAAAACAACCAGACAAGAGAGTAGAATGATCCAATTCAAAAACAAGAACTGTCAATAGCTTCCCCCCTAAAATGAGTGAAGGCAACTAGGGGTACACCGCAAAGTTATGAACCTCATTTCCAAGCACAACACCACCCCACCCCCCACCCCCCAAAAAAAGGGACTTCCAATATGTGCATGCTTAACCTTTTCAGTAAAAAGTTTTGAAAAGCCTTACCAATTGCGCATGGGTCAGAAGAACTTCTTTCAATTGCCCTGATATTGTGCAGCCTCCGACTACTTTGGCATCCAGCATACTCAGATCAATGTGTAACTTATGCATGGGCATGTACTCATGGATCCAATCCTCGGTGGCTTTATCCACACACCTTTTTGCAGAGTCCATTACCGAGGCTGGTGCTGGCCACCAAGAATGATCAGGCCTACTATAGCTGGTCGCATTTTCAAGTAAATCAGTTACATCTGCAAAAGATTTTGCTTGACTTTGGATCTCTTCTGTTGAAAGCATACAAAACCTCACAGGTGATAGTTGGCTAGGAATCCATCCACTTTTGTTCCATATCTTTTTTAAATAGCCTGAAAAGGTGCTGCCACTGGCATTTTCCTTTATGCCAGAGATTGCATACAAAGCAACGGCTTTGCCAAATTGATCAAGGGTGCTTTTGTTTGAGGCCTCAAAACTGCAAGCTGTTTGCACCTACAAACCAGAATACTGTGAATGTGGCACACTTGAAAAGGACAGATGAGATTGTATAGAATGAGCAAAATGCATTAAAAAAGGGTAACATTTACCATCTCTTCTCTCTCCAATGCACTCATATCCCTTGTAGTTCCAGGAGCATGGAACTCAATGTAGAACTTAGAAAGTTGCAGCATCTGGACAGCTTGAAAAAAGTTATGCACAAACTCCCTAGCAGATAATCCCTTTGGCAGCGACAACTTCTTTGCTCTCTCAACAACTTGGAGACTAGGTGCAAACTGCAGAAAAATGAACACTCATCATTTGCTAAGGATATATACGACCCAAAACAGGATTTGGCATATCATGCCTTCAATTTCCATTGTTGTCTTCTCAGCATACTCCATATTTTCATTTTCGTTATGCTTAGTTTAGGTTATAGGGAATGCCCTAAACATTTCCCACACACAGTACATAATGATCTCTAGTCAATATAAACCCAGTTCCACTGCTACTAATCACCACCAATCCAAAAAGTACAAGTTCACATCCAAAACACCTTTTTGCACAACAAAAATTACACCACATGGCTTACAAGTTTTGTCGAGACTGTACTGTGATCACCCAAGCTACCAGGGAGAACAGTTTGGAGCACTGTCAAACGTCGGCCAATCAACAAATTTGAAGCTGCCGTGAAGCTTCCATCTGATGCCATTGCAGTAAGTACTGATGCACGTAGAGCACTACCACAGATCTCTAGTGTGCACAAATCATTCCTGTAAGTCCTTATTATTGGATAGAAATCCTTGAAGCCTTCCATCAATCTCAGCATCTCATCATCACTATCCACACTCCATTTATCATCTGTCTGCCGTCTGAACCCATAGGTATTCTTTTCAGCAGCCCAGTCTGCCTCATGTTTACTGTCATCCGAAGCTGTGGCTGAGTCTGGGTTTGAATACGCTGCATGCAGATTACACCTGTTTTTTATTGCCCCAAGGGCCTATTTTACATTGTGGAAAAGAAAAAAAGAAGCATCATTCTGTGTTCTTTGAATAGCTAAGCATATACCCGGATCTCTTAGATATGCGGTGTTCCAATGTACATGACTGTTGATGTGAGAGTGCACAATATGAGTTTCCTGCTCATTTTTCAGCACATATATGCATTCTCTTTTGAGTATCTTCACCTAAGAAACCCCTAGGAAGAATGCAAAGTTCAAACCCAAGGTATCATGTGTCTGACCCAGGTGTAGTGACACAACAAGTAGGTATAAAGCAAGAGAACAAACGTGATCTCAAAGGTTACAATTTATCAGTATTGCAATAGGCTAGACCATTATTATCATTCTTAGGCAGAGAACACCATGCTTTCAATCTTCAAATGTTCTTGATATGCTTTTGAGCTCCAATGCAATCCATCCCCCTTCAAGTCTCCATGGAGAAGAGAGGTCATCAATTTAGGGAGGGCTGAATACTGGGATTTTGTTCCGCTGGGCTCTCGCACAACCAGCGAGACCGAGAAATGAAGAAGATCCATCACACAAGCCTCCGGCTACCTATCAGGTCCAAATCTCAATACATCTAACGGGTGGTTATACGCATCCACCTAGACAGACCATGCTTTCATGTTTACGCATATTTTAATACTCATGCAAAAGCTTTTGTTGCAATGTCAATACAAACTCGAAAGTGACTCCCTTTATTGTTTTTTGTTCTAACCCATGGCAGACTGGGTGTTCAACCTCTTTTGAGTACTCCCTCAAATTTACTAAGGAATTTTCAATTATCATTTTTTATGGGCCTATGTCTTTCCTAGTATATATAGGCAAGAATAAATAATGTTTACAACTCTCCATGATTGGATTACTGATTGGCAGAGCTGAGGATATCCCACATGAGGAGAGGACATGCACAGTATGCATCACAGGAGCAGTAGAGGATGAGGCCCATTATATGCTCAGTTGCCCGGCTTACTATGAGATACAGAGGAGATTCCACTGCCTCTTCCGAGAGGGATTCGGACCACTCACATGGGTGATACAGTTTGAGGATCAGAGATGCTTGGGCATGTACTTGATGGAGCTCAGACAACACAGGGATGTGTTGTTGAGGCAGCAAGCTGAGAGACAGCCCCGGCTCCAATAGGACACCTCACAGAGAGCCATCACAGATTTCTTTGTGGTACATACATCCACATCGGAACCCACTGCCCACAACAGTTCCTCTACTACGACATCAGAGCCCACCACCCGTACCCACGCCCCAGAGGAGTTCTTAGTGAGAGAACTCGATCCATTCTGCGAGCTACACGTCCCCGATCCAGAGCATCGGGACCCTCCACCACACAGACACAGATTCGTGAGGTTCTCCGCCGACATGTCACGCTCCCATCACAGAGGCCTGACATTCACTCCACCATCAGATCAATTCTGGCCTAGACGGGTTTTGTCATTAGCTGATCACAGCATATCTCACTGTACACATCATCTGCTTATCACATGTACTATCATATGTTTTTCATGTTACTTTTTCTTTCAGTTTTCCATGACTCAGTATATCCATGGTACCATTGTATTACTTTTGGTCTCATAGGCCCTTGGGGTCTTCTGTAGACGTTAATATAACTCTCTCTCTCTCTCTCTTGCGGTTACCTCAGATAGGGGGGCCGCCTTGTCATAGCTGATGATACAGATGCAGGTGGTACAGACGACCTAGCCCTACCAGCGATCGACGATGCCAAAGAAGTCGTACGCTTGTGCCTTGGTAACACCGACCAAAACCCTAACCAGTCAAAGCTCGAGTTCATGGGAGGTGTTCCTCCTAACAGAAATCGATAAGCTGCGAGAGGAGAATGGCAAGCTGAAGGATCAGCTCACCGAAATTGAAACCCGACTAGCCTCCCTTGAGGGCAAGCCCGACCCAGTTCAGGCAGTTCAGGAGCAGATTCATGCAACCAAAGCAGAGTTCATTGAAGCTACAGAAGGTATGGAGCAACATCTTACCGCAAATATCATGTCAACCATCAAGGAAGAAGAACTCCGAGAAAGCATTGCTGAGCATCTCTAAGTAGGTGGACTCCCAGAGGGTTGGGACAAGCAAGAAGTCAAAGAGCAAACGGAAATTGATGAAGATGAATACATCTCAGACATGGAGATTATGAGGAGGCGACTCAATAAGGCCCTCCCCCTCATTGACATAGGCAACCCATGGACCATTGTCAAGAAAGGGAAGCATGCCATTGCGAAAAATCACAACAAACAGGACAAGATCCAAGTTCTCCGACAGTCCAAATCATTACAGGGCATCAGGCTCTGGTTAGCTGATGAACTCACTCCCCTACAGCTTAAAAACAAAAGTGCAGAACTCACCAAAGTCCGAGCAGCCCGCCAAGCTCGAAAGTGGGTAGTCTACCGTGACGGAAGGGCAATAATCGAGGACTTCCGTAAGCCTAAACCCAATTGACTAGCATTCTAATGTGCCATCGGCATTTTTTGTATCACAGATAGTTGTTTATCATCCTAGGGTTTTCATTAATCTTTTGCTTGTGCCTAAGTGCACCCCGAAGTGCATTGTAATGACTGTGAGGTACCGGCTTTTGGTCCCATATGCCTTCAAGGCATTCCGTGGACGTTAATATGACTTTCTTTCCAGACAGTGTATCAGATGTCACATGGTTTAACTTTGGTCTCATAGGTCACTTTGGCCTTTTGAAGACGTTAATATAACATTTCATTTCATTTCATTTCTCTCTCTCTCTCTCTCTCTCTCTCTCTCTCTCTCTCTCTCTCTCTCTCTCTCTCTCATGATGAATGCTGGGCCACACGCCCCGTCTTAAGCATGAGGTACGGATTGGGTAAATCACGAAGCGCCAAGTGCAACGGATTTCTCAATGGCTGACGCAAGAAACGGGAGTTCTACGCTCCGAAAGAGGATGATTTATACCGACTTTTCTTAGGGCCGGACTGCAAAGAGGCCTGGAGGAAACTCCGATAACATCACCCTCCTACACCTATCACCTGCCCAGACACATGGCACACCTATGCACGCTCCCTATCCCCGATCAGCCACCAGTACCCCTACCACCAGATCTGTCACCAATTGGCCGACCCTCCAGATTTTGAGTCTCGTTCACTTGAGGCCAGGCCGGTGTCTCATGTGAAGAGGCCAGTATTTTGTTGACATGGACGAGAGCCAGACTGGTGCCACCCGTGTGTTAGCGGGATGGTGTCGTATGGACGGGAGCCAAACTGGTGCCACCCGTGTATGACCTGGACTGTGTTCGACCCATGGGATTGTCACGCCATGGAAGAGCCAGTATTCGTGCCGTGTTTTGCCTATGGGATTGTCACACCATAGGGAGACTCGTGCCTGGAACTGCGTCTTACCTATGGGACTGTCACTCCATAGGAAGACCAGGTTTTTATGTTTTACGTCGTGCCAGTTTTGTGCCGACAGATATTTTGTACTCGTTCCATGAACGGGAGATATGTCCATGTTACTATTTGCACATGCACACATGATTTGCATGTTTGAAACTGCTTTCGCATGACATGTATTTTTGTGTTTGCTTGCTTGACGTGTTACTTACTGAGCGGGGACGCCTGCCAGTGAGTCGTGAAGTCTGCTCTGTATTCTGACGAGTTTTGGTGCATGTGAACAGGTGGCAAGTATATCGCACATGTTGTTTTTAATATTTTATTTCTAACCTTTTGTTTTATAAGGTTAAGTGTTCACATTCATTTAAAAGTGGGCACCCCCTTTGGGCACCCATTTAGGGGCCAAGGTGGGGAGCCCCACTTAAGTGAGTGTGGGGGTGGGCATGGCCACCTACCCACACTAATCACCCACATGCAAGCGTGGAAAACACTAAGGTTAAACTTCACTTTAATTTTTATAAAAAAAACCTTCTCCTTCAAGCGTAGAGATCACCGCTTCCACCTTGTTACGTAAGACAACCGGCGCTTCATCTCTTCGCTCCTTCAGGCTGCGCTTGTACTCGGGCAAACCACTTCTACACTTCTGTACGGACTGCTCACGGGCTGCACTACCCTCCGTACAGGTGACTGTACTTGCAGCAGGTGTTTACTCTGCAGGCGGCCAAAACAGGCTGCGCATGCTCTACCTATTCAACAGGCGGCTGCCCCACCTGAAGCAGCCAGGCGGCTGTGGCTGTGCTCCTCCAAACAGGCAGCCAATACAGTAGCGCCTGTGTGTGTGTACACGACTCCAGATGGGCAGCCAAATAGGCTGCGCTGCCCACCACAGCAGGCGGCTGTGGGCTCATCTCCCGCGGCGGTGCTTTTACAGCTAGGTGACTGGCGGCCGAACTCTGCAAACTTTGTTAACAAGCGGCCTCATCTCCATCTTCTGCAGGCTGCTCATCCTCTCCTCAGGCGGCTGTACCTTCCATACGTGGCTGCTGCTCCTCCTGTTGATGTTTGGGCTCCTGTAGCCAAAAGGCTATAGTCTATTCCAAGCAGTCACTTCCCTCGACATGCTACTATACCTCGGTATCTTTCTCAAGTGACTGCACACATGGGTATTGGACTTCCTTCTGTCATCCACAACAAGTAAGTGAATTTTCAGATTTAAATAAAGTACTGTGTGTTAAATCTGCTAAGGGATTCATTCCCCACGGTAACACCCGTTCGGTGCCGGGTTGTCCAAGCTCTATTGGAGAACCTCGGTCCAAAGGTGCTGAGATCGGGAGAGTCAGGCGTTAGTACGAGAGCGCCTGTTTGTGCGTGGTCTCGGAACACCAGTGAGGCGCTCTTCGTGGAGTCCAGTGAAAGCACAGGACCGTAGAGACTCGACCACGCTAGTGGTCGTTCTGCTTCGAGCATCTACATCAAATTTCGACTTCGAGCCTATTTGTTTGGTACTGTTTTCATATGTACATGGACATCATCTGGTTCTTGGAACCCATGGAGCATTGTATTTGTGAAATACTCCCAATAAATACATCATATATTGAGGGGGGGGTCGGCCCGTTCCGGCCCCAGTGCTGGTGTCCATCTTTCCATTTCATTTCATTTCAAATTCAAGTTGTATTAAGTTGTTCATTTCAAATTTGTGGTTTTAAAGTTGTGCTATTAAGCGTGTGGGTGTCCAACGGAGTCTTCCCACTTGACGGGATCGGTTTCATTGGTATCAGAGCCCAGTTGTTTCCCTCTTCCTAGTGGGGAAACAAACCTGTGTACTGGACATCCCGCTTTTAGCACACTTTAAACACAATGGACAGCCAAGGCAACCCTTTGGAAGTGCCTAATTCGAGGGGTCCATCTAGTGCCTCTCGTGGGTCTGACGCCCTGTGAGGAAGACACAAGCCCCTTGAAAGGGTTAATGATAGTGAATCAAAGGGTCAACTGTCTCCAGGAAAGACAATCATGCTTGAACAAGAGCCTGATGCTATGAGGGCTGAAATGGAACATATGAGAAAACTTTTGCAGGCTCAAGAGCAAGAGTTAAAGTTTTTGCATGAAGATCCCCATGTGCAAAGTGCTATTGAAGCCAGGAAGGCTGATGCAATGGTAGATGTAACTTTCGAGTCCATGGCACGGGAAACCAAGGGAGTTGGCACTTGCCTACCTCCTCCGCAAAGGTGATATCAAAGAGGGGGATGACGGAGAGCTGAAATTCAGAAATCCACCTCGTTTGAAGCATGGAGATCCCACATCTCAAAGGCTGAAATCTTTTATGCAAAAAGGAAGAGGTGACAGTCACCTCTCGTCATGCATCTTCTCCACAAGGCACTAAGCCTGACAGATATATGTATGCCAGTGCTCATGGAGGGCATGAAAGTCACATGCATGCAAGACATGTATCTCATGGTAAGGGTGACAGGTCTGCTTCCAGAAAAATTTTGCCTTCTAAGTTGTCTCATGGAGAGACATTGCCATATGCAGGTAAGTCACATGCATCTGAGTTTCGAGTTCGTGGAGCACATGCCACTGTGCCCCATGAAACTTCTATGATGGCCCATGAAGCCCATGCAGATAGGGCTGCCCCATTGGATAAGGGAAAAAGAAAAAGAGAAGACCATGAGCCTCATGTCAAGAAGCTCAAGGAATTCAAAGCAGGTGACAAATCTGTTAAATTTGATGTCTTTCATGGTGAACATGATGCTTCTAAGGTGTTAGCATTTGTGGCACAGTTCGACATTGCTTTTAGCGATGAGGACTTTACTGAAAAGTCAAAGGTACGCCATGCTAGCATGTTTTTGAAAGGCACTGCTGCTCATTGGTGGATCACTGAAAAGATCACCAAGGATCCCATTTCCACTTGGAAGGAATTTAAAGACAGATTCTATGCTCAATTTTTGCCACCAAATGCGGAGCAAACTCTCACTCAAAAGTGGGACAGGCTGGAACAAAGAGACAATGAAAGCGTGCAACAGTATGTTAACAAGTTCTGGAAAGTGTTGCTGGAAGTGACCTTTATGCAAATCACTGAGGATGAAAGAAAGAGGAAGTTTCGTTCTGGACTGCAACCAGCATATAGATCGGGCATTGAATTGCACCCGAAACATACTTTGCAACAACTCACAGCTTCTGCTCTTGCTACGGAGCAATTGGTGCTCAAGATTAAACAGGATCAAGGAGGTTCCAAGGGGAAAGACAAGGCTGTCCCAAATCAGCAAAAGGATGGACAGCCACCTAAAAAGAACTTCCGGGACACCTACAAGAGTGCTAAAGCTGAAAATAACACATCTAAAGATCAGGGCCCAAGGAAGAACAAATTCGGCTTAACCCCGGAGCAAAGAGAGCAATATGCCAAGGATGGAAAATGCTTTTCTTGTGGTAGCAAAGACCACATGTTTCAACAATGCCTAGATCGCAAACCAAAGCACGAGGACAAGCACACCAGGGCTAATGTACATGCGGTTCCTGATGTGCAAGGAAATACAGGTCATGATGCAAAAGAGCGAATGGTTTGCAAGGCTTGGGGGCAAATCAAGGATCAGCCCGCCTTATTCATGTTTGATGGCTGTGCAACTGACAACTTCATCTCTATGCAAATGGCAACTGCATTGGGTATTGAGGTTGAGAACATGGGACCTCAGATTGAAGCCGAAGCTGCATTTATTGGTAAAGAGGTGCAGGTTACCCCATTGATAGGGAAGTTGCGTATCCATATCCAGGGCTACCTTGATAATGAGCATTTCCTAGTTGCTCCACTGAATGGATGTGATGTGTTGTTAGGCAAGCCGTGGCACCATAGGCTTGAGCCCCACAAAGACTACAAGTCTAATATGATTTCTTTTATGCATAAAGGCCGCATGCATTTTATTGATGCTGGCAAAGAAGGGGATTCCATCCCACTTGTATCACACATCCAAATTAACAAAGCAATGAAAAAGAGTCTTTCAGCGTACTTGGTTTTTGTTCGTGATAGCCTTGTGCCAAATCATCAAAATGTGGATGCTATGTCTAATGATAGGCTGAATTTTCTTTATGCATTCAACGACTGTTTTGCTCATTCATTGCCAGGTGAATTACTTCCCCAAAGGCCCGAAGATCATCGCATAGATCTTGTGCCAGGTAGTTCTCCTCCTAACAAACCCGCATACCGAGTGAGTGCTGCACAACAAGAAGAAATCATGAAGCAGGTAAACGAGCTTTTAGAGAAAGCTTTGGTTCAGCCCAGTTCCTCACCTTACTGCTCTCCTGTGCTTCTTGTTCAAAAGAAGGACGGATCATTCCGTATGTGTGTGGACTATAGAGCTTTGAACAAGCTTACCATCAAGAACAGATTCCCAATTCCGCGTATTGATGATATCTTGGATAAGCTTGATGGTTCGGCTTGCTTTAGCAGACTTGATTTGAAGAGTGGTTATCACCAGATCCGAGTGGTGCCACAAGATGTCCATAAAATTGCTTTCAGGACAGCCTTCGGATTATATGAATTTTTGGTAATGCCTTTTGGTCTCACCAATGCTCCTGCTACTTTTAATCGTATGATGGATAGGATATTCCGACCCCATCGCAAGTTCACAGGAGTCTTCTTTGATGATATCTTGGTTTTCTCCAAGAATGAGCAGGAACACAGAACTCATTTGGTCACAGTGTTCGAAGAGTTGCAAAAGCATAAACTTTTCGTTAATGCCAAGAAAAGTGAGTTCTTCCTTTCAGAAATTCATTATTTGGGTCATATTGTATCCAAAGGAGGAGTTACAATGGATCCTGCAAAGATAGAGACCATTCGCAATTGGCCCGAATTACAAAACGTACATCAAGTACGTAGTTTTCTGGGATTATGTTCGTATTACAGGCGTTTCATAAGGCATTTTGCTATGATTGCCACTCCTTTACATGATCTCACGAAGAAGAAAACTGCTTTCAAATGGACTTCAAAGGAACAGGATGCTTTCTTGTAGCTCAAGCATGCTATCATATGTGGACCCGTTTTGATTGTTCCTGACTTGCACAAGTCATTCGTGGTTGAATGTGATGCTTGTGGTGATTGCATAGGAGCTGTCCTAAATCAAGAAGGACATGCAGTTGCATACGAGAGCCGTCGTTTGCATGATGCTGAGCTTCATATGGATATCTATGAGAAAGAGCTCTTGGCTGTAATTCACGCCTTAAAGATATGGAAACATTATCTTCTTGGGGCTGAATTTGTCGTCAAGACAGATCATCAAAGCTTGAGATACTTTCTATCTCAAACAAAGCTTTCAGAGAAGCAGATGAGAATGGCAAACTTTCTTTCCATGTTTCATTTTCAGATTGTGCATACTCCAGGAAAGAAAAATGTGGTGACCGATGCACTATCCATGAGGCCTTATGTTGCTGCAGTCTCAATGGCCTCTCATGGCAACCTATCTGCTATGCGAGATTTGTATCATTTGGATGCTGATTTTTGCCATATATGGACTGATTTGATGGCTGGTCATTCACATGCCTCTTATGTTATCAACGAGGGTTATCTTATGAAAGATAATTGCCTATGTGTAGTGAAGGATTTGCGTCCAAAGGTTATGGACGAATGTCACGCTCCACCTTATGCTGGTCATAGAGGTATTATGCCCACTACACGCATGATTCAGAGATATTTCTTTTGGCCAAGCATGCGTAAAGACATTGAGGCTTATGTGCGTGCATGTATTACTTGCCAAAAAGTGAAATTTGATAGGCAAAAACCTCCAGGTTTGCTTCAGCCATTGCCAATTCCCTCGCAACCTTGGGAAACCATTACTATGGATTTTATTATGGATTTGCCGAGATCCCAACATGGGAATGATGCTATTTGAACCATTGTGGACAGGTTTAGCAAGCAAGCTCATTTCTTGCCCGTCAAGAAAACCATCAAAGCTGATCATATGGTAAAGCTTTTTCTTGCTAATATTTTCAAGCATCATGGTATGCCTAAATCCATTGTTGGGGATAGAGATCCCAGGACTACGAGCCTCTTTTGGAGGGCTTTGTTTGATAATATGGGTACTAAACTTGAGTTTTCATCAGCTTATCATCCCCAAACAGATGGCCAAAGTGAGGCTGCAAATTCAGTGTTATGTGGCAGATCAAAAGAGTGCATGGGAGAAATATCTTCCACTTGTTGAGTTTGCCTACAACAATACAATCCATGCTTCCACGGGAAAGGCTCCGTTTGAGATTATCTATGGCAGAGTGGTTTTGCCACCCATCCTTCGTACCAAGGATGAGATTTTTGCAGCTGATGAATATGTTCGTGACTTGGATGTTGCCTTTGGTCAGGTCCGGACAGCCATTGCAAGATCTCAGGATAAGCATAAAATGGCTGCTGACAAGCACAGAAGGGACATGGAAGTCAAAGAAGGTGATTGGGTTTTGCTGAAATTTGAGAAGGCTAGGCTTCGGAAGAGGCCAGGACGAGAAGGATCATATCCTAAGCTTTCTCCTCGCTATTATGGACCCTTCAAGGTGATTTTCAAGATCAATGAAGTGTCATACCGGCTTGCTTTACCTAGTCATTAGAAGATTCACAATGCTTTTCATGTGAGTCTATTTCGGAAATATGTGGGGCCAGATCCTGATGAGCCTGTCACAGAAGATCCGCCAGAGATTGAAGAGCTTGAGGAGATCCTCCAGCCAGAACAGATTGTTTTTCACAAGGAGAGAAAGCTACCTGCAGGAAAGCTTTCCAGGAGATACCTTGTGAAGTTTAAGAATTATTTGCCTATTGATTACCCACAGTTGTTGCAGGCATATCTTGAGGCTTTTCAGTTGAGGTCAACTCTTTAGAAGCCCGGGGGGATGTCACCAATTGGCCGACCCTCCAGATTTTGAGTCTCGTTCACTTGAGGCCAGGCCGGTGTCTCATGTGAAGAGGCCAGTATTTTGCTAACATGGACGGGAGCCAGACTGGTGCCACCCGTGTATGACCTGGACTGTGTTCGACCCATGGGATTGTCACGCCATGGAAGAGCCAGTATTCGTGCCGTGTTTTGCCTATGGGATTGTCACGCCATAGGGAGACTCGTGCCTGGAACTACGTCTTATCCATGGGACTGTTACTCCATAGGAAGACCAGGTTTTTATGTTTTACGTCGTGCCAGTTTTGTGCCGACAGATATTTTGTACTCGTTCCATGAACGGGAGATATGTCCATGTTACTATTTGCACATGCACACATGATTTGCATGTTTGAAATTGTTTTCGCATGACATGTATTTTTGTGTTTGCTTGCTTGACGTGTTACTTACTGAGCGGGGACGCCTGCCAGTGAGTCGTGAAGTCTGCTCTGTATTCTGACGAGTTTTGGTGCATGTGAACAGGTGGTAAGTATATCGCACATGTTGTTTTTAATATTTTATTTCTAACCTTTTGTTTTATAAGGTTAAGTGTTCACGTTCATTTAAAAGTGGGCACCCCCTTTGGGCACCCATTTAGGGGCCAAGGTGGGGAGCCCCACTTAAGTGAGTGTGGGGGTGGGCATAGTCACCTACCCACACTAATCACCCACATGCAAGCGTGGAAAACACTAAGGTTAAACTTCACTTTAATTTTTATAAAAAAAACCTTCTCCTTCAAGCGTAGAGATCACCGCTTCCACCTTGTTACGTAAGACAACCGGCGCTTCATCTCTTCGCTCCTTCAGGTACTCGACAAACCACTTCTACACTTCTGTACGGACTGCTCACAGGCTGCACTACCCTCCATACAGGTGACTGTACTTGCAGCAGGTGTTTACTCTGCAGGCGGCCAAAACAGGCTGCGCATGCTCTACTTATTCAACAGGCGGCTGCCCCACCTGAAGCAGCCAGGCGGCTGTGGCTGTGCTCCTCCAGACAGGCAGCCAATACAGTAGCGCCTGTGTGTGTGTACACGACTCCAGATGGGCAGCCAAATAGGCTGCGCTGCCCACCACCACAGCAGGCGGCTGTGGGCTCATCTCCCGCGGCGGTGCTTTTACAGCTAGGTGACTGGCGGCCGAACTCTGCAAACTTTGTTAACAAGCGGCCTCATCTCCATCTTCTGCAGGCTGCTCATCCTCTCCTCAGGCGGCTGTACCTTCCATACGTGGCTGCTGTTCCTCCTGTTGATGTTTGGGCTCCTGTAGCCAAAAGGCTATAGTCTATTCCAAGCAATCACTTCCCTCGACATGCTACTATACCTCGGTATCTTTCTCAAGTGACTACACACATGGGTATTGGACTTCCTTCTGTCATCCACAACGAGTAAGTGAATTTTCAGATTTAAATAAAGTACTGTGTGTTAAATCTGCTAAGGGATTCATTCCCCACGGTAACACCCGTTCAGTGCCGGGTTGTCCAAGCTGTATTGGAGAACCTCGGTCCAAAGGTGCTGAGATCAGGAGAGCCAGGCGTTAGTACGAGAGCGCCTGTTTGTGCGTGGTCTCGGAACACCAGTGAGGCGCTCTCCGCGGAGTCCAGTGAAAGCATAGGACCGTAGAGACTCGACCACGCTAGTGGTCGTTCTACTTCGAGCATCTACATCGAATTTCGACTTCGAGCCTATTTGTTTGGTACTGTTTTCATATGTACATGGACATCATCTGGTTCTTGGAACCCATGGAGCATTGTATTTGTTAAATACTCCCAATAAATATATCATATATTGAGGGGGGGGTCGGCCCGTTCCGGCCCCAGTGCTGGTGTCCATCTTTCCATTTCATTTCATTTCAAATTCAAGTTGTATTAAGTTGTTCATTTCAAATTTGTGGTTTTAAAGTTGTGCTATTAAGCGTGTGGGTGTCCAACGGAGTCTTCCCACTTGACGGGATCGGTTTCAAGATCCCTGCCCCACCACCTCCACCTTCTTCACAAAGGGCATGGTCCTCCAGGCCATCCGTAGACTACGTAATGGGCGAGCCCAAGATCACGAGGGACTCACTGCCGGGTACATCTCGCATGCCAATGATACCTTGGCGACCTACTAGCCTACATGTTCAATAGAGCCCTTTGAGAAGGATTTCCACCCTCTTGGTCCACCAACACCATCACCCCCATCCTCAAAGCCGGAGATCCACTTGATCCTAATAATTACACGATGATCATGATTGGCCACACATTGGCCAAACTCTATGGATCGGTGCTAGAGGTGGAGCTGAGTTCATTTACGGAGAGAGAGAGAGGGATGCAAAGCCTGAGGACAAGCGGCTTTCCGAGGAGCTACTCTACCCTTGACCACATTTTCACCCTCCATCACATCATCAAGGAGGGTAGAGCACGACGTCAGAGGATTTATTGTTGCTTTGTGGATTTCCGCAAAGCTTTTGACACTGTACCCTGAGCCCGCCTCCTACACTCTCTACAAGAGATAGGAGTCAAATCTGACATGATTTGGAGCATCATCGCTCTCTATGAGTCCGTCACTGGACGAGTGAGAGCCCCAAGAGGTACATCACAAGAGATTTCCAGCACCATTGGCGTGAAACAGGGCTAAACTCTATCACCCACTCTTTTTGGCCTCTACATTGATGAGAGCTCGAGCTTTATTGACGGATTAGGCGGGGCTGGTCCCACACTGGCAGGCATATTGATCCCCATACCACTTTATGTAGACGACATTGTCCTCCTCTCAGATTCAGCCAAGGGGTTTCAAAGATAGTAGGATGCCTCACAGGACTTTTGCACTCAGCGGGACCTCTGTTAACCTTGGTAAAACCAAGGTAATGGTCTTCAATACTTCTCGCCCCTTCACATCCACATTGAGCTTCACATATAGAGGGGATCCTATGGAGATTGTCTCATCCTATGTCTGCCTTGGTGTCACTTTCAGTGGCCCACACTTCACCATGCTTCTCGCAGCACATGCCAGAGTGACACAGGGACATGCAGCCTTGAGCTTACATGAGCGGCAGTGCTTCCAGGCACATTTCCAAGAGCTCAGAACAAAGGGTTGGCTTTTTGACACCCTCGTCACACCAACCTTGATGTATGGAGCAGCCTTTTGGGACCAGATTTATCCGATGAGGATTGGCAACGAGTTGAGAGGCCCAAGGTCATGATGTTCTCCCGTACGATCCATAGTTAGTGAACCATCAGTCCCACACCAAATCATCCAGGCACAGTTTGCTTCAGCCTCGATGGTAGTGGATGCACTCTTCCAGACAGTCACCTACCTCCATCGCATCAGTCACATGGACCCCCACAGATACCCGAGGCTTGCCATGGAGTCTTGGAGACAGCTAGCACTTGAGAGCAACTCTGGAGTATGGTATGCATTGGTTTCCACTTGGTTCTCAGTATAAGGGCTCCACATGGACCGCCTACCACCCCTTCACTATAGGTTGGACTCCCCTTTTCTCCGGCTCTCTCACGAGGATACCAACTAGGTTATCCGGTTAGATCTTCTTAGCCTCTACACCCATTGTACATGGATCACAGCTCCGGAGCACCCAACGAAGATGAACTTCTACAGAGATCACTTCCTCATGCTCACTGAGGATGGATTCATCAAGCAGCCAGGCGACCTGAGTGTTCACATGTCTCATGCCATGCGGATTGCGATTGGCCAGTTCCGGGTTTCATCCCACCGCCTCAAAGTGGAGACAAGTAGAGCTGAGCGCATGTTCAAAGCCGGGAAGCTCATACGGAGGCCTAGAGAGGAGAGGGTCTGTCGATTATGCACACACAGAGGTTGAGATGGAGGAGCATTACACATGCTACTGCCCAGTATACTCTGAGATCCCCGAGAGGTTTCACTATCTGTTTCGTAAGGGATTTCGTTCACTCTCCAAGATCATTGACTTCCCAGACCAGCGTTGCCTAGGTCTCTTCTTGCTTGAGCTCCACAGACACAAGGACAATTGCTTGAGAGCTTCGGCCCCAGCCACCCCGCCCCCTCCCCACTGAGTTTCCATGATGAGTTTCAATGGACAGTTTTGTATCACCCCAGTGAGATAGCTATGTTTATGTTTTGTTTATGTTTTAATTTCCATTGCACGATGAGATATGCCACATGGACATTCTTGTATCACTTTGGTCTCATAGGCCCATTGTTGTTTCAGTTTTAGTTAGTTGTTTAGTTGTTTTTAACTTTTCTTACACAGACATTGTCCCAGCCCCTACGCAGCAGGGAATTACTCTGTAGAGAGCAGAGACACTCAGAGCCCACAAGAGACAGAGGACACCTGGCTTTCGGACACCACGCGTATACCAGAGAGAGATGACAGAGATCAAAGCTCAATTTCACAGAGAGGGTGCGGAGCAACTGGCTCGCTTCAGAGCAGACCCAGGCATGTTCTTCAGGGAGCTGTGGAAACCCCTTCATTGATGTATACCATTCTATACCCCCAGTATGGTACAGGATGGAGCTAGCTAGGTTGCATATCATGATTGTATACTCCATGCATATAGCTTTGCATTCTCCTAGTAGTAGAGCTCCATCACCTCCCCCACTCATTGTACTTATTGCACACCCAGATTCAGCTTTTTTAGTTCAGTACTTTTTCATTTTGTTGGGATGACAGAGGATACCCCACACACGTACACTGATTTGTCTCATAGGCCGAGTTCGGTCTTTTGGAAGACGTTAATAAAATCTTTCTTTCTTTCTTTCTCTCTGTAGAGAAACTGATGGAGTATACACCGCAGAGATCTACAGCTTAATGAGTGCAAAGGATCCACAGAGGCCATTAGAGCAGAGCTCACACAGATCCTGACAGAGGCTTTACATACAATTGCAGCAACGGCCTTCCCACACACGCAGCCCACAGTACGACCACGTCCTGGGAGCATGCCCCAAAATAGTTGGTATGATGATGACTGTAGGGAGCTCAGAGCCCGGCTACAGAGAGAGAGGGCCACAGGTGTTACTACATATAGACAGTCACGCATCATCTTCCGATCCCTCATTCGGCGGAATAAGAGAGCATTCTTAGCTCGGCTGGAGAGAGAAGGCCTGGAGATTGCTTAGAGTGCACCCCCCGCCTCCGGCCATTACCTCTCCAGATACATGGGTCGAGTATGCAACCTCCCTCTACACAGTACCAGAGCAGCCACAACTACTGAACCCTCCAGAGCCTTGTCCACCCACTTCTACCTTCTTCACAGCAGAGATGGTGAGGAGGACCATCAACAGATTGCATACAGGGAGGGCACAGTATCATGAGGGCATTGTAGCCGAGCATTTCATACATGCTAGAGATATGATTGCAGACTTGCTAGCTCTCATGTTTAATAGAGCCATGTGTGAGGGGTTTCCTAGGACTTGGAGTACTTCCACAATTGTGCCGGTACTCAAGTCTGGAGATCCGAGCCTGCCGACTAACTACCGCACCATTATGATTGGTCACTTGCTGACCAAGCTATATGCCTCTACTCTTGAGCATGAGTTGAGCAGATGGGCAGAGAGACAAGGGGTCCGAGCTCAGAGACAGGCCGGTTTCAGGAGGAGATTCTCTACTTTGGATCATATCTTTACCCTCAGGGCTATCATTGAGGAGGGCAGAGCACATGGGAGGAGGATCTACTGTGGCTTTGTGGATTTCCCCAAGGCCTTTGACACAGTGCCCAAAGCTAGACTGATGCGCAGGCTGCAAGACTTGGGGGTTCCATGTGAGCTCATTTGGGGTATTATGGAACTTTATGAGACAGTAGTTGGGCAGGTGCGGACTTCAGAGGGTCTCTCCCAGCCAGTACACTCCACTATAGGGGTGAAACAGGGCTGCCCGCTCTCTCCGACTCTATTTGGGCTATACATTGATGAGATCTCTGATTATATTGGGACACGAGGGGACATAGGAGCCCAGTTGGCTGGCACTTGGACTCTGCTCTTATATGCTGATGATATTGTGCTTATACCAGACTCACCAGAGGGTATGCAGAGGCACTTGGATACTTTACCTGCTTATGCACAGGACAGTGGGCTCTCAGTTAACCTTGGTAAGACCAAGGTTATGGTGTTTAACAGATCAGCGCCTATTTTCACATATGGGTAGGAGACAGTGGAGTATGTTGACTCATACACATATCTTGGAGTGGTGTTCACTGGGCCCACATTTTCCATGAGGGGGGCAGCAGAGGCCAGATTGACTAGAGGATATGCAGCACTAGGAGGTCTAGAGAGGATGTGCTCACAGGTACAGTTTCAGGAGCCACGCACTAAGCTGTGGCTTTTTGACACGCTGGTCACATCGGCTATGCTATATGGAGTACAGATCTGGGGGCCTAGCCTAGATCGTCACAGTCGATCAGGACGCACATACAATGGATGGAGATCGATGGAGAGACCACTTGTGTCCATGATCTCCAGGATGATTCGGGCTAAGGCCTCGGTACCCCATGAGATTATCCGAGCCGAGATGGGAGCACCACCGATCGTAGTCGAGGCTCTTGCCAGATCAGTGTCCATTCATAGCACCTGGGAGCTTCCCCGACACCGGTATGCACAACTTGCTTTATAGTCCTCTCATCAGCTAGCCATGGAGGGAGACACTTCATGTTGGTATGCGTAGATAGCATCCTGGTTTGAGCTCCACGGGTTCAGCTTAGACAGACTTCCACCCTTCCAGTACTCTATAGAGGGCCGAGGCACCCTCTCTCACCTTGACACATTCTGAGATTAGCAGTCATCAGACAGGACCTCATTCAATTGGACACTACGAGGACATGGCTAGAGCCCTCACAGGAGTTAGGGACGAAGATGGCTTTCTATAGAGACCATCTTCTCCGCACCATTGAGGATGGCTTTATACTTAGACCGAGCTACATGGATACCCATTTGTCTCATAGATTGAGGTGCACCATTGGGCAGATCCGCACCTCTTCACATCAGTTAGAGATAGAGACAGGCAGATTTAGAGGCATACCTCCAGGGGACAGGATATGTCAGATTTGTTGGATAGAGCCAGAGACGGAGGAGCACTACATCTATCGCTGCACAGCATATTATGAGATTCGAGGGCGCTACCATTGCCTTTTCAGAGAGGGATTTGGACCACTGGCTAGAGTCATGGACTATTGTGATCAGCGATGCTTGGGTTTTTATCTCCTGGAGATCCGCGGGCTCAGAGAGTCCATTATGAGGTGCAGACGCCCGACTAGCAGGGAGTCCACACAGAGACAGATTACTGACTTCTTTAGAGGGACTACCCGGGAGGACACACAGTCGACAGCCCAACTGTGGGCACCCCGTGGGACTCTAGTTGAGAGAGCTATCCAGTTGGGCAGATCCAGACGCCCGAGGGTTCACAAATCCTTACATCAGAGACGGTGCCTACACCGGAGGATTCAGAGCATCATTGCGAGGCATCGGGCTCGTCCGACCAGGCATCTCGATATCCACGCCATCCGGCAAAGACCCATGCTAGAGCTCCTAGGATGATTACCACTCCAGCCATATACTGTTGTACTCACTGTCACTTTTGTACTCCCCCATATTCATGTATTCATGTAATCCATGTACCCCATTTTGACTAGTAGCATTAGCTTCCCACTCTCCCTAGTTGCTGCTTCCGGATGCTCCCTACTGATGTATTGTAGGGCTAGATACTTACCTTCATTTCTTTTCTTTTCCAGATACTGTATCAGATGTCATATGGTTGTAACTTTGGTCTCATAGGTCACTTTGGCCTTTTAAAGACGTTAATATAACATTTCATTTCATTTCTCTCCCATTTTCTTAGAGGGAGCTCCTATTTTGTTGGATGATGATCTCACGAGGATGCAGCTAGAGCATAGGAGAGCTTGCATGCCACGAGTCTTACACGCGAGGAGAGAAGGCAAGAAGGCCTTCTATCGAGATGGTCGGGTCATCATTGATGGCCGGCCCATGGATTAGCGGTTTGGGGCCTATGGGACACAGACCCGGCCACTGACAAAGATACACATGGCAGTATGGAACTGTAATGGTTCACTCTGGGTGCAGCCTGGACGACTCGAGCATGTTATGATGAGGAGAGACATCATACTTCTGACAGAGACACATCAGAGCCCAGAGAGAAGGCTACCTCGAGTAGAGGGATTCCAGTGGGAGTCATCATACAGGAGGACCACACGCCAGGGTACCTCGAGAGGGTCGAGAAGAGTAGCATTTCTATTCAGACAGGAGCTACAGGGGAGACTGAGAGTGGTAGCACAGGATCCAGAGGCCACATACATGTGGATCAGTTTACAGCTCTCACAGGACAGGGTTATATACATAGCCCTATGTTACTTTCCTCCATCAGGATCCTCCTATGTCATTACAGAGGACATGCCACAGGAGGAGGAGACAGGAGCCGCGCCATCCACTTAACTGCCAGAGGAGATTATGCAATATTCTACACTAGGGAAAGTATTTCTTACGGGTGACTTCAATGCCCACACACAGAGCAGACAGGGTGAGGTGTATGACTATGATGACATGGAGATCCTCCACCCTGTGGATCCATAGGAGATAAGGGCTAGTCGGGCATCAGAGGACATTATAGGGACCACTTACTAGAGTTGGGAGCCAGGCATCGTCTCGTTATTTATAACGGGATGCTACAATGGCCGGGATCAGGAGGGCTGACATGCTTCCCACATGGGGGTCATACACGGACCGGAGGCACGGTGGTGGACTACGTTATGGGATCTTTGGAGGCATCACAGCTTGTCACCTCATTCTCCATCCCACTCGTCCTATTGGGGCAGATCATACATACTTGGCATTTTCACTAGCCGGATCACCAGTATCACCAGCCCCCCACACATACCCACGCCACACACTACCATCTACTTCACACATGACATGGCAGACATATACACTGGCAAAGTAGAGGATGGGCTCCTACTCATGGATCCCCTCGCACCTATGGATACCATTACAGCCCAGCTAGCATCACTCCTACACACGGCTGCATTACAGAGCTTCCCACATCGTGTCCACTCAAGAGAGCCTGCGAGATTTGGGACTATGCCCCAGAACAGATGGTATGATGACCAGTGCAGAGCCCTATACTCACGGCTCCGCATTCAGAGAGCCTTGGGAACCATCACAGAGCAGGAGTCGAGGAGAGAGATGAGGAGACTTACTCGCCGCAAAAGGCTGGCCTTCGCAGAGATACACCATCTAGAGATCTTCCATTTCTTCATGAGTAGAGATAGCCCTATCTCATGGCGGCACTTCAGAGAGCCCCGGACACCGACACCCATTGCAGACCCACAGACATGGCACACATATGCAGAGGGCCTATACCACACCCCACAGCAGCCACCTATACCTCAGCCACCACAGGAGCCTCGACCTACCACAGCTAGCTTCTTTACCCACTCAATGGTAAAGGAAGCTATCCGCCACCTACAGCATGGACGGGCCGCCGATCATATGGGCCTCCAGGGTGAGCATCTCATATATGCAGTAGATTCTTTGGCTATTTTTCTTGCACACCTGTTAAACAGGGCACTAATAGAGGGTTTTCCTGCGGAGTGGACGATGCACACCATTGTGCCGATCCACAAAACAGGGGATATGCTCGATCCGAGCAACTACAGGACGGTTATGGTTGGCCACGTGCTAGCCAAACTCTATGGTGCAGTGTTGGAGCAAGAGCTTAGCTTATATGCTAAGCGAGCAGGTTTACGCTCATCAGGGCCGGCAAGCTTCAGGAGAGATTTCTCTACCACTGACCATGTATTCACTTTGAGATGTATGATTGATCAGGCCAGAGTGAGGAAGAGAAAGCTCTATTGCTGCTTTGTGGATTTCCGCAAGGCATTTGACACAGTACCAGGAGAGAGGCTCTTTCAACGCCTGCAGTCTCTTGGCATACCAGCAGATATGACATGGGGCATCTATGCATTATATGAGCAGGTTTTTGGGCAAGTCAGATGCCCAGGAGGTATGTCCGAGACTACTGGTAGCACCATTGGTGTGAAGCAAGGATGCCCACTTTCCCCCACACTATTTGGGTTATACATTGATGAGGTGGCTGACATCATTACACGGGGAGGCGGAGATGGAGTTGATCTAGTAGGTACCTCAGTACATATTATGCTTTATGCTGATGATATTTTTATAGTGTCTGAGTCTCCAGGAGGTCTACAGCAGCATCTACATGAACTCCATGATTTCTGCACACAGAGGGGTCTTACTGTGAACCTTGGGAAAACCAAGGTTATGGTCTTTCATACATCGAGACAGGGCACAAGTCAGCTGACATTCACTCTCGCAGGACGCCAGGTGGAGGTGGTGACATCATACGTGTACCTAGGGGTTACCTTCTCTGCAGCAGCCACGCGCTTCACCATGGGCTCAACAGCCACAGCTAGATTGACACGGGGATATGCAGCATTGGCTAGGCTAGAGAGACAGTGCCACCAGGCGCATTTTCAAGAGCCCGGGACGAAGGGTGGCTATTTGACACATCAGTCACACCGGCACTGATGTATGGAGCAGCGGTATGGGCGCCAGGCCTTGCTACCCATTGTTGGATACAGATAGAGAGACCACAGGCCCTCATGATGGCACGCATGATACGCAACAAACCGTCAGTACCTCATGACATTATCCGAGCAGAGTTTGTTGCGCCTCCTATGATGGTAGAGGCCATATTCCACACTATATGCTTGCTAGACAGATTCAGAGAGAGGCCACAGGACAGATTGTCATACAGAGCTTTTGAGGCATCTAGACAGCTGGCTGAGGCAAGAGACAGAGGATCATGGTATGCACAGGTCACACATTGGTTCTCACAGCATGGCCTAGACATGGATCATCTACCACCATTCCAGTATGACAAGGATGCACCACATATCCGTCTCTCTCATAGTGAGAGGAACGGAGTATTGAGACAGGACCTATGGCAGCTCTATACACGAGAGACATGGATATCGCCTACACAGCCTCTTCCACCGAAGATGCTATACTACAGAGATCACTTCATGAGTATCACTGATGATGGATTTATAGAGAGGCCTAGATACATGGAGGGCTTTTTACCACACGGCTCCCGAGTAGCTATTGGTCAGCTTAGAGTCTCATCACATCGATTGGAGATCGAGACTGGCAGAGTAGCACGGATCCCCCGAGAGGAGAGGGTATGCAGATTGTGTAGAGAGGAGGTGGAGAGTGAGGAACATTATGTATGCAAATGCAGAGCATATACAACCATGAGAGAGAGAGATGCCATTTTATTCAGAGAGCCACATTCCCTACGCCAGATCTTTGAGGCAGCAGACTAGCGCATACTGGGGAGATTCATTCTAGACATACAGTGTCACAGAGACACATCATTACACGCTCAGACAGCTCCAGAGAGGGGACGACAGACACAGATTACTACATTTTTTCAAAGATCCACCCCACTCCCAGCCCCTACACAGCAGGGAATTACTCTCCAGAGAGCAGAGACACTCAGAGCCCGCAGGAGACAGAGGACACATGGCTTTCGGACACCACGCCTATACCAAAGAGAGATGACAGAGATCAGAGCTCAATTTCACAGAGAGGGTGCGGAGCAACTGGCTCGCTTCAGAGCAGACCCAGGCATGTTCTTCAGGGAGCTGTGGACACCCCCTTCATTGATGTATACCATTTTATACCCCCAGTATGGTACAGGATGGAGCTAGCTAGGTTGCATATCATGATTGTATACTCCATGCATATAGCTTTGCATTCTCCTAGTAGTAGAGCTCCATCCCCTCCCCCACTCATTGTAATTATTGCACACCCAGATTCAGCTTTTTAGTTCAGTACTTTTTCATCTTGTTGGGATGACAGAGGATACCCCACACAGGTACACTGATTTGTCTCATAGACCGAGTTCGGTCTTTTGGAAGACGTTAATAAAATCTTTCTTTCTTTCTCTCTCACGCTACCCTGCTCGCACTGCGCACCCTTGCTGTGCTGCGCTTGGCGCTGCCTGTTCGCGCTGTGCTCCGCCTATTCGTACCCACCGCCCAAGCTGCGAGCTGCCCTACTCGCGCTGTGCTGGCCTGTCCTGTCCTCCATTGCCAGAGTACTCTCTCTCTCTCTCTCTCTCTCTCTCTCTCTCTCTCTCTCTCTCATTCGCTTCGCTTCTCTTCGCTGTTCACTGTTATGTTTACTGTTCGCTTCGCTTTCACCCCCCCCCCCGGCTTCGCTTCGCGGTTCCCTGTTCGCTTTGCGCCTCTGTGCATAGCCGCCCTCTCTGTTCACTACTGCTGCCCACTTCGCTTCCGCCTCGCTGCCAGGCTGGCGCTATGCTGGCACGCCTGCCTGCCCGGTAGGCTGTGCGCGTGCGCCTCCCTTTTCCCACGAACCCTGGCTCAGGCCCACAAGGCAGCAACATAACTCTCTCTCTCTCTCTCTCCTCCCTACCTGTGGGAAGGGCTACAGAGTAATTTAGAGGAATGGCCCCGAGTCTCCAAGAGAAACTCGAGACCCTCGAGACGGCAATAAAGGCACTAATCACGGAGAACAAGAAGACATCCGATTCCAACCTCAATGAGGTGGAGAACAAAGTACACCGGCACATCATGGCCCTCGAAGCACGGGTCACGGACCTTGAACAAGAGAACACAGCACTCAAGGAGGAGGTGAGTGCATTGAAAGTGGAACTGGTAGATATAGCCCACCAGCATATGTGATGCCTATACATGCTTGTCAGGGATGATGGCAATCATGTAGAGAACATGAGCAGCTTCTCAAGCATTACCTCCTCAACACTTGCTACAATCATTCCACTCTAGACTACCATTTGCCATGAAGATCTAAAGTTTTAAGAATAAATGTCACAAACCTGAATTCAAAGAAACCAACGCCATACTCCCCCAGTGAGGGGCCCACTTATTCAGATCCCTGCCATGAAAAGGCTGGGGATGAATATGCACATATTTTGTCAAAGATTGCTCAAGTGGCAAATTGATAAGTGAAGAATGCACATGAGTGTTTTAAGAATAAATGTCACAAATCTTAATTCAAAGAAACAAACCCCATACTCATATTCTCCTCCTTCAGATTGTTAAGTGAAGAATACACATGAGTTCTCTTTGACTCAGAATGGATAATGGACTACAAACAATGGCTTGGCTTGCCATGTAGCATTGCACACACCTTACTAGGCCTGACTTATCAATGACACTTTCCTTTAGCCATAGAATGGCTCCACACAACACCCAAACATATTCACAGATCAGACTCACAAATATTTCTTTACTGAGAAAGATACTTCATCTGCATTCAAAGTACAAGGAAACCGGCAGCTAACAGGAATTTCCTTAAAAAAGCGAGTAGTACTGCAAACTGATTAATACCTTTGTCAGGAAGAAACCGATCACTGATGTATCGATCTGCAAGCAATGCTGCCTCATTATCTGAGATTCGAACCCCATGGTGTGGCTCGTAGCGCTCACGCAAACCTCGAAGTGTAGAAACTGTCTCTTCCACCGATGGCTGGTCTACATAAACTTGTTGAAAGCATCGCTCTAATGCTGGATCTTTCTCTATGTATTTTCTGTACTCATCAAGGGTTGTTGCTCCAATACATCTAAACTCCCCTCGACCAAGCATCGACTTCAACAAATTCCCAGCATCCATGGCTCCATTTGTTGCACCTGCAACAAGACCTCACAACTGATATTAGATAAACCCCTTAAATCAGAAAAGAATCCATCCTAAAACATCATCATAAGTACATGGATGTATATATTTACCTGCCCCTACAACAGTGTGTATCTCATCAATGAAAAGAACAATTTGAGCATCTGAATCTGTAACTTCTTTAAGCACAGCTTTCAGCCTGTCCTCAAACTCTCCACGGTACTTTGCACCAGCAATTAGAGATCCCATGTCCAGGGATATAAGCTGCCATCAATTTGCAAAGATAATCTCTCTTCTCTCTCTCTCTCTCTCTCTCTCTCTCTCTCTCTCTCTATATATATATACACACACACACACACACACACACACACACACACATACACGTATGTACTATGTATGTGTGCATGTGTATGTATGTAGTATGTATGTACGTATGTGCGTATGTATGTGCATGCATGTATGTATGCACGCACAGGTGGGTGGATGAATGGATGTACGCATGCATGCATGCACACACTCTATAGTTATACTCCATAGTTATGTTAAACGGAAACAGAAACGGAATGGCAATTTTGAGGGGGTTTAAACGGGGAACACCATGTCAGCAAGGGAGTTGCAAAATTAAAGGGGGCGGAGGAGAATAAGAGGGGGCAAAGAAACACATGGAGATGAAAGAAACTGGGAGGGTATATGACGGGAGACTCCAGGAAAGGAGATTGGTGAGGAGAAAAAAAACAAAAGAGAAGCTAATATTGACTGAGGGCTTTTGCATGGGAATCTGTAGATGTTATCAGGAAATGGCCGACATGGCAAGGAAATGGCTGAAATGACTGCCGTTTTGGAAATGGAAACCCATATATACATATGGACACACTGTATATTATAGACATACATGCAAACATATGTATACACATACATACCTATGTAGAGATACATACAAACATGTGTGCGCGTACATATAGGCATTCTTACTCTTACACTCATATATATAGACATATATTCCCATACATACACATATAAACATATAATCCCATACATTCACATATATATAGACATAAATACACACTTACACACACACATATATATTATAGACATATATTCCCATACATACACATATATAGTCATATATTCCCATACATACACATATATAGACATACACACACAAATATAGACATACCACACATCATACAGACGTATATAGATAGATAGATAAATATGGATGCATACACAGACATGCAAAGAGAGTTAGCCAACCCCTTTTCAAGAGATCCAACTACAAAATAGAATACACTAGCTTCATGGTGAATCTCATACTGTTCTGTTCATCAATGCTTCTGGAACATCCCCCTGTACAATTCTTTGTGCCAACCTGCAAAAGCAAAAAATAATAATAACAAGTGATTAAAATTCTGATGTGCTACCGAAAAAACAAGATGCCTTTCATACATCATACTAGCATCTTCTTTGTACTTTTTCTAGCAAGTTAAAGGATATTCAACATCAAAGCCATACCCTTCAGAGATTGCAGTCTTTCCAACTCCAGGCTCTCCTATCAGAACTGGATTGTTCTTTGTCCTTCTTGAAAGGATCTGAATACACCGCCGAATCTCATCATCTCTCCCAATAACCAGACCTAACTTGCCTTGCCTAGCCATTCCAGTCAAATCCTTCCCATACTTTTCCAAAGCTTCATACTTTCCCTCAGGATCTGCAAAGAGGAAAAAAAAACACCTTATGATGACTGAAGAAACAAATACTTGGAACTCGAATGTGTACAGCAAGCCCTGGATTAAAAATGGCATACCTTGATCTATGACCTTCTGAGTCCCTCCAATCGCCTGTACAGCTGAAGCAAGGGCTTTTTGGCTGATCTGAAAATCTTTGAACAACTGCTGACCAAAACGCTTGTCTTGCACAAAGGCAAGAACCAAATGCTCAACTGATATGAATGAATCACCGTATTCCTTCTTGAAACCTCTAGCTCTATCGATTAACGCCTCCAAATCACGACCTAACATGGATCCACTGGTTTCACCAATAACCTGTGTCATGAGCAAGTAGCTCTCTAAGTCCCTTAGACTTAGTGAGTCGTGAAGATGCTCAGCAGGCAGCAATCTTAGCCCTTGTACATTGTGAATCGTGAAGATCTCACAAAAGAAAAAAATTATGTGTCCCAAGTAGGTAACAATTTTAGCCCCGCACATAACTAGTCATTAAGATGCTCTTTACATTGCTAAAAAAAAAAAGAGGAAATTAGCAGGACCTATATATACAAATGGAAAGTTCAAGTTTTTTTTAAAACTTATCAACAAACTTGAGTGTGATCTTGACTCAATGAGAGTCTACTCACAAAGCTTCAAAACATCAACTCCATCATGCATAATTTAATACACCCTGCTAGGTGTGAACATTCCTGAATACTGTCTTGTGAAATAGACAGCACGTCAACACTTAAGCAATGGACACGGCATTAAAGCAAATAACAAAGCTGAAAGTAGAACTGCACAACGACACCACTACTGGGGCTGCGAACAGGCCGACTCACCAGGCCCCCCCTCAATACTAAGTATTTTATTGAAGTATTTTAATTTGTACCAAGTTCCGAGGGCCTCAAGCCAAATAATCCATTTAAGTGCATTATGAAAGCATACTACCCAAAAAAAGTATTTGTCAGGGAAGTAGTCAATGTTGGACTCGTCCAAAAAAGTCAACATAACGTGGCCACCAGCCTCATACACCTGGAGGGCAGTGAACGCGAAACAGTCATTCCGAGACCACGCACAAATAGGCGCTCTCGTACTAGAGCCTAGCTCACACCCTCACAGAGACTGTGGCTCAAGCCTCCCTAGTACGAGTACACAAACAGGTACGAGTAAACGAACACGTATTGGTACGTGATGTCAATAGCAAGTACTCAAATAGGTACACTTGGTGCCAGTTCAAAGCACATACATCTAGTACTGTAGATGTAGGGTGATATTCAGCAAGTACTTGCAGGTACACTAGGGTTTTCAGCATGTAATTGCAGGTACAGTTAGGGTTTCAGCTTGTACTTGCAAGTACAATTATGATTCAGCCTGTACTTTCAGGTACAGTTAGGGTTTCAGCCTGTACTTGCAGGTAAAGTTAGGGTTTCAGCAGGTACAGCAGCTACACAGGCAGGTACATCTGTGGCTACAGCAGCAGGTATAGAGTCGGGTATTACTGGTGCAGTGGTACGAGAAGTTCAGCAGGCACACTGTACGGTAGGTAGCAGAGAGCACATTGAAGCTAATCGACTTGCAGATAGAGAGCAAGGGAGAGAAGCTAGTCGACTCTTCCCAATGGATGTAGGAAGGCTGCAAATCTGAGGCTGAGAGAAGGGGCTGATTGGGACTGTTCTAGACTATGTATGAATGCTGAAAATGAGTATGAATGCTGAGTTTTACCTTCACCAAGTGGTTGTAGCAAAATGATGCATATGAGGATGCTGAAAACTGTATGAATGCTGAAAACGCAAGGGGTTCTGTAGGCTGAATGCTGTAGATGCTGCGTTTTACTGACGGAAGGCTGAATTGCTCAAGCGTTGATGCTCCTATATGGTGATGAGGAAAACACTGAAGGCTGATGTGCTGAATTCTGCAATCGCTCATGCTCCTTGTGCTGAAGGCTCCAAGTGTTTGAGTTCTTCAAGGCTGATTATGATATGAATGATGAATGGATGATATGCTCAGCTATTTATATGGACAAATGATACTGGTCGGCTGGCTACAGAGCTGGCCAACTGCATCTATCCTGAATAAAATAGATAAATGACGTAAAAATGCCCAATAAATGTTGTAAATTATGGGAATAATACTGGATAAATTCTAATGAATGCTAGATGTTATCTAAAGGCTTCTACAATGGTCTAAATGCAGTGGATGAATGCTATGCATTATGCAGAGTGCTTTCTAATGCAAACCCTAAGGCTTCTACTGACTCTACATGCATGAATGCATCTCTTCAAGTGGGTTAAGGGACTTGGACTGACTAACTCACTGTCTAAGGCTGAGAATGACCTACATAGCTCGTGCACGACTTATCTTGGACTGAGGATTACAATGGAGTCATGGCGTACAACAAATATCATCCTAAAAGGTACTAATAATGTACAATGTTGCACTGATGATGATGAGCCATCTTGTCACCATGCATTACAGTGCAAAGTGCATGTGACAAGGGCATTCGCAAAGTTCACGGGTGGGCGTCCCTTGCCCATAAACTGGACATGTCATCACAAGCAGTCGCACCGAAACAAGTCACGCAAATCAGTTTCAAGCAAGCAGAGATGTATGCACGTGCATTATGCAATGGATATATCTCCCGTTCCTAGAACCTATGAATAGAAGGTCTTCCTGAACATGAAACTAGCTCAATGACAAGCCTAAATGGAGATCCCTGATAGTGGGTTTCACGCATAATTGTTACGAGGCGCGCCTCTAACGGTTAGAGGCTTTCGAGGCGTACAAGGCTTTCGAGGCGTACGACTGCCTGATCGAGGCGTCCACCCCCCCCCCCCCAAAAAAAAAAAAAAACCCGCTAGTTTGAGTCTTTAGACGAGGGCTTTAAGGGCCCAAGGCAGCCCCTCTCACACACACTCTCTCTCTCCCTCATTCTCTCCCTCCCTCCCTTTAGCCTTTCTCAAGACCCAAAGTTCAAACTTCAAACTTCAAACACACTACGATGATAATGTTTTTTATACCCACTTTTGGAGCTCTCTCTATACTCTACCGGTTCATTTCAGTTCATTTCATTTTACTTTGTACCCTTGAATCTTGATGATGTATCCAGATGATGATGATGATGGACTATTTTGGTCTCATAGGTCATTTTGGCCTTTTGCATACGTTTAATACAACTTTCTTTCTTTCACACACACACTCTCTCTCCCTCTCATACACACCCTCTCTCTCCCTCCCTCAAGGCTCATACATACACACTCTAGTCTCTCTCTCTCTCTCTCTCTCTCTCTCAACTTTCACTACACACACACACACACACACACACACACACACACACACACACACACACATATATATATATATATATATATATATGTATACATGTATATATATATGTATACATATATACATGTATACATATATATGTATATATATATGTATACATATATACATGTATACATATATATATGTATACATACATATATATATATATATATATGTATACATGTATACATATCTATATGTATGTATACATATATATATGTATACATGTATACATATATATATGTATATATATGTATACATGTATACATATATATATGTATGTATACATATATATATGTATACATGTATATATGTATACATATATATATACATATATATGTATACATGTATATATGTATACATATATATATACATATATATATGTATACATGTATACATATATATATGTATACATACATATATATATGTATACATGTATACATATATATACATATATATATGTATACATGTATACATATATATACATATATATATGTATACATCTATACATATATGTATACATGTATACATATATGTATACATGTATACATATATATACATATATATATGTATACATCTATACATATATGTATACATGTATACATATATGTATACATGTATACATTTCATGTATACATATATGTATACATGTATACATGTATACATATGTATACATATATATATGTATACATATATATATATATATATATATAAAACAGACGCCTCTAACGTCGCTAAAAAATACGAGTCTTTCAAGGCGCATACCATACCCGCCTCGTACCGAACGCCTCTAACAACCTTGGAACTTCCACGTCTTAGCCACACTATGGGTGACACAAGGCCTAGCCTCCTATAGGTGACGTGAGTCTTGGCCTCAATACGAGCGACATGAAGCTCCCTGGCCCCCCATACCTTGGCATGAAATAGGGGCATACCACTTGGGCCGCCAAATGGTGACATCCCCCCCCCGGGTGGGCTTCTAAACAGAAGACCTCAACTAAAAAGCCTCTAGATACGCCTGAAGAAGCTGTGGGTAATCTTTGACGTAGTCTTCATCAACCCATTTTGCGTCTATAGGCAAATAGTTCTTGAACTTTACAAGGTATCTCCCAGAAAGCTTACCGGCGAGTAGCTTTCTCTCCCTGTGAAACACAATCTATTCAGGTTGAAGAACTTCCTCTAGCTCATCAACCTCTGGCGGCTCTTCTGTGACAAGCACTTCTGGCTCTAGACTCACATGAAAGGCATTGGGAATCCTCCAATGATCAAGCAATGCAAGCTGGAAAGTAACTTCATTGATCTACTTGATCACCTTAAAAGGTCTGTAATACTTGATAGAGAGCTTAGGGCATGCTCCCTCCTTTCCTAGCCTCTTACAGAGTCTTGCTTTCTCAAATTTCAGCAATACCCAATCATTCTCTGTTACATGCACTAAGCATAATTGTGATAACGCACAACAAGGCCTTCTTTATACCTTTATGTGGTGAGAATCTTTAGCATCAACTTTAGAGAGTAGAGAGAGAGGAGAGAATGAGAATGCAAAAGACGACACAATATTGGGTCCCAATACTCACTAAAGCCGCTCCCCCCCCCCTCTTCAAGCAGGAGTATTTGCTTATATTATTCTTTGGAGAAATGCAGTACAATGCTAAGTACAAGTGATATGAATGCCCAAAGCAAGGATGAGGAAGACCGTACATCGGCTGAGTATCCACCTAGTCTGAGGCTCTCCTGAAGACTCTTATGGCCACTAATGCAAGTGCAGATAGCTGTAGGACTGCACATATGCTGGATGACTGTGAAGAGGAGCTTCCTTACTTAGCCAGGAGTCGACTGGATGCTGCAAACTTTCTGTACTTTGCTGAATCCCTGAATAAATGATGTGGGACTGAGGTCATGATTTTATACCACCTCCTGGCTGCAGTCAGCTGCCTATAGGGGCTGTCGACCTGATAAATTTTCCCACAACTAAGTTTAATGATCAATCGGCTGCTGTAAATGTTTCCCACAACTGGATAATGCCAGTAGGTAGCATTTAATGCTTGGTCGGGTAATGCAAAAAGCCCAAGACTGCAAAAAGGCCCAGTCGGCTGCTGTACCTTCCAGTCGGCTGCCCATAATGCTGGTCGGGCTGTATCCTGGTTGGCTGCTAGCCGACTAGCCACATAAGCCACCAAGGGGCTTGGCCGACTACTTGTCAAGGGCATGGTTGCCCTTTGCAAGGCTAGCCCAAGTTGGGCTGCCTTGGGGATGGCCTTAGGGCTGGCCCCCTTCTATGTGTAATGAACCTAAACATGCCTACATGCATCTAATGCTAAGGTTGACAACTACATGCTTCTTAATGATGCTTTCTCCAAGTGGGTTAAGAGAACTGACATCTGACTAACCTCTAAAGCTCAGAGACTGACTAGCCTCTAAAGCACAGAGACTGACCTACGTAGCTCGTGCCTGACTATCCCTAGACTGAGGGCTCACAATGGGGTCACAGCGTACGAAAAATAATCCTTAAAAAGGTTCTACTTCTGTATGAATGTTGCACTGATGATCATGCCACTCTGTCACTGTGTACCCTAGCACAAGGTGCACTGACATTCCCTCCTGCTTAACTTGGCGGCAAGTTTAGGGCTTCCAAGTAGTCCGCCAACAACTGGGGGTACTCCTGAAAGAACTCTTCATCCAACCAAACTGCTTCATGGGTTCCGCGGTCTTTAAACTTCATATAGAACTGTCGTATTCTTCGACCGGAACGATGCTTCCATCTATGAAGGAGAATCTGCTCTGGCTCTATGACTTCGGCTTCGTCTATCATATCATTACAATCTCAAACGGGGCCTTTTCCGTGGAGGCATGCACTGTGTTATTGTATGCAAACTCTACCAACAGTAGATACTTCTCCCAAGCTATTTTCTAATCTGCAACATAGCATTTGAGCAAATCCAGCACAGCTGAATTCGCAGCCTCAATTTGCCCATCTGTTTGGGGGTGAAAAGCTGATGAGAAGTCAACTTAGTGCCCATATCATCAAATAGAGCTCTCCAAAAGAGACTTGTAGCCCTGGGATCTCTATACCCCACAATGGATTTAGGCATACCATGGTGTTTGAACACTTGTGCCACAAATATCTTAACCATATGGTCAGGCTTAATGGTCTTCCTGACCGGTAAGAAGTGTGCTTCCTTGCTAAACCTATCAACAATGGTCCAGATAGCATCATTGCCTTTGCTAAGTACGAGACAAATCCATGATAAAATCGATTGCAATAATTTCCCTTGGTTGTGAGGGAACTGACAAAAACTGACGCAAACCACGAGCCTTTTGCCTTTTTAACTTGACTTTCTGGCAAATGATACATGCACCTTCGTATGCCTCCATATCTTTGTGCATACCTGGCCAAAAGAAATAACGCGCTTCTGGAGGCTACAAACCAGCCATCCTTCGAGGGACAAGAGTCATACTAGAATAGGAGTGCAACCGGCATCTAAGAACCAACCACACAAGCAGAAAAAAAAAACCTCTCTTTTTTTCTTGGTTCAATCTCTTTACGAAAAGGCAAAGCTCTAATAACACTGTAGCATGCTGAAGCTTATAGACATTATACTTTGATGATGAATATTCAACACCTTGGTTCCTAATGATTGCACAATGAAGCGGAGATAAGAGTGCGAGAGAGAGAGAGAGAGAGAGAAAAAGAAAGAAAGATTTTATTAACGTCTTCCAAAAGACCGAACTCGGCCTATGAGACAAATCAGTGTACCTGTGTGGGGTATCCTCTGTCATCCCAACAAAATGAAAAAGTACTGAACTAAAAAGTAGAATCTGGGTGTGCAATAAGTACAATGAGTGGGGGAGGATGGAGCTCTACTACTAGGAGAATGCAAAGCTATATGCATGGAGTATACAATCATGATATGCAACCTATCTAGCTCCATCCTGTACCATACTGGGGGTATAAAATGGTATACATCAATGAAGGGGGTGTCCACAGCTCCCTGAAGAACATGCCTGGGTCTGCTCTGAAGCGAGCCAGTCGCTCCGTACCCTCTCTGTGAAACTGAGCTTTGATCTCTATCATCTCTCTCTCGTATAGCCGTGGTGTCCGAAAGCAAGGTGTCCTCTGTCTCCTACGGGCTCTGAGTGTCTCTGCTCTCTCGAGAGTAATTCCCTGCTGTGTAGGGGCTAGGAGTGGGGTGGAGAGAGAGAGGTAGAACAAAGACAAGGTACACCTCATTGGGTCCCAAATACCCTCTGAAGGACCCCTACCAAGGATTGGTGTATTTGCTTTATTGGATGATGAAAAAGACTAACTTCTTCCAAATCTTCCTTTGTCACGTGCACTCCCATCAGGTGTACAAGTGGCATGGCATCATCAAGCATTACTCAGGACATTTAAGCATTATTCAAGCATTTTCAGCATACGCAAACATATGTTTGGGGCTGTTTTCAGTACCAACATCAGTACATTAGCCATATTCAGCACATAAAGGCATTTAGAGCATTTATGGCATGTAGTCGGGGCTGTTATGATCAGCCGACAGCACCTCTACAGCAGTCGACAGCATTTATGGCATTTCTTGTAGGTCGTGAGCATCAAGGAGCTGGCCGACAGCTTAATAGCTGGCCGACCAGCATCATTCACACATATATATAGAAGCGCATCATTTCAGGTCATTTATCTTAGATCAGTATCTCCTAGATCATCTTCTCCTCAGCGTTTCCTTCTTAGGAAACAAGGAGAGAATCAGTTCGTCATCTTCCATCAGCGTATTCAGCATAAAGACAGCATCAGATCTCAGCTTTTCCTTCCCAGGAGACAAGGGAAATCAGCGGGACAGCAGTTCACTCAGCATATAGTCATCATAGGCAGCATATTCAGTCCATGATCTCATCTCTCCTCAGCGTTTCTCATCCGTGGAGCAAGGGAGAGGCAGATCAGCAGTTTAGCCAGCATATTCAGCACATGGTTCATCATTCCTACCTCCTACATAAAGGGAAGCTGTAACTCGCGGCCGGGGGACTAGGGCCTTTGGCACACTTGTTGATACCATCAATGCATATTAAAACATTTAAACATGGCCACAGCCTTAAAACATAAAAGCTGGACAAAACATCCACAAATGCTGAAAATGGAGCGCGCACGTGTGACACCGCATAGAGGCCGGAATGGGCCGACCCCCCCCCCCTTGGAGTGTTTTATTACCCAAGGAGAATAATATCATGTACAAGCTTTGAGGGCCTTACTCTCCCCACCGGAGATGCCGGATTATCCATATACAAATGCCATAACATAGCCCAACACGAGGCTACCAAGCCGGAACATAGGCTGGAGAAATGCCGAGCCAACAATATAATCCATATACCTCCGTGAGGGTACTGATTCTTCCCCAAAAACCACGGGTCTTCATGCAATAGAGCTGGTACAGCAAGTACAACTCTCCATTCAGCCGATACAGCAGGTACAATGGCAGGTATAGTCGGTATTGCAAGTACAATGGCTGGTACAACCGGTACGATGGCTGGTACAATAGGTATAGCAAGTACAAATGCTGGTACAGCATGTACAGTAACTAGTACAGCAGGTATAGTGGCTGGTATAGCAAGTACAAAAGCTGGTACAACCGGTACAATGGATGGTACAGTAAGTACAACAAGTACAAGGACTGGTACAACCAGTATAATGATTGGTACAACAGATACAAAGGCTGGTACAACAAGTACAATGGCTAGAAATCATAATAAATGATTAAATACCCTTGCCTTCAGTATTTCTTCGCGATGGAAGCCTCCAAAACAGTCCCCAACAGCCGGTATTCTTCATGGGCAGCCTTCAAGAGAGAGAAAGAGAGTAGCCATCATTAGGGCAGCCTGTAACGGTGGTAGAGGCTATTGTGCAGCAAGAGAGCCTCCATTAATGAAGAGAGAGGGATCCAATTTATAGATTTGGGACTCCCATGAGCTAAAATGGCAAGAGAAGGCTACAATGACAAGTGGAGAGCCACACAATAGCTGAAGTGACAAGTGTGAGGCCACTTGTCTCACTTTGATCCACTTTCTAACAAGTGTCAGGCCACTTGTCTCACTTTGGTCCACTTTCTTGCCACATGTCCCAATCTAAGAGATGGGTCCTTCCATAAACTTTCTCTCTAAAAATATCCCAACTGGTAGACATTCTGTCATAGGCACTTTGCCAACTCTTGGTATCTGCTTAATTCCAGATGTAATGACGCGAACAGAATTTCCATAGGAGTCGGGCCATAAATAGCAACTCTCCTAAATTTTAGGAATGTGGTCCTTTGTATTCTAGGATAATCCCCCATTCCCAAAGTTTATACTTTCCAAATATTTAGACATCCTGGAGTCCACTAGCCCCCTTTCATACTTGGAAATGTCCAGGCTAGTGACATCCTCCCCAGTTTCTTAAAAATTGTCTACAACTTTAAGCTTCAAGTCATATATTCAAGATATAATCATGTCCCATCAAGTGGGTGAGACAAGACAGTCTCAATATAACTGAAGAATCCATGTCCCAAAGAAATGGGTGAGACTAAATAAGTCTCCATAATACCAATATCAAAATCATGTCCCAAAATAAATGGGCGAGACAAATCAGTCCCATAAGTCCAGATATCATAATCCGAGCTCAAAGCACACAAACATGTGCCAATCCACATGACCCTTGGTGTACACATAAGTCCCTTGCCAACCAGGTACCATGTCCACTTTACCACTTGCACTCCGTGTTGGTACTCTGACCACACACCTTGGATGAGAGGTAGGCTCAAGTAACAAGATTAAACAATCACTCGCAGGCATAGATAACCTGGTGTTCCATAAGCATTTTTGCTACACATAGTTTATAGGCATTTCGGCCACCAACTCACACTACCCTCTTAAGTGCCCATGTTCCCTTCCATCTGCTCTCTATTGTTCCACCCAGACATGGTAGAAACAATCTTCAACAGAGCACGTAGGACAAGAGAACACTACACACGGCATGTTGTGCTCGACACTACCCTCTGAAGTGCCCATGTTTCCTTCCATCTGCTCTCTATTGTTCCACCCACACATGGTAGAAACAAATTTCAAGAGAGCACGTAAGACAAGAGAACACTACACAGGGTATGTGAACCATGAGTTTCATAAGTCCAATGCATCCCAAATAAATGGAGCCAAAAAGAATAATCCATCCTAGTAAAAGGGAGTCATAAACATAATCCATAAACCTGAGGATGGATCCAAATCCCTAGAAAAGAAGTCCAGGAATCCATAGACCTGTATACCATAATCCTTGTATACCATAACTCTTACCACATACTCCGTGCTAACCACACACCTTCGAGTAGAGGTGGACTTTACCCATAAAAGCATCATATCCATGAGATAACCAAAGATTTCTTCTCTATAAACTCGGACAGATTCGTCCATAGAAATTCCTTGTGAAGCCCAATATCTATATAAATCTCGTCCAAGAAAGAAATCTCCATAGATATAATCCATCCCAATAAAGGGAGTCATAAACAATGTTTCCCTGAAACCATCTCAAGGCAAACAACACCAACTTTCTCCTTGCATGGCTATACAAGGATTAGTGAACATCAAAAACACTTCATAGTAAATAGCAAAAGCACCAACTTTGCAAACTCGAAGTATACTTAGCTTTTCTTTGCCAGGTTGGTCATGAAGCCAAAAGAAATATCTCGTCACCGTATCCTTAAGATATCCTGAGATATATCTCCATATAGCTTGCTTGTAAGCTTGATAATATAATCCACAATATCCATATGGAATAGAGCTGGTACAGCAAGTACAACTCTCCATTCAGTCGGTACAACAGGTACAATGGCTGGTACAATCGGTGCAGTGGCTGGTACAATAGGTACATTGGTTGGTACAGTCAGTACGGTGGTGGTACAATAGGTACAGCAAGTACAAATGCTGGTACAGCATGTAGTCAGCAGGTGCAATGGCTGGTATAGCAAGTACAGAAGTTGGTGCAACCGGTACAATGGGTGGTACAGCAAGTACAAATGTTGGTACAACTGGTACAGTGATTGGTACAATAGGTACAATGGTTGGTACAACCGGTACGGTGGTTGGTACATCAAGTATAAATGCTGGTGCAGCATGTACAGTGACTAGTACAGCAGGTACAGTGGCTGGTATAGCAAGTACAGAAGCTGGTACAGCCGGTACAATGGGTGGTACAACAAGTACAACAAGTACAAGGATTGATACAACCAAAACAATGGCTGGTACAGTAGATACAAGGCTAGTACAGCAAGTACAATGGCTAGAAATCATAATAAATGATTAAATACCCTTGCCTTCAGTATTTCTTCGCGGCGATGGAAGCCTCCAAAACAGTCCCCAACAGCCGGTATTCTTCATGGGCAGCCTTCAAGAGAGAGAGAAAGAGAGTAGCCATCATTAGGGCAGCCTGTAATGGTGGTAGAGGCTAGTGTATAGCAAGAGAGCCTCCATTAATGAAGAGAGAGGGCTCCAATTTATAGATTTGGGCCTCCCATGAGCTAAAATGGCAAGAGAAGGCTACAATGACAAGTGGAGAGCCACACAATAGCTGAAGTGAGCCACACAATAGCTGAAGTGACAAGTGTGAGGCCACTTGTCCCACTTTGATCCACTTTCTAACAAGTGTCAAGCCACTTGTCTCACTTTAGTCCACTTTCTTGCCACATGTCCCAATCTAAGAGATGGGTCCTTCCATAAACTTTCTCTCTAAAAATATCCCAACTGGTAGACATTCTGTCATAGGCACTTTGCCAACTCTTGGTATCTGCTCAATTCTAGATGTAATGACGCGAATAGAATTTCCATCGGAGTCAAGCCAAAAATAGCAACTCTCCTAAATTTTAGGAGTGTGGTCCTTTGTATTCTAGGATAATCCCCCATTCCCAAAGCTTGTACTTTCCAAATATTTAGACATCCTGGAGTCCACCAGAACCCTTTCATACTTGGAAATGTCCAGGCTGGTGACAGAAGCCGGCATCGAAGGGTGGACCTCAGCATTGGAGCAGGGAACAGTCCTCAGCATCAGCATTCACCATATCCCTCTCATCCCGAGAAGGAACTTCATCTAGGACAGCATCGTAGATCTATTTAGATCTCATTGTAACCCATTCATCTAATATAGCTGCATTGCATTGCATTGACACTATTTGTCTATCTCCTAAGCATCATTAAGTGAAGTTTAGTCAGCCTAAGGTTGTGATTACTACGATCAATCCCTCACATGTCACATTGGTATCAGAGCGTCACAGGGTAACCAGCCTTGGATCATTTTCATTCCATCATTCATTCAGTCAGTCATCATGTTAACCGCTTCCGCACAGTTAAACCCAGTTCTCAAAATCTTGCAGGCCATCCATAGGGATTTCCCCTTAGGCATGCATTAGTGACCCATCCATCTGCATTCTTGCACAGCATATAGGGTTGCACATGGCTTGCATAGCAGTCATCCTAGCAGTCAATCTTGCATCTACAAGGCATACATGTTTTGCCCATGAGTTCTCTGGGGAAGAATGACATCCATCATAAAAGGAGTAAATAAAGTTTTGGGCTTCGACTAGCAGCAGAGCAGGGGGTTCTCTTCCACATAAGAAGATGGAAGTTTGCTCCAACATCGCCTCAGGAGGTTCAGAGGTTCAGGAACAACGGAGATGGTGGGTGAAAGGATTCCACAGACAAGTCAGGGGTGACTCAGGTATTTCCAAGCAGTTTTAGCAACATTTGCCATTCAATTCCCGCAGTAGACAAGTCTTTGGCTCAAAGGATTCAACTCCTACAGTCGACCTCAATCCCGACACAAGAAGTTAGAAGGGGGCAGTGGTTTCAGTGGAGAAGGATCACCAGAGGAGTCGAAAGGTTGCCAGGTATACCACCTAGCAACAGTTTAGCAGAGGGGAATGTCACGTGCATACCCATCAGGTGTACAAGTGGCATGGCATCATCAAGCATTAATCAAGACATTTAAGCATTATTCAGGCATTTTCAGCATACGCAAACATATGTTTGGGGCTGTTTTCAGTACCAACATCAGTACATTAGCCATATTCAGCACATAAAGGCATTTAGAGCATTTATGGCATGTAGTCGGGGCTGTTATGATCAGCCGACAGCACCTCTACAGCAGTCAATAGCATTTATGGCATTTCTTGTTGCCCAGGCCTTCTAGGCCTGGTCGATAGCCAGCCTATGCCTATTAGGTTCTGGCCAACTGGGCCCTTGCCTCCTAGAGGCTGGCCAACCATCAAGTTGAATACTCTCCATGCTAAATTAGTCATCCAGGGCAAAGAATTTGTACGCAATTTCATGGTTGCCCCTCTTGAAGGTGCAAATATAATCTTAGGGATCCAATGGTTTCAAAGTTCACACCAGATGTTGATTGGGACCAACACACATTCCAGATTACCTGAAAATTGAAATGTGTCAAAGGCTCCCATGATCATTAAGTGTGAACCATAGATACCTAACTTTCCAGTCACTAGCCATATACAAGCTAAAAGAGAGATTCGGAAAGGTGCACGATGTGCGGTGATCTATGTTCAATCCACCCAGACAATGACGAGTGCTTGGGAGGAGTACCAGAAGATCTTTCTTTGGAACAACTTGCCTCCCAAACTTCCCCCATCTAGACCAAAGGACCATAAAATTGAGCTCCTCACACAGGTTCTGAACACCCCAATAAGTTTCCATACCGCCTGAGCAAGGCCATGGAGACGGAGTAGGATCGTCAGCTCCATGAACTGCTGCAATCCGGTTTCATACGCTCTAGTGTGTTTCTCGGGATTAACGGATGCACATGACATGCATAGTACAGACTAGATACTACGACATCCCCACTAATGTCATCAATGCCCAATGGTGGGTGTAAAACTTGGTATCAATATATGCTCCCGCACACACACACACACATAAGAGCATAAATTCATACAAGGTCAGTGTACTAAGTTTCTATCAGAGCTCTGAAGATACAAGGCAGAATCAGCCACGAAGCCTAGCACTAAGGATCATAACAAATAGAAAGAATTATTACAACAAAAAGGTAGTTGATAGGGCATATGCACCACTAAAGATAGAAAGAATTAACACTATCAACCGGCTGCAACTTGGACTTAAACTTCACAATGTGAAATTTGCATGTCCGCTAATTCGGTATAAAACTTCACAATGTGAAATTTACATGTCCACTAATACAGCTTGGAGCCACAATTACTTCACTTGAAGAAGTAGACTAGGTACAACGAGGCAAGAGGTAGTAGCTCACTTTTGGCTGCCTCTGAATGTATCTCTCAGTAGCTTTAAGCAGAGAATTGTTATCCACATTGACCTTTGCAAAAATGCACTGCGCTAATCCATTTCTTTGTTCCAGTAATGCCTTCATCAGATGTTCTGTCTCCACAATCAGTTGCTTGCTTTCCTTGGCAACCTCAGGGGATGCTACCACAGCTTGCCAGGCCATCTCTGTGAAATCTGTTTGGCTTATCTGCAGGCAAAGCAAATAAACGCACGGGATAAGGCGTCAGATGCAGCTGAAAGCTAAATGCAAAGCATGCAAGGAGGCAAAGCATATATAAGCATATGTTGTTAATGCATCAAGGGTAGAACCAAAGCATACTAATGTGTGAAGAAACCGAACGGCAATGCACGCTAATGTATGCTTAGTATAAGCATTGATCTGGTTAATCATACATTTGCTGAAGGCCAATGCAAAGCAACCTAATCAAATGGCAAAGCATGCTAATGTCTGCTTGATATAAACAATAATCTGGATAATCAAGTACCGAATTCCCCACGTAGATTTCTGCTTATTGTAAGCGTTAACATGATTTGAGGATGCTAAGCATGCCATAACCCAAGTAGAAAGAGATAGTTAGTCCTGTTTACTTGGCCTACCTCGCAGCAAATGAGCCCGCGCAAGCTTCTCTTCTCTCGCCGGCCCGGTGGCTTCAGCGGCCTGCTCCAAGTAAAATTTCCATGTCTGAGGCCCACGAAGCTCTGAAAGATGGCGCCTTTTCTCCTGTTAACTGACAAGGCAACTCTTCCCCTCTGTGTCGCCCTGGCCACCGTACAAATACCTCGCCCCGAAAAACCTGACACTCGATTATCCGAGGAAACCCTGAACTCTGAGGAAGGAGAAGACGCAGAAGTGGAAGCCAAGCTAGTGCTTACAGGGGCCATGGAAACGAAGATAGGCTCACAGCGGCAATGACCGGGGATACAACTTTAGATGGAATCACAGAGGTTGACTGGTTGTCTAGCTATGGAGTCGCAGAGCTCGAAAGCACTTGGTATGACGTATATCGATTGATTGGTGCAGAAGAAGAAGAAGATGCTTTCTTGGCTATGGCATTTGGATCGACCGATAAAAGAAAGCCATGGAGTCTGTGTGTTTTATCGAATGGTTACACTCGGTGTGCACGAATTGGGACTGTTACACTATATATATATATATATGGCATTTGGATCGACCGATAAAAGAAAGCCATGGAGTCTGTGTGTTTTGGTCTAGCTCGTGTCGAGAGTGTCGAAATGCGAGGGTGTTTGCCACACACATGCTTTAAACGAGCTTTTTTTTCACACTACTATCGAATGGTTACACTCTGTGTGTGCACAAATTGGGACTGTTACACTATATATATATATATATATATATATATATATTAGTACTGAACCTTGGCGTTGCTTGGGTATGTAAAAGACATTAAGAAGCAAAATGCAGGAATGGAAGTGAGAATACAAAGGGTCAATCGAAGAGATTTTTTTTTCTTATTTTTTAGAAATCTATGATTTCTTTTTTCTCTCCTCTCCTTGTGCCTCGGTTGTCCATGGTTAATATGTAATAGATATATGTATGTATATAGTACGGCGTCACTCTTGGCCTCGCTATGACATGTTAATGTTGTTGATGGGTGTATGTTGGCACTATAATTGTCTATAACTTTCCCTCTATGTGATGACCTCAGAGCCTCCAATTACCCATACAAGGCTCTCTGCAACTAACAAACTTTCCTTGGATAATTTCCTTAAGGACACACCTACACATGTCCTAAAAGATATTTCGATCATAAAATATGTACCAATATCAAACTCCAATGAAAATTCTTGTCCTTATTTGATCATTAAGGCCAATTATGCTCAAATATCATCAACTCTTTCATAGGCATGAGGTCTCATGCACCACTTGGAATCTGTGTCCAAGTGTGCCTATTTCATAAAAACCAAAAACCATGACCCTATTTTATAAAAAGCCAAAAAACCATGAGCCTATTTTAGAAAAAATCCATGAGTCTAGCTAGTCATGAGAGACGTGAGCTAGCTAGTCGACATTAAAGCCACTAGATGTGAGCCTACCCAGGCGTGAAGTGAGTCCAGCTCACTAGACCCACGTGAACATATTTCACTCAAAACCATGTGAGCCTAGCCAGACGCGACATAAGCCCACAATCTATGTGAGTCCACCAGATGTGAGCCCCCCATGCAAGAGATATATTTCTGTCAACAAAAAAAAAACATTCAAAAACTCAAAAAATCAAAATTCAAAAAAAAACTTTATTTTTGCAAGTTGGAAATTACACACGTATCTCAATCTATTCAAACTTACTTGGGTGGTAATCTCAGAGTTGCAATGTCTCCTTAATAGGTTATTTTCAAATAATGACGAAATCGTACCTGCTCAAACTAGACACCAAACGCTAAAGATCAATTTTTTGAGAGAAACCTTTTTAATGTGAACCTGGTTCCAGCTAATTATTTGAAATGATAATCCAGTCATTTGTGGTGCATCAAACTAAGTCAAATGCTTTTTGGAACTTCTTCCATATGTTTATCTAGAATTATGCAAGGATTGCATTACCTCTTTTGAATCTTTCCAAAGGGGTGGAGAAAGGTAAGTACAAACCTATGAAGTGGATGGAGAAGCTAGATGAATGCTTTAGTGATTTGAAACATGAGGCTATTACAGCTCCTATATGCTCCAAATTGTGAATTAAGTAAACCCTTTGTGGTTCAAACAAATGCCAGTGATTATACTATTGGGGCAGCTTTCTTTAAAGAAGGGAGGACAGTTGCTTTTGAGAGTAAAAGTTAATTCACACACACATTAAATGGCCAACACGTGAGAAAGAGCTATATGTTGTTAGTTTTCCTCAAACCCACCCTACTTTTGATCCCATCAAACGATTAGCACTACTTCCTTGTTAAGAGTCCTTCAAATCTACTCCAACCAAATTTCATGAAAATTTTCATAGTCCACATTATTCCATGGAAGCTTGATAATACACTTGAATGAGAGAGTTACTACACAAGGTATATTATGTGCAATCAATATGGGTTTTGATTAGCTTGATGCTATCCTAATTTCACACATAAAACTTAGCTCAAGCTTCTCTATAGCACACACCCCCGCCACCTCTTTCTTGCTTAATTTTCTTCAATCTTACCTACCTATGATTGATATGTCCACACACACTTTATCCACTCAAAGTGTCCACACACATTGGCCTTGTGTTCTGGCCATTATTGCTAACCTACACACAATTAGTCATCATCCTAATGTCTAGGCTCATAGCTGCAATCAATGTTAGTACTTGGACCCATCCACTATATAATGCCATGTGTCTCTAGGGATGTCTTTTGAGCTTGATATCTCAACACTCCCCCTTAAGCTCAAGTCCAGCTCCTCATGCACACAACAAGCATGCCGCGCTAAACATCTCAAACTTCTCTACACCTAATGGCTTAGTGAATATGTCAGCCACCTACATGTTTGTATAGGTCTGCTTTACCATAGTATACTTCATGGAAAATAAGTGTTCCTATTGATTTGCTTTCCCATAGTATGCTTCATAGCAAATAAGTGTTTCTATTGGTTCTCTTTCCCACTAATAGATGCATAATTGCCTTGTAATTTACCATTTTAATTATGAAAATAAGGGTTCCTATTGGTTCTCTTTTCCCACAATTTACCATTTTTCTGACCTTCGTTCTTCTTCAGAAAATCAATTTCATAATGCCCTTGATTCCCACAATAGAAGCATCCAATTCTTTGGGCTTTTTGTTGACCATTTCATCATCCTCTAGGGTTCCCCTTACCTCTAGAGCCATATGAGCCTTTGCCTCTACCAAACATGTTTGTTGTTGTTGTTGTTGTTTTCCATTGGCCCACCACTTCTAGCCTACTTCTCTTCCTCATCATAGATCCCCCTACTTCCTCTACCCCTTTGTTGAGTAGAAGACCTTCTCTCTAGCATTGCCACTACCACTTGATGACGTACCACCACCAAGTTTAATCTCCTTGAGTAATGATACCAACTCCAAAAAATTAGGGAAGTTTTCCCTAATTGAGATCGTTTGATACTCTTTCCTAAGGCCATCCATAATTACAAGATCATCATCCTCCATAGGGGCACCAATAGGGGGATGGTCACCGAGCAAGCTTGGTGGAGGGAGCTTTTCTTGCCTTTCCTCTCTCTTTATTTGAACAATCTCTCTCTAACTATTGCCACCGCCATCTCCTCCCACCACCCTCTCTCTCTCCTTTTCCCATCTTGCCTCCCCTCCCCCCCTCTCTCCCCTTCTCTTTGCTCTCTCTCTGAGTCTGTCACTCTTTCAATCCTTCCCTTTGCTAACTCTCGCCTCCCCTCCTCTCTTTCTCTACCCTTCTCTCTCTCTCTCTCTCTCTCTCTCTCATTTTCTCAAACTCCTCATTTTGCTCTTGCTTGCTTAGGAACCTCCTCAAAAGACAAGATCTCTCTTTATCTTTCCTCTCTACCCTTCTCTCTCACTCTTTGCAGTCCCTTTTGTTACTCACTCTCTTTATCCTCCCCCTCTCTTTGCTCTCTCTCTCTCTCTCTCTCTCTCTCTCTCTCTCTCTCTCTATATATATATATATATATATATATATATATATATATATATATATATATATATATCCTTCTCTTTGCTTACGCTCTCTATATTTCTTTCTCATTTCCCAACAAAGCTTACTTAACTCATGTTTTGTATACAGATCCTTGAGTCTACAAACGCTTCACTACCTTATTTATCCACACAATACAGAAAATGTCGATTCTTTATTGGTTTGTACGTATATACAAATCTTGCAAAACCCCAACATGCGTTGCTCTCGTCCTCTTTCTCTTGACACAATCATAAGATCATGACACAATCATAAACAATTGTTACAAATAAGATCATGACCCAATCACTTGAATATTCACAAATAAATATGTTTATTGCACTACAATGAAATCTTCATCAAGACACTCTCCACTACATCCTAATCGGAGTCAATACAAGCAATGTTCATGCTTAAATTTTTTGCTACCATAGCACAATCTCCACATCCAGCATAAAGCTCTACTAACACTTGCCCTTACTTTACATGATGGCTCAACAAGCTATCCCAAAAGTCATATCCACGCTGAGATCCACCTGTAAAGAAAACACCTCTCTTAATTCCACTTGTAAAGAAAACACCTCTCTTAATTCCACCAAAAAATGTAAGGCCCTTATTTAGGATTACATGAAGAGTTAACTCCATACATCACCATGCTGTCCCATCTGGGCGTCTACCCCAGTGCATCATGTTGTAAGGATTAATAATATAATCAGGTGAGAAAGATTGTGTATGGTTTTGTCCAAGTATGCTCGTGAAGGTAGCACTGACGACGATATATATCTGCACAAGAGTAGTAGATGATTAATTTTTCAGCAAAAAGTGATGCTCAATGGAAACCTCTAAGATTAGTGTTGCTTACCTCTTGTCCAAAGGCCCTTTTAATCTGCATTGTACATCGCACATTCACCAAGGTGTCCAAGGAGAAGTCAGAACACTTGGCATGAGCTATAATGGTTGTCACTTGATACATAGTATCGATAACAATAATAGAGCCATTGTCGTCTAAGATGGTCTCACAAATCTGAAGTAATGTATACACCTCTCCATCTATGTGGCATTAATTAGAATGACATACAAAAAAAACTTAAGCATGACATACACACACGCAACATATGCACAACAACACACAAGGTCTTAATGAAGGGAAAATAATCTCATCACTCACATGTGCAGAGATTCCATGATGGGACAATGTCATTAGGGAAACCATAAACATAACCTCCTGTGGGCAATCTCACTCGGTTAATAACCATCGTACCGGTCGCAGCTGGCGCACCCATAACGTTTGCTAATCTACTATATAATAATGGTATGAAAGACAATTCGACATATTTTCGTGAAATATTGCCACTATTAAGTACGGCTAGTACTATTGCTACGTGCTTGGATTATTTCAAACAGGAGAGGTTGAATGCTTTTGAATCTATCGTATTAACTTCACCTTCCACTCGCAGTATGCTTTTCATGGTCTTGGCCTGCGATTCAATTGCCATGTACTTAGCTATCGAGCCTTAAAGTTCATGTTTTCATGTGATCGCAGCCTTGAAGAGAGACTCTGAATTTTCCACGGAACTTCACCTTCCACTCGCAGTATGCTTTTCATGGTCTTGGCCTGCGATTCAATTGCCATGTACTTAGCTATCGAGCCTTAAAGTTCATGTTTTCATGTGATCGCAGCCTTGAAGAGAGACTCTGAATTTTCCACGGAAGCCGGCCTAAAATATTCCATTTCAGGTGCATTCCCCTCCGGAATATTATTGTTTGGGTACGACTGGCCAACCACCGATATATGGATATACATATATTCATCGGACACACCTCGCCAAACATCCCTCAGCGATGGCGACGAGCTATGCCTTAATCTCCTATGTGCGACATCTCAAAACCTGGTTGGGATAGAGATTCCCCTGGTCTCATTGGTGGAAAGAGTCCTCGGCGTAAAGTTAAGATTAGAAGTAGTGCGAAAGAAATATACTCGGAGGAGGGTCCCGAGGGTGTAACCCAACAAGGGCAACGGGAGGGTGCGGAGAAGCCCAATACTTCAACTAGAGGAGCAACCTTAGTTGGTTCACTAAACCCCAACCCAGCGCTACATGTTCTCCTGGGTCCCTAGAGGATCCCTCAAGTGCCCTTGTCCCGACTTCTCCCCGGGATAGGCGTTATCGAAGACAAGCCAGGAATGGCCGAAGTACTACAATACAATCACACACTATGTTTGTATTGACACCTTTAATAGTAAAGTTCATGTCTCTCACGTTGGCCTTCAGCAACATATCAAAGACATGTTTTAGCTCCACTGTTGGTTTAGAAGTGCACGGCCTATCTTCAAAGGATCCCCAACACATGCCATCATTTTTGTAGAATGATGTCCTGCCACACCGTGTTGAGTAACCTTATACATCAATTGTTATCACATGATATAAAAGACACACCTTTAATAGTAAAGTTCATGTCTCTCATGTTGGCCTTCAGCAACATATCAAAGACATGTTTTAGCTCCACTGCTGGTTTAGAAGTGCACGGCCTATCTTCAAAGGATCCCCAACACATGCCATCATCTTTGTAGAATGATGTCCTACCACACCATGTTGAGTAGCATTATACATCAATTGTTATCACATGATATAAAAGACACACCTTTACAATCATTTCACATGTGGTCACAATTGATTATTACACATGTTAACGTTGAGGCTTCTATAACAGTAGAGGAACTGGCACTTTGATGTTTGCTCTGGGAGCACCGAGAACTACTGTCATGGTACGTCGAGACGCTCTTATAAAGCGTACCATGACTAAGTGCATGCATCACACAAATACTTTACATTATCATTACCAACGAGTAAAGTCATACCTGACAGATTCATTTGGATTGGAGTCAGATCACCCAGGCTAGGTGGATGAATTGGTCATAATGGTGCATTTGGCGCTTCACCTCTTGCCAAGCTTATCTGAATCCATAACTTAATTTATGTTATCATACAAACAATAATATCAATGAACCACAAGTGAAAGAGTGCCCTGCCTATGTCGTTGCATGACCAACTTCTTCTATAACAGTAGAGGAACTGGCACTTTGATATTCGCTGGGAGCACCAAGGACTACTGTCATGGTACGTCAAGACACTCCTATAAAGCATACATTTTATAAGTGCATGCACCACACAAATACTTTACATTATCATTACCAATGAGTAAAGTCATACCTGGCAGATTCATTTGGATTAGAGTCAGATCACCCAGGCTAGGTGGATGAATTGGTCATAATGGTGCATTTGGCACTTCACCTCTTGCCAAGCTTATCTGAATCCATAACTTAATCTATGTTAGTATACAAACAATAATATCAATGAGCCACAAGTGAAAGAGTGCCCTGCCTATGTCGCTGCATGACTTACTTCTTCAATTTTTGGGGTTGCCTCAATCTTGCGTGTGTTATCATCAGAATCGCTTTCGTCATATTCTGATAGAGAGGTATCAGAGTCGTCCTCTTCCTATAGTGACTGCAAAGATATACAAGAGATGCCCATTATTCCTTGACTTTCCAAGTGGCAAATTTCCCAAGAGCGAGAAGGAGATGTATACTTGGGCTTGTAAAGCAAATTATGAATTATAAAATTAGATATTTTACTTTAATTTAAATATTTTTTCTTATATCTTTTCGAATGGTGAATTCTATTATGAACCCTAGAAGTCTACGTGACAAATCACATGTTCAAGGCAAAGGTAAAGGTCTTATGAAAGATGAAGGGGATGATGAAGATGAAGAGGATGATGATGATGAAGGGAAAAAAGTGCCAAAAAGGATGCAACGAAGGGAAAAGGAAGGTCTCGAAGTTGCTGTTATGTATACATAGTGCTTTCATGTTTTGGATTGCACCATTCTTTTAAGTCATTAGTGAGCGCTCTATTATTATCTACTGTAGACTTTTCACTTTTGCTCTTTCCACCTTTAACTTTGATTTTTTATTGTAGACCTGCCCACTGTTGTTGTCATACATTTTGGTGAGCTCTCTTATCAACTATAGACTTTTTGTCATGTGCAAGACATGTGCAAGACCGATCCCAAGACTAATCCTGAAGGGCAACAAGATAAAGAATAAGGTTAGAACTAGATTTTGGAGCATTTGTTACTGACGAGGGAAGAGTGGTGGTGGACAAAAGACTGATGTCGGCTAGGTCGTGGACAAAAGCATGACTCTTTGCTCTGCAATTCGATAGGTCTTGTCCCAATTCATGCGCTGGCCGACATAACTCCTTTGTCCACCACCAGTCTTCCCCTACCAATACCAATAACAAATGCTCCATAATTTGGTTCTAACCTAATTATTTATCTTGTTTCCCTTCATGATTAGTCTTGGGATCAGCCCTGCACGTCTTGCACGACACTTTCCACTTTGGCTCTTTCTGCCTGTTTTTTATTTTCAAACCTGTACAGTGTTGTCGCACATTTTATATTTGTTGCAATATTTCCTTCTCTGTTATTGCTACAGTTATTGGTTGGTGTACAATGTTGAGGACAGATACTTATAAACATTCATGCCTAAGGTGTGATCACATTGGTTGTGGTGGGCAGAAGGGGTGAATACATAACTGTGGTGGAGGAAGTTAAAATCGGATTGAGATGGTGGTGTGAAGGTATGCGAACATATTTTGAAAGGGTGGAATTGGGAAAATTCTAAAGATAAAGTTAGATTTGAATTAGAAATTATGATAGAAGAAGTGGAGAGCAAAACATAATAATTGTTAATGAGGATAGAGGAAGTGGTGGTGAGGACTAAAACAAAAGAGATTGTGGTTGATGTTTTAGTGGAGGTGATGGCCACAAAAGGGGAGTGGTTTGGTGCAGTGGCCTCTGTTCTATGCATTTTCTACTTAGGGGAAGTGGTTTTAGTTACCCCAAAAAATGTATTTCACCTTGTTCTAGTGTGTAGCCATTGGCACTGAAGCTGTGGCCAAAACTAGTGCGAGGTACCATTGGCGAGCATGGTGACGCAGAGATTGGAATAGCAAGGGGAAACGAGGCAGGGGACATGTGATGAAGCTCTGGCACCTTAGTCTTTTGTGTCAAGTAACCCTATAAGGTGGGCATTGATTATGGTCCTGCTGCCACCTTTTGTTGGAATTTGTTGGAGTTCCTTCTACAATTTATGTGCAAGATAGTTAGACATGAAGCATATCAACAAGATACTTTATTTTGCCATCCTGCATAGACAAGGGAACTTTGATACCACACGATAGGGTGCCCTTATTATCACATGTTTTTACATAACTTGGTTTTTTCAAATCTCTTAATTCTCTGAAACACTGACCATGGTTGGCCATGTGGTGAAAGACACCATCCGAATCAACACTATATATCTCCCAAATTCAGTGCATCTACAGTCGTGGAACTAAGCATACGCAAGAAACATCACAAAACTTTTATCACTTCTATCTTCAACTTTCTTGACAATGCATAGTTCCCTTGCTACAACTTCCCATATAGCAATCCTTTGCTATATGCTCTCATTTGTCATAGTATAGCACTCTATGCTATTTCTGATTTCTTTGCCATTCACCTTGGCCTCTTTGGCTCCCCTTGTCTCTAGTGTAGCCTCTTCCACATGTTTGCAAATTGAAATCATGATGTTAATGTCCATGATTTTTATTTCCATATCGACGTGCACCTCAGTCTCTAGATGAAGATCTACCTCTACCTCTACTTGTGTCTACGTAGAAGGCATGCTTCTGCATATTACTGGAGGATGATTTATTCCCAACATTCATCTCCTCAGTGATTAAAAGGATAATAAGGTTTTAAAAGTTTGAGAATTTTTTTTCGAGTTTTTAAAAAATATCCAAAACTGATCATAATCTTTTCCAAGCCCATTTTAAGTGATCGATACCAAGGCATGATTATCAACTGCTAGTGCTTCAATGAGATAAGGATATCTGTAAGTCTTTTATCTTCAATGACTAATCATTAATACATAACTTTATATTTCTTCACATATTATGCAACTTCCTTAATAATGACTAATAATGACTAATCATTATTAATGACTAATCATTATTACATAACTTTATATTTCTTTACATATTATGCAACTTCTTTTACTTTAACTACATCTTTACATATTATGCAACTTCTTTTACTTTAACATCTTCCTAGCCTTGTGATACTTATGATGTACAGCTTAACCAAGGTATCCCACACATCTTTAAGTATAGAACCGAGCACACTACTAGAGAGCCAACACATAACTTTACTAGCCCTCTTTAACTATATCTTTCAGACGCTTGGACTCCTTCTCATCGCACGTAATAAACTCTCAATATACTTTTTCCATGAGAAAGCTTGTTATTATGAACTTCCATAGTTGTCCTTATCGAGCTTTTCACTCACAGTCTAAGAGATTATCAAACATTGTTACTTGCAGTAACTTTCACCTGCACCAAATATAGTATTCTGTAGGCCAAACAAAACTTAGAATAATTTCTACACTCATCTCTCTCCTACAATCTTTGGTAATCTATCTAGCAGATATACACAATTACCAATGGTACTATAAACCTGTTATGCAACCACTTTATGTGATTAACATACATGTGCCAATCTCGAAATATGTAGACATTTCAAATCAACCATTTTGTACAATTGTTTGCGTAAGATATACAACTAGAAATTGTCATTATGGAAATTTCTGTAGTGTGTGAAAACCTTGCAAGACCAAACTAGAATCCGAAATGACTCCGAATGACCAAAATAGTGGCAATAAGACCCCTTGAACGTCGCAACACAGCATACACAAGGTTTTTGCTTCGATTAAGAGAACTCCCCAAAAGATGATAGTGTCCCATTCTGTTGTGCCTATTGCTCATCGCCTCACTGTCCTTGACTAGCAACCATCTGCAAAGGTTTGCTTCTAAGTCAAAGGTAAAGAGATGGAGTTACCCTTACCCATGTACCGCTTCCTTTGCTTGCCTCAAGAGCTCGTTACATGAACCAACACTTTGAAACTGTGAGAAGAATGTGGAGAAGAGGGTGAGCTTGAGCTCCTTGCATGAAACCTTTTTCACACATGCACACAAGTAGACAAGCATACAAGGACAGAGATAGATCATTGAATTTTCATCTTTCTTCTTACTTCTCTATAAGCATAACATAAAGATAAGAGTACATACTTTACGAGATAGTACTCTATTATTAAAACATACAAGGTCCATAATATGAACCCGACTATGTGGACTTGTGTTATAACTATGCCATGACTCTAGTAAATCAAAGTGACTATCATATACCTTGTAAATTACTAGCACCATAATCTTACCGATTATTCTAGGAAGATAAGTGCAAAGGTATCATCTTAGCGTGTCTTCTATATCTACACTAATTGAGCTCAATATCTCAACACAATTGACAATACAAATAGTGATGTATTTGGCAAACTGATTTTGCACCCTTGTATCTACTACTAAAATATACAAGATCCACAGTGTAAGCCTGACTATATGAGCTACCGTTATAACTATTTCACAACTCTAGTAAACCAAGTGGTTGTCACACATCCTATAAACTACTAACTGCACTTGATGTGCAGAGATATCATGTTGGTGTGTTATCTATATATGCCCTAGTTGAGCTCGATATTAACTATGCAAATAGTGTTGCATTTGGCAATTGATCTTGCACTCTTGTATCTATTCATTAGAATCTATCCGCAAGAAAATGTACTACTGCACTTTGATTACACAGAGTGTGGTGAATACTGAATGCAAATTCTTATAACAACGTGCGTCTTTCAAGTGGGCTTGCAAGGTTAGGCTTCTAAATTTATCTAAAGTAGCAACCGCATGTTACCAAGAATCTCACCAATCATGCTAAGAGGATGTGTGGAGATATCATCTTAGTGTGTCATGCTAAGAAGATAAGTGTGGAGATATCATCTTAGTGTGTCATGTATATACATACTAGTTGAGTTTGATATCTCGACACAATAATAGTGCTACATTTGGCATCCGACCTTGTACCCTTGTATCTACTCCTCAAACATACAAGGTCCATCATGTTAGGAAATAAGTGCAAAGGTATTATCTTGGCGTGTCTTCTATATTCACACTAGTTGAGCTCGTTATCTAAACACAATCAACAATGCAAATAGTGCTACATCTGGCAACTAATCTTGCACTCTTGAATCTATTCATTGGAATCTATCCACGCGGAAATCTAGTACCTGGTTACTTGGAGTATAACACAAACACTTATAACATCCATCCGCCTTGCAAGTGGGCTTGCAAGATTAGGCTTCTAAAATTATGTAAAGTAGGGCTTGCTGGTGTATCTACATGAAACACAAACTCATTTGCTAGCAAGCAATAACGAAACTTGGAGGGTACAATATTCCAAGTGCTTCACTTTCAATAATTGATTAGTTTCTTATTACTTTGGACAACCATCTCTCTTCTGCTTCCTTCATTAGCATGCTCCAGCATTGATGTCAACATGTGTGATAGAGGATGGCAAGAGCCTCCTGAGGAAAGGATTGAACCTCAACACTGGTATACCCCTGCCTACGTCTACACTCAACAATCCCACCCTCCATGCAGTACAGAACCTAAATAATTACAAGACAATCTCCGCATGCATCTGTAGCGTGCTGTATGTGATCATGACTCTCAATTACAACAACAAGTGTTGGCTATTCTTTTGGAGGAACAGATCTAGATCAGTGTTGCCGTTGTTGTTGCCTATAGAGTACAAGTAGCTTATTTTTTAGTATGAGCAGTTGGCCAGGCATTTACCAATGACGGAATAACCTTTTGGTGACATAACCAGCCCACGCCCATCATCAGATTCTGACAAACAAGACAGACAGAAGAGACATGTAAAGCGTTCACTAGCTATGAAAATTTATGCAGCAAATTCAGAGAACCCTCAGTCAATACGAGCACCCTGTATGACCCATGCTGCATTAGTCCTCAGCTTACTGGCAACATATATTATACAATAAGAAGCAAAGGCAGTCAACATGTCCTAACAATCATCATGCTGTTGGCTTATTCTCCTCATTGTGCATCCTTGATAGCAATTGAACACAACATAGCAATGCAGCATTGGTACTGGCAGCAAACAATCGCATTATGATTCAAAGGCACAAAACTAACAAAGTTGCTTAGACAGAACCTAGAAGTAGGTAACTTGATTGGTAGCCTTATGTGCCATACGCTGCAAAACTATAACAAGTCTGAACATATCAAGCCTGTAACACCTCAAGCTTCTATATCTTTTCGTGATCTTTAGAAAACAGTCCAACTAGGCCACGGATCAAACGTCCCGGATTGAAGCTAGTGTGGTCTCAGAACCCATGGATCTTGATGTTGTCCTTCTTAACAAGCCCACCCTGAAAAAAGGCTACACAAGTCTCTGAATTCATCTGGAATAGTGTCGTCTTCAAGACACAAAAGCAAACAGGCCATGAGCACGGACACACACAAAATACCTGAACAAGAAACTGAGACACATTCTTTCGTTGGTCACCTTGAAGCTGAATGACCTGCTCCAAATTTTGGTCAAAACTCAGTTAACCTGGCCATTAAGAACGAATAATCTAGGCAAACCCATTTAATCGGTTGATAGGAAAAAATAACATATTGCCTTATCCAGCCCCTTGGCTCTTCCTACCTGACCCAGTTCAGGATCCTGGACTACAGTGCCATTGCAGCAGAACTCCTTCTTAAAGTCCTTGAGTATCTTATTGTAATTGTACTCTTTCTTGAGACCCTGCACAGTTGTCAAGCTTTTCCTGCCGTTGCGCTGCTGGATGCGCACATGCACGTACTCCTTCATCCCGGCACCCGAATCATCAGTGTTCGCATCTGCGAAGGGGTCTGCAAGGGTGTGACACAGTCAAACTTGGCCCAAATCAAGCCCAAAATAGTAATCTTTTAAAACATAGGTAGAGAGAAGGGCATACCAAAAGCACCTACGCTCTGGAAATCCAGATCTGACATGAACCTTAGCTGACTGTAAACAGGACTCGCACAGAGCTGTTTGAAGATGTTTTTAGAGTCCACTTGCTGGCTCTGCACAATACGGTAATTGATGACGAGATTCAAATTAACAGATGAGTTGGGAACAAAGGAAGTAATCAAAGCTTCTTTTGGCAATGATTCAGGCATGCATCATAAATAACGGCTTCATTAAGAGCAGGGAAACCGCAGACTGATGTCGTCTAGAGCCTGGATAATGATTACAGAACTGAGATGAGCCAGGGTTTGTTGATACATAGATGTCCCATGCTCGCTAGGGTTTTGTGAATGGGTTGTTTATACGCACGTGGGTTGATGGTTAGGGTTTGTCAGTTATGTGGGTTGTTGGTTAGGGTTTGTCAATTACGTGCGTTGATCGTTTATGTTAAAATCAAAACAATACAATACCCTGTAGAAAGCCTGCCTAGATTCCAATGTGTCAGGACCTGTAGAAACCCTGCGCAATACTGTCCAACATGCTCAGGATCTAAAATTTACCATAGCACAAAACCCTAAACAACACTCTTGCCAAATTATCAAATTTGAAAGTCCTGGATTACATCTACATTCCAAATCCTAGTGAGGATATAAAAGAGGGTGCAAAAGAAGGGGTCCAGAGAATACCCTAGAAGCCCAAACCAAAAAGAATAGAGAGGGTACAGCGCAAATCCTACAGAGACAGAAAAGCCACGGCAAACTCTGGCACAGCCAAACCAGAACCCTAAAATAATACAACGGATTAGATCAAAAGATATGTCGCAGACCCAGCAGAACGGACTTCTTACCAGGCAGAGCTGCTCGGACAAAACGATGATCTTTTTTAGAGTTTGTGCCCCCCTTTGCTTTATAAACAACACCAGCGGTTCTTTAATCACTGCTTAAATCTTCCCTACATGCATGCCGACTGTTCATTTTAAGGAATCGACATTAACCGATTTTCACAATATAAAATGTAGGCTATAATATATATGTGCATACATATGTATGTGCGTACGCAAGTGTGCGTGTGTATATGCATCTATCCATGTGTGTATTTGTGTGTGTGTGTGTGTGAGTGTGTGTGTGTGTGTGTGTGTGTGAGTGTGTGTGTGTGTGTGTGTGTGTTTGTATATGCATTTATGCATGCGTATGTGTGTTTATGTGTGTGCAAGGCTGGAGAGCATACATTATTGGAGTAGATTGTTTCGTGCTCCGTTAGGCCTTCTTAAGCCATGGAAAGCTTTATTCTTGTCACAAAAGGGTGTACATTTCATGAAAGATGTGGTTAATGATGAAGGCTGTGTTATCTCCTTCCCAACAACTCGCCCGAGGTATGGGTTAAGCATGCACTACATGTCTCTATGGCATCTCATACGCACCCTCTTACAGCCTCTTCAGTTAGTGCCTCCGCTAAATCATGAGGAGCATTTGAAGGATTGGTGGGTCGCTCCACCACAAGCTATAGGGTTACATGAACTAACAGCTAAAAGGGTCTACATCAAACTGGTTGCTCCTCCTTGGATCACGGATCATGCTAATGTACTTTGAACAATGCACAAAACAGCTAAATGGTGGGGTGGTTTGTTAATCCCATTTTTGGATTAACAAGTATGCTCCTCCAATTGAGGACATTAATAAGTGTCATGTAAAGGCACTATAAAAGTTGTACATTATGAGATATTGGCCACCCAAGGCCTTAGTTAAGTAAGTTTTGGGTACCCAAGTGTAAATAAGGGCCAAATGTATATAAGGCATTTTCTCATAAAATGAATAGACACAATCCCCCTTTGTGCTATTGAGAGCTTTTCTTTATGTCTTGAGAGAGAGCATTCTAGTCCTTGTGCCTCTTCTATGCTTGTATGCTTCATGCTTGTGTGGGAGAGTGAGAGAGAGTGATTGCCTTATGCGATGGTGCGAGTGACTCTACAGTGACAATGTGGAGGTGGATCTTGGAGGGTTAAACATAACAAATGAGCTTGGAGGCCTCAAGGGACTCAAGTTCGAAGCATTGGTAAGTGCCCTACGACAGTTAAGTTCTATTGCTCTTCCCTTAGGTGAATGCATTCCCTCTTGGAGGTGTGGTAGCTCATAACATTTTTGGCGCCGCTGCTAGGGAAACACCTTTGTTTCTTCCTTCCTCTTAGAGTTTCAGCTCCCATTGCATAAGATTCACGATTTCCTTTGCATTCTTGAAGTGCATTGTGTAAGAAATGAATGGATAAGATTTGTGTCGAAGTGAAAAATCATGAGAAATTGGTTGTGTTTATTGTGTATTTTGTTGAGATATCGAGCTCATCTAGTGAGGCGGTGGACACTAATGACCCGCTTGGGGGATAGGCCCCACACTTACACCACTGGCATGGTTGGTGAGATCGTGGGTGATATGTGGCCAGTAGGATGACAGGTTGTGTGATAGCCATTCTAGAGACTGGCATAGTTATAGCGCCAGCTCATTTAGTTGGGTTCACACTATAGAGAACCCTAAGAAGAAGAAGATTTTCAGCCTCTCACCTTGTGTGCTCTCCTTTAGGGTTTTGTGAGTGTGTGTGTGCTTGCAAGAGCTCAAGCTCTCTTCTCCCCTGCATCTTTTCATGGTATCAGAGCCTGGTTCATACTAAGGGCCGAGCTGCAAGCAAAAGAAGCATAGGATGCGGTACGAGGGTAAGAGCTTCATCTACTCTTTCCTATTTGTGTTGGCGACTACACCCTTATTGGGAGCTCTACGGGAGGCACCGGCAAATGATCTCTGATTGAGAAGCTTTCATCACAGGAGTAAAGCTATATGGCAACTATACTGTCCTATTGGATAGAATTCTTCGGGCTGAAAACGCGTTACGACCTCCGTTTTTCAGAAAGCAGGCAATTTCGAGCACTGCGGGTAAGTCATCGATTCTCTGCATAACTCTGTTTTAAGAACTGCAAGACAAATTGGTTGTGGAGACATTGTGTGTGCTGCAAGGAGGTCAGCCATTGGGTGTATGTATGCACATTGAGGTCACTGGTTGTGATATTTGAGTGTAGTACAGTACTGCTGCAGAAAATACAACAGTTTGTGCAGGACAAACCAGAGTGCTGTTTCTGGTAAATTTGTGTGTTTGGAAAGATATCAAACGATGGCATAAACCAGATTGTTACTAAGAGAAGCTTGATAAGATCAACTTCCATGCTTGGAGGTTCAAGTTGACAAATTTCCTGATGGGAAAGTGTTACTGGGACTACATAGAAGGTGAGAATGAAGAGGCACCGGAGATACCGGAGATCAATCCGACTGTTGCAGATGTGAAAGAGTTCAAGGATTGGAACCAAGGAGCCAGAAAAGTTATGTATTGGCTCTTTATCAGTATACAGGACACCATGATTTGACACATACAGGATGCCAAGTCCCCCAAGGAGGCGTGGGACACCTTGGTAAAACTCTATGAAACGAATACCAAGGTGTGAAAGATACAGTTGAAGAATGAACTTCATACTGTGGAGAAAAAGTAGAGAAAAAGAGTATGTCTGTGAATGACTATGCATTGAAGATCAAGGGTATTGTGGAATCCCTTGCATCTATTGGCGTTTCAGTAGACGTTTCAGTAGACGATGATGATAAGGTGAAAGTCTGTCTACGTGGTCTCGGGCCACAATACCCTTGATCTTCAATGCATAGTCATTCACAGACATACTGTGGAGAAAAAGTAGAGAAAAAGAGTATGTCTGTGAATGACTATGCATTGAAGATCAAGGGTATTGTGGAATCCCTTGCATCTATTGGCGTTTCAGTAGACGATGATGATAAGGTGGAAGTCTGTCTACATGGTCTCGGGCCACAATACAAGGCGTTCAAGACGTCTATTCAGACTCGGGAAAACATTCCCAATTTCACACATTTGGTGTCTATGTCGATTATAGAAGAGAAAAGCTTGGGTGAAGACCAACAGTCTTCACAAAACAAAAATAGTTCAGAGCAACAGGCCTTCTACACAAGTTTAGGAAGAGGACGAGGTAGAGGAGGCCGTGGACGCGGCCAAGGAGGTGGCCGAGAATAGGTAATCAGAATTATGGCCAACAGCAACAACAACAGTCCCAGAATTCACAACAACAACACGCAGGTGGAAGAGGCCAATTCAGAGGCAGGGGGAGTCAAAGAGGTTGTGGGAATTGGCAAAGGCAGCATAATGATACACATGGATGCTTTTATTGTGGTAAGCCTGGACATGTGCAGGCAGATTGTTTTAAGAAGCAGGCTGAGATACAAAATAGAAAATTGCAGCAAAACAACTATGCATCCTCGAGCAGAAACAATGAGAATAATGAAAGGTTGTTTGTTATGCAGCATGTTGTTAATGCCATGTCTGAAAATGTTGAAGCAGCACATAAAGATGATGTATGGTACGTTGATTTAGGTGCTTCGAAACACATGACAAGTCATGAGGAGTCGTTCAAGGAGATGAAAAACCTTGAAAGACCAGGTTTTGTGGAAACAGGGGATGACACTGCTCATCCAATTGCCCATGTTAGAGATGTGCCACTGTCTATACAGGATGGCAAAGTGAAGTACCTTGCAGATGTACTTCATGTTCCGAACATAACAAAGAATCTGGTTTCAGTTGGCCAAATGATTGAGCAGGGTTTGCAGGTTCGGTTTAACCCTGATGGTTGTTATGTTGAAGACTTTAAAGACAAGTGCAGGTTGGTTGCAAAAGACAACAGAGTGGGCAGAATGTTTACATTGAGTGTAAACATGCCTTAAGTGAGTGCTACGATGTTTGCAAATGGTTCAAGAATTGTTGCAAACATAGACATTTGGCATAAAAGAATTGGACATGTGAATGTTCAGAGAATGAAGTCTATGCAAACTAAAGGAATTGTGACAGGGCTGCCACAAAGTTTAAAGTTGAAAGTTGTTTATTCTCCTTCTGTGTTACTCCTCATGGCGTATCCCCGATTCCAAAGAGGGACACAAGTATCCTTGATGTTCAGTGATACTACCAAGGTAGCTATTGGGACCGTTTTGCATGTAGACCCTACCATGGATATTGTCCATGGAATTGCTTTGTCGCATGGTCGATAGAAGATGTTGAAGTGGGAGAAGTTCCTCTTCCTTTTTCCCTGGCAGATGGTGATATTAACAAGTTAAAGCAAACCAAAGGATACATCATTGTGTGGCCAGCCAGAGATTGTGTAAGTCTTATTTTATCTCTCTCCCCTTTTCCAATTATGCTTTTTTTCGTGATTTTTTTTGAGAGCAATCTATCTTGTATATGTCGATGTGTTTAGATTGTTACAAACACATCAAAGGAAACCCCACATCTAAAGCATGTAAAGAGCACGCCTACCAAGCAACAAAGCAAATAAGTGACAAGTACCAAGAAGAGGAAGATGATGATTGGAGTCTTCCTCGAAGGAATCCAAGTCGAGTTGCTAAGTTTTCGAAGAAAGGTGCTTCTTCAAAAATCATTAAAGAAACAAAGGAAGTAGGAGAGGTGGATAAGGGAATTGAAAAAGAAGGCGAGAATGAAGAGAGTTTCATAGTGACTCCTACAACTCGCTTGCGATTAGAACTCCTACAAGACAGTCTTAATAGAGTGAAGGTAATTGTTAACCACTTTTCATCAAATCTTACATAAGGTATCTTTTGTATTACCAAGCATAATGTGTGTGTATACATGCATTGCAAGTGGTGAAATCCACTCCTTTGCCACCTATTCCCTTATGCAAACTTATACCTAACCCCTCTATACGAAAGAGTGCAGTTTAGGTACAAGAAGCTGGCAAGGGAATTTTATATGAATGGCTATGTTGCCGATAGATGTAGGTTCATTTGCTCCATCTTCTCGTCCCATAATCTTGTTAGAGAAGTGACCAAGATGATGCTATTGCATGGGATGACATTTGGCGATTGAAAAATCAGGAGTTCGAGAATATGATCAAAGGCACAGAGTGGGAATTCATGAGCATCAAGATGTTGTATGTGTGGAACGGCAATCATCAAACTAGCTTTCCCAAAAAATAGAACATCTTGAGTTTCAATCCGATTGATTCAAACAAACAATTATCAAATAAAACAATTGTAGCAATCCACCAACCACTTCTCGAGCCTCTTGGAAGAAAAAATGACAAAGGTGTTGCAACAACACACCAACACATAACTTCAACAAGGAAAGAATAGAATTATAGACGATTAAAGCACCGCTAACATTGACTCAGAGGAGCCAATGAAAGTTTACGAGCTGAGCAAGGACACAATGCAGGCACCTACTGCAAAATTGGGAAGATCATACTATGCAATAACTATTAAAAAACATGGATTTAGAGCTTTTTATAGCCATGGAGGTGATGATAAAGGTGAGCTAAGGCGGATAGAAGTGAGAAGAACTTATCATCTGTACTAATGAAGCTTTAGACTCAAGTTCAGTTAGCCTACAAGTGACACAAGGATCCCCATCGTTCGCTTGTCAAAATACACTCTCATGCATTTGTGGTCCGGTAAACTCATTGGAGACGACCTTCACTTATAAAATATCTAACAATAAATTGGTAGAAAATTATTCCATAAGCATACAAACCATCACCACACACATGTTCATCAAGCGTAAGTACTCCAAGAATCACCCTGCCATGCAAATCAACTGCAACAAATAAAGGAAGCTGCAAGCATACATCAATGTGCACCAAATGTATTAATATTTGAAATGGCATCACCTATGATATAAGCATGACACAAAAACAATCCAGGTCCCCCCGAACTATCTAAGAGAGTAAAATAATATTTTTAAGAGGGCTTAAAATACATTCTCATAGCATTCCCTCTTACTTGAGTTTGTAATTTTTCTCAATTACGGGTTTAAAAATAACAAAGGATCTCGGGGAAGACATGGAATATTTCTCAAGCATCCATCTCGCATCTTCACGAGGATGATTTAAAAAGTCAATAAATATTTGATATATTGATTGTCAGTGTATGGGTTGATATAATCTACTAGTTAATGATAGTATATGGAATCAAAACTTCTTCCTCACCCTCAATAAGAGATGGATCCTCATATACAGGATGAGTGGGAAAGTAATCCCTTTTTAAGCAAACTAATATGGAATGACTTATGAATCTACCTAATGAGAAGGTAATTCTAATCTGTAAACAACATCATTAATTTTGTGAATCACCTTAAAAGGTCTATAAAATCTTGGGGTAAGCTTAACAACTAATAATTTGTCAACACTCTTAAGTCGATGTTTCTCAATTCTCAAAAGTACAAATTCTCCACAAATACAAAAGTTTTGTTTTTTCTTGCATGGCGCTCTCTTTGCCCAAAATAGAGAGCTCTTATATATTAGATTACTTGGGGCTAGGGAAAACCTTTTCCAATAATAAACATAATAACTTGTGTGCTTTCACCTCAATCTTCCAAGTTCTCTTCACCTATAAAATATCCAACAATAAATTAGTAAACAATTATTCCATAAGCATACATACCATCACCACACACGTGTTCATGAGACGTAAGTACTCCAAGAATCACCCTTGACCCTGCCATACAAACCAATTGCAATAGATATAGGAAGTTGTAAGCATACATCAATGTGTACCAAATGTATTAATATTTGAAACGGCATCACCCATGATTACTAACATAATTTGGCATGATGCATCAAGGCATCCCCGAATTATCTAATAGGGTAGAATAATATTTTTAAGAGGACTTAAAATACATTCTCATAACATTTGGTATAAATAATTATTCCATAAACATACAAACCATCACCACACATATTCCTCAAGCATAAATACTCTTAGAATCACTCAACCATATAAACTAACTACACACCAAACATAAGAAGCTGCAAGCATATGTCAATGTGTACCAAATATATTAATATTTGAAATGGCATCACCCATGATATTAACATAATTTGGCATAATGCAAAGATAATCCAGGCATCCTCGAATTATAATAGTATTTTTAAAATATATTCTCATAACAATAAGATTGATACTTGTACTCATAGAAAGACTTGAGATATGTTGATTGATTCATTGCTTGGAAATGACCCCTTTTATATAAGGGAGGTACATAATGGCTTTTCTTTCTCATGTGGGATTATTCTTACTTACTCATGTGGTAGCATGCTAGGTTGACACTCACTCCCTATAGCAAGTCTTGTGCTCCATGGTACCATTTTTCTCAACACCCCTCCTTGGTATGATATTCTTAGGCTACTACAAGGTGGTTGGATATGAGATATTCAATATGTCATCACCCCCCGTAGTGTCAACATAATTACTTAAGGTGGTAAGGTGTGATTTCTTACACCCTCCCTTAGTACCAACATGGCTACTTAAGATAGTTAGGTGTGGTGGATAAAGAGAAATGAGAAGAGATGGGTGTCTACTAATATGGTGACTCCTTTTCTAATATGTAGGCTAAAAGATAGGCTTGGATTGTGAGGTTTTATTGGATTTCTTACTTAGAGGAGTGAGGTGCTTGTGGTCTCCTTTGCTTTGCTTAATGAAGACCTTATGTGTGGTTACCGTCATGCTTCTTCATGTGGCTTCGTCCTTGTTGTTTTAACGCTTTTTCTCATCCTTTCTCTAGCTAGCTTCTTCTTGGCTCTTGGTCTTTGCTCCATGGCTTGACTCTTGGCTCTTTGATAGCTTTATTGATGTGGACTTGATGCTCTGTAACTCTTATTCTTGATGCTTGGTGATTGAGTTTTACTTCTGTGGCTTGCAATGTGGTTTCACATGCACTTGTGCTTTTGGCATGCTTAGGATAGTGATTTATACAACTATGTTTTGGTTTGTGAGGAGATGCTTTGCATGTGTATGCATGTGTGTACACTTTTGTGCTTGCTCAAGAATGTAACTCTTTTCCAATGAGTTTGCTCATGCACTTAGGATAGTTATTTATACATCTATGCTTTGGTTTGTGAGGAGATGCTTTGCATGTGTATGCACATGTGTGTACGTTTGTGAGAATGTAACTCTTTCCCAATGAGTTTTCTCATGCACTTGGTGTTTCTTGCCGAGGTCTTACTAACAAGCTTTTGTGTTGCTTTGTTAACAGTGTCTAATCTCTTACAATGTAGTGAAAACAATACATATAGCAATGAGCTAAAAATGACTAAAGTACCTAAATGCAAGAATTTTTTTTTGCCTAAATTGACTAATGAAACTAGGTAGAGTATGATTAAAAGTTGTAAATAGATATTAGTAAGGTAAAAACTTGGAGGGCGTAATTAAGGAAATCAAAAAAGATTTTGATGGGCCCTTTTGCATACAGTGATTACCCTTAATGAGATTAACTTCCGCAAGTCCAAAATTTTAGCTCAAATGTCCAAGAAAAATGTGCACATGTTGTTTTTCTTGGATTGCTTCTCCTGGCTCGCTTGCTGAACTAAATGCTTCAAGATTTGGTTTGTGGATAGCTTATAGCATGAGAAAAACACCCCTAAGATAATTTGAACTAATTGTGAGCAAGGAGGACAAATGGGTCGAAAGACCAGTCAGCACCTGCAATATAGATTTCACACAAATGGTGGTGAATTGGACTAGATCCTATGGTGGAGGGGGGTGCCTAGATGAGGGGAATAAGCTCTTGAAGTTTGAAGAGAAATCGTGGAGTGAGCACTCAGCAATAAGCTGTGCAAGCTCAACCACAATTATAATATGTAAGGTTATGATAATGTGAGCTAATTATGGAAGATTATCATTAATAGGTATAAAAAACTCAGAGGGTAATGAAAAGCTAAGCTAAAATGCTAGCTATGGAGAGCTAACCAAACTATGATACCATGTTAAAAAAACATGGATCTAGAGCTCTCCATAGCCATGGAGATGATGATGAAGATAGAAGTGAGGAGAACTCATTATTATATATATTTATAAGTATGTTTGTGTGCTAATAAAGCTTTAGACTCGAGTTTAGTTAGGTTACAAGATTGAGACTTGTACTCATAGAAAGGCTTGAGATGTGTTAATTGATTCATTACTTGGAAATGACCCCTTTTATATGAGGGAGGTACATATTGGCTTTGCTTGCTCATGTGGGATTATTCTTGCTTGCTCATGTAGCAATACGCTAGACTGACACTCACTCCCTACGAAGTCTTGTGCCCCATGGCACCATTTTTCTCAATAAGAATTGGAGGAAGAGAACGGCAGTAATGCAGGTTCCACCTCCCACATGCAAATCATTCATTTCCCTTCAATTTAACAAGCCTAGACATATATGATTCTCCAGACATGATTCTAGAGAAGTGAACATATAGACATGAGTCTAGAGGTGGGAACCTACTCATATACATGAACTTGCACATGCAAGCTTACAGACGTGAGTCTAAAGGCATGAACCTAGACATATGAGTGTGTAAGCATAATAGCCAAAAAAAAACATATCTGAAACCATTTTCAGACCTACAACAACACTAAGGACCTTTGATGCAAGCTTGATTTGGGTTAATTATTGGAAACAACAATACAGTCAACTATAGCAGCACATCAAACCACACTACCTCAAAGCCACCAGCCTTTGATCCCAGCAAAATGACTAGTACTCAGCAAAGTGCTCTCCCCTGCTAAGAAGATTAGACTCCTTTGGATTCACCTTAAGCGAGGAGCTTTGGGAATAAATAAGAAATGAGCCAACGAAACACATATGTGAATGGAGGAACATCGGAACCCTTAGAAACAAGAGTCGCCACCCACAGTCCTGCAAGCTTTGGATTCACCAACTGGCTCTATAAAAAACACCTTAAATTTTATAAAGAGGGCTTTGAATTGCCCTATTTTTGAGCATAGCTCTAGTGGAGCAGGACCAGAATGAGGAACCTCAAAGTTTGCTCTGCAATAGGAAGCGGTCAAATGTTGATGTGTTTCAAAAATTTAGTGTCGATCCTGAGTTGGGTTTATCCCAAGCTAACCATGATCGATAAGCAACCCAACACTTGCACTTATGATAATTGAGACATGTATCTTTTATTGTACCACTAGGGATAAGTGTTCCACAATACACTTAACAGCAAGTGTACATAGCACAAGGAAAAGACGTGATCTTCACAGAAGCCCAAAGCCCCTTAACTAGGGAACCAAGTTCTAGTTCTTCTCCATTTGAATGAGGAAGACGGAACCCGGGGAAGGGTAAAGAGCTAGCTTTTGGGACTACCTCGACACAAAGGGATCCAAAAGGACATTCACAAAATGTGTCCTCAGCCCACAAGCGATCCTATAACCTCAAACCTAGACCAGGGAGGGCAAGGGCCATTAAAAATCGCACAGCCCAACCCCATAGGGCAAGAGATCTGGTAAACTAAAATAGAGGGTTTTGCACAACCACCTTCTTATGCCCCCTCCCCTGTCCATGTGAATACATAAGGAAAAGATCCCTACCCCCTCTGCGCATCGAATTGTGGGGTGCTAGCAGCGGAAGTAGCAACTTCTTGCGCAGCGCAGAGCTTCCCACTCAGGGCCTCGCCCATGAATATCCGGACAAGAGACTAATCCCTCGGTTCTTCTAAAACCAAACCCAAAAAAAAACTTCCCTCACCACCCAGAAGGCATAGGCGATTCCTCCAAGAAAAATTATTCTAAGGTAGTCAAGAGCTTTAATTACCCTTTTGCACTCCGACCAAACCCGCGGGTCACATGGCCGGATCAAGGGAGGAGCTTGCACTTGGATCATAGAGCAACGCTTTTTTCCCCGTCAAGAGGCATAGTCGATTCTTTTCCATAGAACAAGGATTATCCATGATTTACTTCAACTATCGTAACTTGAACAAAATTGAATTTTATTAAAGGAATCCATCAGTCCATCCTAACCCCATCTAATCCCATGGGTTAGCCAACCGCCCAACCACTGTATTGATAGGATCCATTATGAAAATTTGGTTATGTTTTGTCTCCCAGGTACTAGGGAAAAGAGTTCCTAGGCCCCCTAGCCAGCTCTCATGCAAAAATTAAATAGACAGACTACTTACACACCCAATATGAAATTGCCTTTTCTCTGATTCAACTATTTCCAAAACAGATTTACAATAAAACCACAGTGTTTCCTTCCTAATCCTCAATATTCCATTTCGAGATCGAATTTCCTACTTTTCCACTTTCCATCCCCCCTAAGATCCAATTTTAGTCATTCCTTCCTTAGCGTACCTATGGCATCATCGGCAACAACCAGAACGCTCACCACTTGCTCACTCAGGGGCCTTTTCAATAGTTCCTAGCCCATAGTATCTAGGAGTTTAATCACATAAAAATCATGTGGACTCTCAGTTGGGGATCAGCAAGATCAACCAACAAGATCCATGTAAAAGAGCCATAAACTCATCGGTTTGAAGACCAGCAAGGCCAATCAACCAGATCCATGCCCGTGTTCAGAAAACAACTCCAACTCATTTTTCTTCTCCCTGACGCACATGTAGGTATCCTGAGTGACCCAGAGGCCGAGCACCATATGGTTAGCACCCTCTAGGATCCTTTGTAGGTCACCTAGTGCTTCAGTCACATAGGCCGCTTCCTTGGTACCTCATCCTTTGTACCGAAAGCTCACTATTTTAATCAAACCGAGGCTGGTCATCGGCCAACCTTGCCACACGAGACGTCCTTCATTGACTCTCCGTCAGCTATTGTTGCAACCTTTTCACTTGGTCCTCATCATCAACGACCTTATTCGACAAGGTAGTCAGAATGCTTCCCCAGCATTCTTGACATAAAACAATCTTTAAAAATAGGTCTCAATTAGAGTTTCCAACAAACTCCCATCTTTCCACATCATTTCACGTCATTTCTCATCATTCCACATTCTTCTACATCAATTCTCATCGCATCATTCCACATCCATTTACATCGTCCTACATCCATTCACATCCATTTACATCATTCCACATCCATTCGCATCCATTCTCATCATCCTATATCCATTCACATCATTCCTACATCCATTCACATCATTCCTACATTCATTCACATCCATTCACATCATCACATCCATTCACATCATCCTACATCCATTCACATCATTCCTACATCCATTCACATCATTCCTATATCCATCGTCATCCATTCACATCATTCCTACATCCACTCACATCCATTCACATCATTTCTACATCCACTTACATCAATTCACATCCAGTCACATCATTCCTACATCCATTCACATTCATTCACATCATTCCTACATCCATTCACATTCATTTGTATAATTCCTACAGCCATTCACATCATTCCTATATCCATTCTCATCCATTCACATCATTCCTACATCCACTCACATCCATGCACATCATTCCTACATCCACTCACATCCATTCACATCATTCCTACATCCATTCACATTCATTCACATCATTCCTACATCCATTCACATTCATTCGCATCATTCCCTACATCCATTCACATTCATTCACATCATTCCTATATCTATTCACATCATTTCTACATCCACTCACATCCATTCACATCATTCCTACATCCATTCACATTCATTCTCAAAATTTTCAAAATAAAATATGCTCAATATTCTTCTTTTTAAATAAAAGATTCATGGGATTTACAAAATCAATTATACCCATATTTACTCTTTTAGTATAAACACTAATTCATTTATCTAAATGAATTATTTTCATAATTCTCCTAAATTGAATGATTCTATAATATTTGTGCATAACCTTCTTTATTTTTCTAACTATAATGCTCAAAACTCCACTTTTAGCATAAAATTTATTTATGCATGTACATATATAAAGATAAATATAACAAAAAATCATCTTTTCTCTATTTAAACAATTATGCATAAATACTATAAAAGTGTTTTCCATAAATATGACAAAAATCATTCTTTTAGCATAAAAATATCTATGCCTAGAATATGATGGGAATTCTTGTTTTTGATTTATTAAATTTATGCATAAAAATAAGATTTATCTTTTTTCTGGAAAATTTTACCATGGCTTCGCTGCAACTTCTGAGAATGTTCAATTTTCTAACTTTAAATGAATATTCATAATTGAAATATGATAAGAACTCCTCTTTTAAACTAAAATTTATTTATGCATACATAACATAATTATAATCATAATTATAAGCATAATTACGATTAAATCTCTTGATTATTCTTAGATATCCATTCCTCATTTCCAAAAATATTAGCATAACCCTCTTTCAACTTAAAATGAATTAATATGATTTTTCTTAATCACAAACAAGCTTAAAGAAATTAATCATCATTTTTAACTAGATTAAAATCATAAAAATACCTAATCTTTTTCTCTAGCTTGTCAAGCCTAGGGTTTTGTTTAAGATAATGAGTTTATCATTAAGAACCATCCTTCTAACAAGGATCTAACCATAAAGCTGATTAATCTTTCCAAAAAGAGAGTTTTACTAATAAAAATACTATAATTAAGCATAAAGATTACTATTAAACCATTTAAACATTATGAATCGTTAGAAAGCTTGATTTCAAGAAAAAACCATTTAATTGAAAGCTTCCCAAGCATTAGAGGGGTTGGGAAAGGAGATAACCATTGAGAAAGATAGAAAAACCATTGGATTAAGGCTTACCTTTGATTTTGGCTTGATTCTTTAAAGAAAGAAGTAAAGCCCACAAAGCAAGCTTTGGCCACCAAGTTGGGGAGGGTAATCTCCAAGAGAGGATGGAGAATTGTGAAGCTCCAAAGCTTCCAAAAGTAGAGGCAAAATAGAGGGATAATAGAATTACACTACAATGAAGATAATACTGGCATGTAATTACTCAAAGATGAAAATACAAAGGAATGAGGGTCTATTTATAGGTGAGGGAGGCCACTAACCGAGTCCAACTGGGTTCTAGAGGCTTCCAGCTTCAGTTTGACCCAATTTGGACAAGTTTTGGACCAGTTTGGCTCCCTTTTTGATCTTGTTTTGTAGAAGGAGAGGGAGAGATAAAAATATCTCATATTTTTGAATTAAAAATGCAAGGTAATGATGAAAAAAAGGTGCCTCCTTCATGAGCCCTTTCCCTCCTTATTACTGAGGTGTCAAAAATTGATTTTTTTACTAATAAACCTTAATTTTTAACTAATAAACCTAGTACTTGGTCAACTCTTCATCTTCCTTTCTCTCTCCCACCCTCCCTTCTCTCCTTCTCCCACCCTCTTCCCTCTCTCTCTCTCCTTGTCCTTCACTATCCTCTCTCTCCTTCTCCCATCCTCTTCCCTTCCTTTCTTTCTCCCGCCCTCCCTCTCTCCCTTTCTCTCTCCCACCCTCCCTCTCTCCTTCTCCCACCCTCCTTCTCTCTCATCTCTCCCACCCTTCCTCTCTTTTTGACCACCTGTAGTTAAAGGAGTAGGGAATGGAAAGCTTAATCTCCTACCTTATTTCTTGCGCGGTTGGTTTTCTATGATATACTCTGGACAATGTGATGAGTTATCTTCCTCAAGATTTATAACTGTGTATTTTCGACGTCGGATAACAGTAATGTTATCACCAAAAAGGTTTGGTTGCGCGTGCATTGGTGTGTCACTCACTGCTTCCCCCACCAATCTGCTAGTTGCTCGATGAACTTGAAACTTTTGATGTTTTGGCCTTCTCCATCAACTTTGTTATTGTAGGGCCTTCTCTGTGATATTTGCCTTACATGAATGCATGCTTCTTTGTGGATTGCAAGAGGGGATTAGCGAGGTCTGAAACAACTGCATCATATAAAGAGATGGTTCCCATGAAACCCTCTCCTGCTAACTAACTTGCATGCTTCGTTTCTGCTAGATTAGTGGTCGGCATGTACGGCACACAAGCATCGTCGACATCCTATAACAGGAAATTAAGTTAATTATATCATCTAACCACATTCTATAACCAGATAGTTAAGGTAACAATTTAGATCCAAAATACAAGCTATTCTTTTCAAGAACCAAGGAAACAATACTTACCCCTACAAGATGTTTCCTCTAATGGGGATATCTAGTATGCCACCAACTAGGCCAACAATCCATGGCTAGTAAGTTTGCATTAGTAGCGACTTTACCGTTCATCCACCACAATCTAATGTGTCTGTATTTTAAAAGTTCCTCTTCCTCACTCAATGCACAATGCCACTGATGACATGGTCGCTTGTGCTCTTCCTGAAAATTCCTAACTACATATTGTACTGTATGGATGTTCAAGCTCTTCGTTCCCAATGAAAAAGACACGAACGCATGACCTTCCAATATATTATCTTGTCCATTGTTATAGACAGTCCTAATTGCCCTCCAATTGGCTCCAGCCTCATCAGCCCCATGAATCCAAAAAAATATGGCTTGGAGATGCCTTTCGGACCACAACATTGCTAATCATCTCCCAGAAAATCACTTGTGCCACTATGTCCTCCTCTTTCATTTCACAAGTTGCAATTGTCTCATGAGCTCTTGCAAGCTGCATGCCATCATACATCAATTGAAAAAGGACTAAAATCAAGATCATTTTTTTCAAAAACTTAACAAGACCAAACTCTACCTTGGATCATATATATGTGCAGCCATTGTTGTCCATCCTTGCACACGCTTTTGACGTGATCAAAACAAACCCAAGCCTTCCTCAAATCCCCGTCTCCTGTTTGGTGCATACGGTGATTCACCAGATCTAAACCCGATGCAAGCCTTGTGGTTAACATTTTAAACACATAACACCGGTCTGACACATCCAAAGCTTGCCCAAGAAAATGACTATCATGGAAGAACTCAAAAGCACATTGTCTCTTCAATTCTAGGATACTTGACTCTGCTCCTTGCATTGAACTATTGATCCTAGAAGCATGCACCATCCTCCTCCTGAATCTAAAAGAGAATTGGACCAATTAACAAACTATGTAAACATTCATTCACAAGAATTACCAAACAATTAAGATCAATATGGAAAGAAAATTACCTTTGACATTGAATTAGGGGATGCATGTGTTCTAATAATAGTGATAACTCCATGTTGCTAATATTTGATTCGTTCTTCGTATGCTTCTTATGACAACTGCATCCAATACGAGTTGTTTGGTGATATCCATTTGTATCTTCCTTGGACCACTTGTAGAAACCTCTGAAACTCCCTCTTGCACAAGTTCTCTTATCTTTTGCAAGTTCTCTTATCTTTTGCAATGCATGCCTTGATGTGCCCCTTTGCACCTCTTGCACAAGTTCTCTTGCACAAGTTCTCTTATCTTTTGCAATGCATGCCTTGATGTGCTCCTTTGCACCTCCTACAAATGTTCCCCTTGATGCATCATCAATCTCGACATATGTGGATTAGCAGGCATATAATAGTACACCGTAGCACTACACATTCTTCTATATGTAGGTTTGTTCTTGTTATGGGAATAGATTTTAAGCCCTCTTAAAAATATTATTCTACCCTCTTAGATAATTCGGGGACGCTTGGATTATCTTTGCATCATGCTAAATTATGTTAATATCATGGGTGATACCATTATAAATATTAATACGTTTGGTGGATATTGACGTATGCTTGGGTCTCCAAAGTTTGTTTCAGTTGGTTCGTATGTAGGAGTGATTCCCGGGTTACTTACGCTAGCAAACATGTGTGTAATGAAGGTTTGTATGTTTATGGAATATTTATTTCACCAATTTATTGTTGGTTATTTTATACATGAAGAGGATTCCGAGGATTGAGGAGAAGTCGCACCAATTTATTACTTAGCACACCATTTTTGTAACAAGCTTTGTAAATACATGTGCTAGCTTGTGCACATTTTGATTTATTTTGTAAAAGTTATAGTTTATCAAGCATAGACTTTATCTTTAATATTTGGTAAAGCGTGATATGCTTTAAACCCAAGCCTCAATTTATGGGCACTCTATTTTTGAAGATAAGAGAGTGTCGTGCAAGAAAAGCACCCCTTTTTGTATTTTTGGAGGCTGTGGCCTAAATTGGAATAAAATATCTCGTAAATACTCATGTGTGGGGAAAAATAGACCATACACACATGAGGGGGTATGATTGTAACCAATCTTGGAATCGAGTCTTTGTGAGCTAAGTATTTTCATTTATTTTTGAATATTTTAATTATGGTCATGTGATTTCTTGCAATTTATTTGATTTCTATCTCCCTAGAAATTTAGATCCCGTGTGACAGTGGTATCAGAGCTAGACACCTAGGGAGAAGGGGATAAAATTGAGTGGTAAAAGGCTAAATTCAAAGGTGAAGGATTGCCTCTATTAACCAAAGGGTAATAACCAAGGTTGAGGAGGGTGGTAAACCATTTTCAGGAAACCATGAAACCACTCTAAAATTGAAAAGCGGTTTTGCTAGATTCTTGACCCCCTTTTTGGATCCATCCTGTATGGATGAATTCTAAAATTGAAAGCAAATCCTACTTAGCTTTTAGGTTAACAAACCAATGCGGGAGGAAGAAACCTATAATTGACGGTGTGTTAATCTCCAAGAGTCATATTATGGGAGTATATGCACTCTGGAAAAATTTCAAAAAATAGATTTAGTTAATTAAAATTTTTTCCTTCTTCCTTCCCTTTCCAACTCACGGCCTGGGCATTGAGGTGATTAGGTCACCACATGGTATTGGATTACTACAGAGACAGTATGGCTTGGACATGTTGTCCAGGTATGGTATGACAGGCTCTAAGCCTATCTCAGTGCCATTAGATCAGAATGGCAAGTTGAGTGCAGATTCAGGAGAGATTTTGGAGGATCCTACTATGTATAGGCACATAGTAGGAAGCTTGATCTACATGATGATCACCAGGCCATATTTGAGCTATGCTGTTGGGTTGGTGAGTCAGTTTATGCAGGTTCCTCGGAAGCCACATTTGGATGCATTGAAATGCATATTGAGGTATGTGAGGTCTACTTTGCATTGTGGACTATTTTATGAAACTGGGATAGAGATATGTGTACATGGGTACACAGATGCTGATTGGGCTGGTAGTATGACCCGCCTGGGGGATAGGCCCCACACTTACACCACTGGCATGGTTGGTGAGATCATGGGTGATATGCGGCCAGTGGGATGATAGGCTGTGTGATAGTCATTCTAGAGATTGGCATAGTTATAGCGCCAGCTCATTTAGTTGGGTTCACACTATAGAGAACCCTAGTATGTATTTGGTTGAGTACCTTTTCATATTGTGTGTACTCTTATCTTTGTATATGGTGTGTTGAGTGTTGTGTGAAGAAGAAGAAGATTTTCAGCCTCTCACCTTGTGTGCTCTCCTTTAGGGTTTTGTGAGTGTGTGTGTGCTTGCAAGAGCTCAAGCTCTCTTCTCCCCTGCATCTTTTCATATTTGTGTGGTGGAGTGGTCTTGGAAGAGAGCTTCATTGTTTTTTCTAGTTAATTTTGATGTTTACATCACTGGAATCATCAATGTGAACGAGCAGGTTGGTGTTCTATTTTTCTTTCTTTTCAAAAATCCACAAAAAATTAAAACGTAAGGAGCCATTGGCTATGTCTTGAACTTGTATTACACTCCTTTGGTGTGGCACAATCATTTTGGAAACAGTTAGATAAGTATTTTGCATCCAAAATCACCCTAGTGAAACTACAGGAAAATCGTTCATGACGTGAACCATTTTCTGCAACTTCATGCCATGAACCGCTCCCGGCATTAACACCGTGATTAACGTCGCAATTCACGAGACTACCTTGCCAAAAATATGTAACCTTATCTTAACACCTTTGACACTAAGAGGTCTGATAAAATTAAAAATCGTGAACGTGCAGAAAATCGCTCATGACATGAACTATTTCAGAGCACTTCACGGCGTGAAACATTTTCATTTCATGATGTGAACCATTTTAGAACCCTTCATGGCGTGAACCATTTTTAGTTCACGATGTGAACCAATTGCTTTTCAACGTGAAACCTTATCTCTTCACGATGTGAACTTTTTCTGCAATTTCACGCCTTAATCAAATCAAACTCACGAACTTAGTATGGTCAGATTAAGGCTAAGGAAGTCTTAAGAAGATTGAAAATCATAACAAGGTAACGTGGAATTTTGAGTCCAAAAGTAAAAAATTTAAACATGTGAAAGTGTAGAAAATCGTTTTTCATGACGTGAATTTCCTGACACTTCATGGTGTGAACTGTTCTCTGCAATCTCACAGCCTTAGAAACAAGTTGACAGAATTTGACCAAAATTTAATTGGGGCAGCAAAATAGCTTATCAAATCATATATACATGCACTTGAGGTCTGGAAAGCTCACCGGAGACGACCTCACTCTGACGATAGTGCATCAAATCACCCAGGATCTTCCTATCAAAAGAGTGTAGGTTCAGGCCACTCAGTAAGCACTCAATTGAGTGTCTTAAGGAATCGGATCACCGTTGAAATTAGTAGTGAAGAATCCATGGAAGAAGGGCTGTGATGTTTGGGGAGGGAAGAGGAGAAACCTCACTCTGACGATAGTGCATCAAATCACCCAGGATCTTCCTATCAAAAGAGTGTAGGTTCAGGCCACTCAGTAAGCACTCAATTGAGTGTCTTAAGGAATCGGATCACCGTTGAAATTAGTAGTGAAGAATCCATGGAAGAAGGGCTGTGATGTTTGGGGAGGGAAGAGGAGAAACCACCCTCCCCTAACTAGATCCAACGGTATCATTGATATAGCTCGGGGATTTTTGGTCTCCAAACTAGCAGTGAGACAAAGAAGTGCAATCTGCGGGCATGGGTCCATGAACCAGCGCTGGACTTGGTCCAAGGCCAAGAAGTGCCTATCCAAATGTTAAATTCGAGGCTCTCAAACACACTGGCAACCCCCGAATGAGAAGAGACATGGAAAGTGAGGCCAGGACTGGTCAAGAATTCTTTTGAACCTCAGAGAAAGTAGAGCTAGATCTGAAAAGGATCGAGGTAGAATGGCAGCTACGAGAGTTGAGCTTAAGGAAACAAGAGCTCGATACTCGAAGGGCTAGAGCCAAACAGAAAGAGATGGGAAGTGTAAACTTACCCCAATCACGGGGTAAAGAGCTGAAAATAGTCATGGAAAGAAGTGAGGGAGAAATTCTAAACTTAGAACCCATTAATGAAGAGCCCAGAGTGGAGGAAGGATTTGTAACCCTAGAAGAAGAGGATAATCTACCAAGAGTGGTGGGCGAAGTCGAAGACCGCCACCTGTACACCAAAAAGGACATCGAGCAGATGATCAATCATCCTACGTTCATACAGGACATGGAACTCTTAATTCTGTAAAGGCGTACAGAGGCGGCTAATGATGAGCCATTCCAAAGTGAAGTGACAGGACCATCCCATAGACTGGAGATGCCTAGAAGAGCCAACATAGGAAGAGGAAGAGAGGAAGAGGTCTAGGTAGGGGGGGAGCAATTCCTCAAAGACCAAGGGTGGATCCAACCATTGATCTTAATGCAGCCATAAGGACGGATCTATTGAATATGGCCATGAAAATGGGCCGAGGAATGGTCAGGGAACTAGGTACTGCTCTAGAATCCCGACCCTCCCAAATGAAGCCACACATCATTTCCAAGCTTGTTTAAAAATTCTCTGGGGATGGGGACCCTATTCAACATGTAGAGATTTTTGAATCCACATGCAAAACTTGTAGGCCAGTCAGTGATGTAACAATGATTCATGCTTTCTCACTGACCCTAGAAGGGAAAGTGCAACAATGGTTCCGAACCCTCAAACCTGAGGATAAGGTTAACTTCACACGACTCACGAATGTGTTTGTGCCCAGCTACGTGAAAGGCAAACTACAGGAAAGGCTAATTGATGATCAGTTATTTCCTTGCTTCCGAAGAGGAGTTAGAGACCACAAGATGCATGATTTATATCCCGATCGGCTACTCTAGATGCATGTTGCAAACTAGCAATTGAATATGAAGATAATATGTTGGAATTGCCACAACCGGAAGATGTCAGAATATCTTCGGCAATAACGACTTCACGTGTTTCAAGTCACCAAGAGATTGGAACTCGGAGCAAGCAAGTTGGAAACATGACTGTGTGTGGACGAGCTCAATAATGTAATACTGGAGAAATTGAAGGTAAAGGAGGGAAGAGAAACATCTGGGCATGGGCATACCCATCTTTACCCCCGTAGGGAATTGGTATGGTGCTCTATGTGTAGATTGAATCACACTACCACCGAATGTCCACAGTTAAGAGCAAGGCCACTACTCTATTGTGCACACTGTGTCAAATTAGGGAATCATGACACTTCCATGTACAGATATCCAAGGTTCCAAATAGTTGCACAGGCTGCCGGCACCTAGAGCTCCATTGGCCTTACCAACACCACCTGTGCAAATTACTGTAGCTCTCTGCAGGACAGCTCAACTCTTCCTATTTACCTAGGGGGATGTTTTGGGTACATGAAACTTCACCTTTGCCATAACCTGCTCTACCACCACAACTACCACAGGCCAAAATCAACCAAGTATTGATTGAAGTCCCATCAGAAGATATTGATATGATGCGTGAAGTAGAACTTAGTGGAGAGTACTATGAGGAAGCTACGGAGATCGTAGAATTCTATGTCCTACATAATAACACGCCAGTACTACCTGTGTTTCAAACCATGGTATAGTGGAAGGGAAAGGACATAAACTCAAACATGAGGAGAGGACCGCTACAATGTTTTGGTTGTGGTGGGCCGCATCGAATCGCTGAGTGTCCAAACAAGAATGTGCTTCATATGCACCAACCCCAACAATTGTCTGCTCTGCCCAATGACATGCTAGTACTTCCAAAGTTCGAAATTGTTGCACAGCTACCGGCACCTAGAGCTCCATTGGCCTTACCAACACCACCTGTGCAAATCACTACAGCTGTAGGACAGCCTAACTCTTCCTATTCACCTAGGGGGATGTTTCGGGTACAGGACACTTCACCTCTACCACAACCTGCTCTACCACCATAACTACCACATGCCAAAATAAACCAAGTATTGATTGAAGAGCCATCAAAAGATATTGATATGGTGTGTGAAGTAGAACTTCGTGGAGAGTACTATGAGGAAGCTATGGAGATCGCACTAGAATTCTATGTCCTACAGAATAACACGCTAGTATCTATGTTTTAAACCACGGTACAGTGGAAGGGAGAGGACATAAACTCAAACATGAGGAGAGGACTGCTACAATGTTTTGGTTGTAGTAGGCCGCATCGAATTGCTGAGTGTCCAAACAAGAATGTGCTTCATATGCACCAACCCCAACAATTGACTGCTCTGCCCAATGACATGCCAGTACTTACTTGTACTACATGTGGCATTGATCATTTGATCAAGGATTGTCCATACCACACAAATGGTTTGACTTCCACTTCTAACCAGGCCATCGTTTGGACCATTAGTGTGTAGCCTGGAAATATCACGCCACTCAATGTCTTGACACGAGCCCAAGCCCAATTGGGGGACAAGGGAAAAGACCGAGGAAATGCGACCACTTCTAGAACTGGCTCGAGAAGAAGAGTGAAAAAAGTGGGTGAGGGTGACACTAGGGCCACAATCCAAGATGGATCTGAAAAAGATACAATCAACACCGGAGCCACCTAATCGAGAGAAGAAGGGGATCAAGCGGTCAACCAAAAAGAGCCTGACCTAGAGGTGCAAAGGGAAGGACCATCAGCCCCTAAAGGAGTTGGGGAATACCCAAATGCCAAAGAGGAGATAAGGAAGCTCGAAGAAGCCAGGGCCTTAGTAGAAGAGTATCAACGGCTTCATGAAGCCAAGTTAAGAGCTAACCAGGTTAGGGATACAATGTTTCCAAGAAATAAGCCAACAAGGGAAAGAGAATTGGCCGTACCTACTCCAATTCCAGAAGACACAGAAAAGGGATCTCAAGGGAACACAATGTCAAGAATGTTTGAGGAAGATACGCAGGACGAGTCCATCCATTCATTCCCAGGGATGGATACGAGACACACACATGGAAGGAACCCTTAATTGCCAGAGAACCCAGAGACATAGGCAGCCTCGCGGTTGTACTGTCCACTTCTATGCAAATGCCATTGGGGCAATTGCTATGCAGTTCACCAACATTATGGGCAGACATAAAGGAATGGGTAGAAGGTGGACTAAGGCCAGTCGTCGACACTACAGAGGATGTTTTGTCACCTCTGGTAGAAAGAACCTTAAAACACATAAGGGAAAGAACGACCAGAGTCGTCAAGATACTAGTTAATCAATTGGGATGTTATTACGAAAATAATGACACTAATGCTACAATCCTGATTTATCATAAAACGGGTACTAGGCACTGGCTATCCTAGATGGTGGGGCAGGGGTTAGCATTATCACAAAATGGTGTTGGGAAAACTGGGGAAAACCCAATTTAAAAAGAGAAGATCTAATCATTAAAATGGTAGACGAAACATCTTCAAGGCCCATTGGGCTTTTGGAGAATGTGAAACTCAAACTCTATGTTTCACTCTACAATCATACACTTGTCGCGTAATGGACTTTCTGTGCCAACCAGACTCATATGACATAATATTGGGGAGACCCTTCATGAGGGAATCCAAATTGGTGCACGATTGAGCATTAGATCATGTGTATGTGCGTAGGGATTTACAAATTTTAAAGATAGATCTGAGAACGTGGAGAGCACACCCCATGGAAGGGAAAATGTTTGGTAATGATTCGATCACACAACTGAGCGGACCACATCCGTATGAATATGCCAGCCCACGGTGGAAAATTCCAAAGAGGAAGAGGAAATGGAAATGTATGCATCACTTCTTCCTTCGGATTTCAGTGAAAATTGGATGCATGTGCTAGCTACCATAGATGTGATGCAACCCAGAGGAACCCAATATGTAGAATCTCGAACTATTCCCACTACCTCTATCTGTATGGTCAATTGGCAAACCATTGATGAGGAATCAGAAGAGGAGGCCTCTAGCATAGAAGGTTCTGGATCACAAGGCCATACTAGCGCCCAACGCCTTAGAAGATGGCGAATATTACAAAGAAAACCCACGAATGCCCAGTGGCTGAGATACCTTGAGGCCACTAAGGTATATGATGAGTTTTCTAAGGATTGGGATGAAGAATTGAGTAAGATATCACTTGAAGGGAAACATAAGGAGAAAGTCATCCTTCAAGAGCCAGAAATGCCTGAGCTTACGAAAGTCGGGCATCGAAAACGAAACAAAGCTTTGGCAAAAGCACATGCTAAAACAAAAACAAGAATGAGGATAAACCAGACTTGCTTTCAGTACCAGACCACTTCAAAATCTGCACTATTGATTGACGAATGAAAAGTGGTCCGACTGACGGCAAAAAGGGTTAAGGAAGATGGGCTGTCCACATCATACGATGGCCCAACTGAAGTCAATGAAGTTGATATTACGGGACCAGGGGAAGAAGCCAAACCTGCTTATATCGCTAAGGACTTGACATGTCAACTAAAGAAAATGGGCTTATTACTCTCCTCAAGGAGTTTAAGGATTGTTTTGCCTGGAACTACAAGGATATGAAGGGTATACCACCTAAGGTGGTGCAACATACGATCCCAATCATGGAAGGATCAAGGTCAACCAGGCAGAAACCATACAGATGAATCCTAAATATGCGGCAATTGTAAAGGAGGAAATCGATAAACTCATGCTGTAGATTTCATCTATGAGATAGAACATATGGATTGGTTGTCACCAATCGTAATAATAGTGCCAAAAAAGAATGGGAAACTTAGGGTATGTGTCGATCTTAAAAAGGGCAACACAGCTACTAGGAAAGACCATTATCCACTACCTTATACGGAACATGTTTTGGAGAGAGTGGCTGGTGAAGAAGCTTACAGCTTCTTGGATGGATTTTCAGGCTACAATCAGGTGTCTATAGTACGAGAAGACCAGCATAAGACAACTTTCAATACAATGTGGGGGATGTTTACATATAAAGTCATGCCTTTCGGTCTCACCAATGCCCCGGCAACATTCCAACGATTGATGTGCACAGCCTTCAAGGACTACTTGTTGCAGAAGTGGTTGGAGGTATTCATTGATGATCCGTGTGCACACTCTTGATGGGCAAACCATCTGGCTTGCTTAAGGAAGGTGTTTGAGCGATGTCGATTATATCGTATATCCCTAAACCCTTTAAAGTGCCAATTTTGGGTCAAACACGGTGTGATATTAGGACACATTGTCTCAAAGAACAGTATATCCACGGATGACAGCAAGGTCAAGTTGATCTTAGAACTGCCACACCCACTAATTACAAAGCTACTCAAAGATTTATGGGCCACATTGGGTATTATCGTCACTTCATAATCTTCTATGTTGAAATCGCCAGGCCATTGTACAAGCTACTCATTGTCTTTGAATGGACTGAGGAATGCCAGGAAGCATATGATTGATTGAAGCAGGCATTGGCTAACGTGCCAATTCTAAGACCCCCCAATTGGGACCTCATATTTCATGTGCATATCGATGCATCAAACTCTGCTATTGGATGCGTACTAGCATAGCCCGGTGAGTTCAAATTGGACTATCCAGTCTACTTCTCTAGTCGTCAATTTAATGATGCAGAGGTGAATTACACCACCATAGAGCGAGAAGGGTTGGCCATGGTTTCTGTAGTCAAGAAGTATCGACATTACATATTGGCTAACAAGTTTGTATTCTTCGTGGACCATCAGGTCTTATTATATTTGGTGAACAAACCTTGCACCACGAAAGAATCACACACTGGTTGCTATTACTATTGGAATTTGACTTTACTGTCACAGTAAGGAAGGGGACACAACATGTGTTGGTCGATCATATGTCAAGAATTCCAAATGGAAAACCAACAACTAGTGTTGATGATGACCTCCTTGATGCTTGTTTGTTTAAACTGGACATGGCAGGACATACCAGATTATTTAGCTTATGGTTTTTCACAAGAAACACCCTTGAACAAAGCTAAAATGTGGCGGCTTATCAAGCTTGCTGCACCTTATCAATTAATTGTGGGAGAACTGTATAAGCTAGGTAACGACAATGTCCTAAGAATATGTGTAAGAATATGTGTGAGAGACGATGAGCTTGTCAACGATATTGGATGAAGCTCATTCAGGGATAGCCGGAGGGCATTTTGTTGGAGAGATTATGGTCGCAAGGTACTTCAAGCAGGACTATGGTGGCCTAGGTTGTTCAGGGATGCCATAGAATTTGTCAAAAGGTGCGAGGAATGTCAATGATATGATATCATGGTAATTATGGTCGCAAGGTACTTCAAGCAGGACTATGGTGGCCTAGGTTGTTCAGGGATGCCATGGAATTTGTCAAAAGGTACGAGGAATGTCAATGATATGATATCATTAGCACTAATAAAGCTAAGATGCAGAGAATGGTAATTACACACCAAGAGGAAATGGTACAAGTCACCCAACAGTTATAAGATAGTCAAAGATTGGCTGCCGAAAGACTTCAAAGAATCACAGAAGCTCAGGGAAGGGAGGCTACACCGAACGTGCGCAAGAGGAAGCAACAAGGTGCTTCGAGGAGTTGGATGCAAAGATGGTTAGAGAAACAACCATATCAAACCTCCTTTTAGCACCAATGACTCCCGTATACAAGAATCAGAATGACAAATGGCGATACAGGACCGAAGTCAAAGACTAGTACCTCTACAGATGAAATGCGCCTACTCCTTGAGCGAGCCTTGAAGATAGGTTAGTTGCCAGTAAATCCTCGGGCCCCTCCTCAAACTCTTACTCTTTTTTGGTTTACACTAACCCTCTCATTGCTTCAATATGATATAAATATGTATGAGGACCTAAGCCTAGGTGAACTAACCCTCATTAAGCAAAATACTGAGCGTGATGTAGATCCCACTATCATTATGGGAATTTTGTGAGGGGATGTAGTATTAACTAATCTGTAGGATATTTACTTTTATCCATTGCACCCTATTGTGCTAAATCTTTGTAGTTGGTGTCAGGTGCTCCAAAACTCTGAAATCCTGGACAATAGTGTTGAAAAATTAGACCTGTTTGTTCCAAGTGATATTCCCAAATCACCGGCCAACTATAAGGTGGTAGCACAAAGCTATCAATAGATTATAAGCCATGGGTGGCTAGAAGTCTACAATACTCATTAGAACTTAAACTTATGTGAATCTTCCTTATATCACCCTTTTGGTATTCTAAAACTATACCATAATATCTACAAACCTTTAGAATCCATGTTAACCAATTTCCTCTACACTTTTGATAAAACACATATATCGAATATCCTAACATAAGTTCTGAGGACATCACTGAGCTCCAAGATTTTATGAAACTCCACAAGCCTAGCCACCCACCCACCCCCCATGGTCAAGAAGAGACACCCTATACATCATCTAACCCTACTTACCTCGTGTATTCTAATGTAGCCAGTAAATTACTTAATTCATATCCTAATGCTCCGCCTACTGACAAGTCTCAAGCAGAATGCATTTTTTCTACTCTCTCTTCTCAACATATAGAATTTCCCACTAACCCTCTCACCCTCGAGGAGGTACCGGCACCTGACCCGTCTCCCCCATGGCAAACTCAGGAGGTATGACATACTCTCCCCCAAGACAATAATGAAGCTTTTAATGATGATACTATTTTGGAGTCCTTGTCTGGTGTAAAATATGAAGGCTTCATATGAGCTGGCAATCCACTACTAAAGCCAAAACTAATGTTCAAGGTGTTAATGCAAATAACACCGTTTGAGCTAACTCGAAGGATTCTACCAGAGGCCTACTTTGATGTCACACCAACAAAGCAACATTATGTATCGTACCCTCTCCGAGCACCTTGCCCAGAATTAGAAGAACTGCTACCTTTGGTTGGAGAGAGCACCTCGTGGTCTAACGTGGTGGCACAGCACACCATTGGCTGACCTGTTGGAAATCAGAGTGGTAACATTTATGATCAATTATTACTTCCGTAGGTGGATGAAAGCTCACCCAGTCCACACAAGAGGGGGCTATGCAATAATTATCACAGATGATGCACACCCGAAGTTGGACAATTTTGGCATACAACCACAGACTGGAGGAGAAAGGAATTCCTAACAATCCCAGAATACAGCAATGTATATATGTGTGTGCCACCAACTCAATGAGTTGGACACCTCTAGAATTTCAAGAGGCCAAGCAGCGAGATTTGCATGTCTGTTATAACTTCCCAATCTTCATGCCAACTACATTTACAGACATAAGGGAACAAAGAAACAGATGCTGAATTAAATATAGGCATGGCGTCGTATCTCAAACCCAACAATTTGGCCAGTGTTAGATTCTTAAAATTTCTCGTGGTCTTGATTGATTAACCCAAGGAACGATATGATGGGTATGAAGCTGAGCAACTGCAATTTGACTTGAATCAAGGTCCATCTGACAGAGGCATGATGCTGTACTATCATCGCCTAAGGTGTCTTCCTGCCTCATGCATGTCACATTCGAGGACATGGTCGACATTGGGTTCTAGATATCACACTCAACATTCAGAAGAACCCTAAAAAAGCTTCAATCACGCCAAAACTTCTACCGTCATGAGTTCAGCGACCAGGTCTTTCGACCTCGGTAATAGGTTATGAGGACAGAACCTACATCAGGTAGGGGGGGAAGTTAATCTCATTTTGGATTAATAAGTATGCTCCTCCAATTGAGGACATTAATAAGTGTCATGTAAAGGCACTATAAAAGTTATACATTATGAGATATTAGCCACCCAATGCCTTAGTTAAGTAAGTTTTGGGTGCACAAGTGTGAATAAGGGCCAAATGTATATAAGGCATTTTCTCGTAATGAATAGACACAATCCCCCGCTATGCTATTGACAGCTTTTATTTGTGTCTTGAGATTGAGAGAGAGCATTCTAGCCCTTGTGCCTCTTCTATGCTTGTATGTTTCATGCTTGTGTGGGAGAGTGAGAGAGAGTGATTGCTTTATGTGATGGTGCAAGCGACTCTACGGTGACAGCGTGGAGGTGGAGCTTGGAGGGTTGGGGCTTAATAAGTGAGCTTGGAGGCCTCAAGGGACGTTGAGCCACTTGTTTGTGTAAGATCCCTATTCCCACCGAGCAACGGATTCAGGGTACTGGCAGCGGAAGTAGCGCTTCTCGCGTGGGACAGGGGTCCCACACTCGGGGCCTCGCCCACGGATATCCGGATAAGAGACTAATCCGTCGGTTGTTCCGAAACTGAACCCGGAAAAACTTCCTTAACCGGAAAGCACGGGCGATTCCACCAGGGTAACTTTTTACTCTAACGTAGTCAAGATCATTTCTGATCGAGATGATCCGATTACATCTATAAGATACTTAGTCAATTCAAGGAAGAAACTTGCACTTGGATCATTGGGATCAACGCTTTTTTCCCCATTCAAGAGGCACAGCCGTTGATTCCTATCCATAGAACAGTTTCTGTCCGGGATTTATTTTTTTTTTCTATCGTAAAAACAAAAGTTTGAGTCTCGATTTACGGATCCATCAGTCCAGCCTAACCCCATCCAATCCCATGGGTTAGCCAACCGCCCAACCACTGTAGTGATGGGATCCAATTAAAAATTTGGTTAGGTTTTGTCCTGGGTACCAAGGAAAAGAGTTCCAAGGCCCCCTAGCCGGATGTTCATGCAAAATAAAACTAGTCACACCACTCACACACCCAATATGAAATTGCCTTTTTCAACCAGATTCAACCAGTTTAAAACAATCCTTTAATAAAACCATAGTATCATTGATCACCATCTTCCAATTTATCCAATTGATTCTTAATTTCCCATCATTCCTTCATCAGAGTATCTATGGCATCATTGGCAACTAGAACGCTCAGGAGCCGTTTCGATAGTTCCTAGCCCATAATACTTGGCAATATAATCACTTAACATGATGGACTCTCGTTGAAGATCAGCAAGATCAACCAACAGATCCATATAAGGAGCCATGGACTCATCCATTGAAGACCAGCAAGGTCAATCAACCAGATCCATGCTCGATTTCAGAAAACAACTCCAACTCTGTTCCAATATCTTCCTCGACGCACGCGTGGGTATCCTAGGCGACCCAGAGCCCGAGCACCGTATGGTCAGCACCCTCTAGGATCCTTCGCAGGTAACCTAGCGCTTCACGCATAGGCCGCTTCCTTGGCCCCTCATCCACCGTACCGGAAGCTCACCATTTTAATCGCACCGAGGCTGGTCAAGACCTCGGCCGACCTTGCTACGCGAGACGTCCTTCATTGACTCCCCGTCAGCAGTTGCAACTTTACCATCACGACTTTAATCACAAGACGGTCAAAATGCTCCCCCCAGCATTCTTGACATAAAACAATCATTTACAAACAGCATTTACAAACAGTATTTACAAACAGTTTACAACACAATTTCTATTTTAACTTTCATTTTTCCACATTATCCTTCATCAATCTACATTACTTATTCCATATTCCATTTATATGTATACTCATCCCCTCACATCATTTCTATCTCATCACTTCAGATTCCCTCACATCGCATATCGTATATTCACATCCATACATCCACATCTATATGCGTACATTCACATCTACATGCATACATCTACATCTCTATGCATACATCCACATCCACATTCACATTCACCTCCATACATCTACAATCCACATCTATATGCGTACATTCACATCTACATGCATACATCTACATCTCTATGCATACATCCACATCCACATTCACATTCACCTCCATACATCTACATCTACATGCATACATCCACATCTCCATTCACATCTACATCTATACATCTACATCTACATGCATCCATCCACCTCCACATCCACATCTACATCTATACATCTACATCTACATGCATACATCCATATCTCCATTCCCATCTACATCTATACATCTACATCTACATGCATCCATCTACCTCCACATCCACATCTACATCTATACATCTACATCTACATGTATACATCCACCTCCACATCCACATCCGTATCTATACATCTACATCTACATGTATACATCCACATCCACATCTATACATCTACATCTACATGCATACATCCACATCTCCATTCACATCTACATCTATACATCTACATCTACATGCATCCATCCACCTCCACATCCACATCTACATCTATACATCTACATCTACATGCAAACATCCACATCTCCGTGCATAATAAAATTCTTTTAATTAATCTAGGATGATAGTTCCTAGAATATGGTAGGAAGTCCTCTTTTTATGCTTTGAATGAATTTATTTTATGCGTAATTTCTATAAAAATTTTGCCATAGCTCCGCTACTATGACTGATAAATCTCAATTTTTTTTCTAAGGGATAAAGCTCATTATTAAAGAAATAATTAGAATGGTCTCTAATTGGATCATCAATCCATAATGGTCTCTTATTGGATCATTAAGAAAACAATTAGAATGGTCTCTAATTGGATCATCAATCCATAATGGTCTCTAATTGGATCATTAAGAAAACAATTAGAATGGTCTCTAATTGGATCATCAATCCATAATGGTCTCTAATTGGATCATTAAGAAAACAATTAGAATGGTCTCTAATTGGGTCATCAATCCATAATGGATTGAATCATCAATGTGCATAAACTAAAAGCATAGCAAAAAGCCATTAATTTGGCCTCAAGCATAGCTTAATCTTGGATTAAGGAAAAGCTTTATGAAAAGCTTCATTTGGATTGAGAATGGGTCATGAGTATGACCATTTCTTGAGTGAGAGAGAGAAATTATAAAAACCATTAGAATTTAAATATAAGTGGAAATTAACTTCTATAGCATTTATTAAATTATGTAACTCTTCACTACTATTCACCAATTAACTTCAATAGCATTTAAAAAAAACCATACCAATTAAACTTCTCAAGCTTGAGAGGGGTTGAGAAGAGAGAATCATTGAGAAATTATAGAAAGATCAAAATTCAATATACTTACCTTATGATTTGCTTGATTCTTTATTCACGGTAGAGGCCCCCAACCAATCAATTGGTTTAGTATGTTGATGGAGCCACCAACCAATCAATTGGTTTAGTATGTTGATGGAGCCACCAATGGGGATTGAAGAAAGAGAGAAGTATCAAAAACTAGTGAATTATTAAAGAATTCACAACTCTTGGCTTAGGTAGAGTAGAGTAACAATGCATAAGACACTCTATATTTTGGCTTAGGTGGAGTAGAGTAACAAGCATAAGACTCTATCTAATTTGGCTTAGGTGGAGTAGAGTAACAAGGCATAAGACAAAGCATAAGACACTATATATTTTGGCTTAGGTGGAGTAGAGTAACAAGGCATAAGACACTATGTTTTTTGGCTTAGGTGGAGTAGAGTAACAAGCATAAGACTCTATCTAATTTGGCTTAGGTGGAGTAGAGTAACAAGGCATAAGACAAAGCATAAGACACTATATATTTTGGCTTAGGTGGAGTAGAGTAACAAGGCATAAGACTCTATCTAATTTGGCTTAGGTGGAGTAGAGTAACAAGCATAAGAGACTATATATTTTGGCTTAGGTGGAGTAGAGTAACAAGCATAAGAGACTATATTTTGGCTTAGGTGGAGTAGAGTAACAAAGCATAAGAGACTATATTTTGGCTTAGGTGGAGTAGAGTAACAATGCATAAGACATTATATTTTTTTCAACAAGGGGAGGCTTCTATTTATAGGAAAATTTGAGCTCCTAACCAAACAAACTGATTCTAGAATTTTCCAAGTCAGTTTGGTTGAATTTGGACTAGATTTGGACCTAGTTTGGTTACTTTTTGATTCGGTTTGGTTCCATTTTGATTTGGTTTGGTTCAAGAGAGATGAGAGATAAAAATATCACATTATTTTTGAGTTTAAAACTCATTCAAGCATGTGAAATATGCACCTCCTTTAAAGAATTCCCCTTCCTTACATATGTGTCAAAATTTTATTGCTCATAGTTTTTTACTAATAAACCTTGTACATTTTCAACTCTTCATCTTATGTGAAATATGCACCTCCTTTAAAGAACTCCTCTTCCTTACATATGTGTCATAGTTTTTTTTACTAATAAACCTTGTACATTTTCAACTCTTCATCTTATGTGAAATATGCACCTCCTTTAAAGAACTCCCCTTCCTTACATATGTGTTTATTTACTAATAAACCTTGTACATTTTCAACTCTTCATCTTATGTGAAATATGCACCTCCTTTAAAGAACTCCCCTTCCTTACATATGTGTTTATTTACTAATAAACCTTGTACATTTTCAACTCTTCATCTTATGTGAGCATTTACTCATTTTTGGGTATCTTCTTTTACAAATTGGATTTATCTCCTCCCTACACATGGATTGATGCTATTGGCCCATAGGAACCTTAATTGGACCATAGTCTAAAGATTTATGAAAATCTAGACCCTTAGGCTAAGGTTCTTTATACCTATTTCCAATTAATTCCAATTGCACATTGGAAAATTCTTTTTAAATTTCTGTTTCAGGGGAGCTCATCTGAATTATAAGAGATATTTTTCTATCCAGAATTATTCAAAATCTGAATATTCTCTCTCTAGAATATTTTCTCTCTCTAGGTTAAAACAGTCACAAACAAGATCTCTTATATTTCAGAAAAGGAATTGATTACAGGAGAATATACCAAACATCAAAAAGGGGTTGGGGGAGGAATCTTACATTCTACCCCTCTTAAGAAACGCGAGATGTCCTCATCTCGCAACTTGGAATAATTTCGCAAGATGTACGAATATGAGACTTAGAGAAAAATTTTAATCACGATTAACCACCAAGAAAAGTCTTAAAGAGAGCAAGATTCAAAATAATAACAAGATTTAAACTTTATTCATTCTCGGAACTTATACAGTAAAGATAGAGAAACTCTTTACACTTCCATAAGCCCGTCCATCATATGGTCACAAAAGCAGTCCTCACAAGCTGCACAAGTATAGGGTAACTCATCTATGGGAATGATTCTGCTGGTTATTGCCGCACCTATCTCAGTGGTATGAGGTGATCTAACAAAAGGACCTCTGAGAGGCAAGCCAAAAACGGGGTAAAGGCATATCTTCTCATGAGGAAGAAAACACGCCAGTAAGAAGACCCGCTCAGAAAACCCAAGATGCCTTGATCTCATGACGCAGTAGTATCGGGGACCCAAACCCAAGGCTTCGATAACCATGGCCAAGCGGACATTGTTACGAAAGTGCTGCTGTCCTCAGGGTGTTACCCTAGTTATGTTTTGATAGGTCCGCCATTTGGTCTGCGCTACAGAAGTTCCTAGGTGAGGAAAAAGTGAGCGCTCATACTGTTCTATAAAGTCTTTCTTCACAGACTCTCTTGCGTCTTGAAGGTGAGAAATCATCAGGGATAAAACTAATTCCTGTTGCCAAGCCATGAAGGAGATTAAGAAAGAAAGGAGATTGATGGGAGTAAGATTACTGTGAGTGACAAGTAAAAGTTACGACTTATATAAAGGAAGGAGCTAGCGTAACCTAGAAGCCAACGGTAACTTGCCACTGAAGTTTTACCGTCTTTCCATGATTTGAGTTTGACACATTTTTCTATAGAAGGCATTAAGAATTTTGAGATGAGGGAATAAAAGAAACTTGTAGGCTAAGTCACCTACTTTCATTGAATTCAGATATAAGGGTCACAATATCTGGGGGATAACTTCTTATACTTCCCAAGAGATAAAGAACTTCTTTTGGGTCGTACTCGAATGAAAACCAAAACCTTGGTATCCAAAACACCGATTCTCATTTCTAAACTCATTGTTCTAAATCCTTAAAACAGGTGGGACTCCTGAGAAGTATTCTAGGGAAAGGGTCTTCCTTTTTTAAACAGAAACTTTCTTTTATTTTAGAGAGGGAATAATTATAAGATCAGAAAGGGAGATTCTTACTCCTGTATACCTCGAAGGCTGGGGAGGAATCTTACATTCTACCCCACTTAAAAAAATGCGAGATGTCCTCATCTCGCCAAGTAGAGAACAACTCTTTTTCTTAAGATCCAATTTATTCTGGGTTCCTTATATTCTGGTCAACCCAACAGAACACTGGGATAAATATCCCTTATATAGAACTCATTATCAAATAACAATTCATTCAGATCATATCATTCATATCTTTAACATGATAATGGTCCATTAGACCGAAAAGTTTCCTTCGAAACATTCCTCCACGGAAATTTCAGTCAAGCAAGTTCTCAATTTGACATCCCTTAACTTGATCTACCGGTCAAATATTAACAGTAGCAATCTAACAGCACACCCATTAACCTCATAGTGATTTGCTGAATTCATTATCATCATTCTAGTTATGAATATCATTACAGGGATTCGTCCCATTCCCCCTCATTGTGGTTTCATTATATTTCAACTAATTTTTTAAAAATCAACATTTTTCAATCAGCATTTTCAATCAGAATCCAAATCAATTCATCCATTCTCAAACAGAATTAAAAATCATATCAATCACATGCAAAATCATCATCTGGATAGCATTAACGCTTATAATTTCAAGTCTTAGATTTACTCGTATATACTGTCAGTAAAGAGCTGCAGTATACTCTCGGTATATACGGGTAGTCAAGGCCCTTGGAATTATAAGGTAAATACTATCATGTCTAGGCCTCAAGCAAGTCAGGGATTCTATATAATTGCGGTACTTCCATCTGAAGACCCAATTACCAAATTACGAGTTTCAGTTTGAATATCAAATTGTATGAATTATCTCACACAATTATAACCTTTTTGTGTTTCTTGATAAATTTTTGATATATTTGTCTTCTCAATTGATCTTTATTAACCAAATGCTCCGATACCAACTGTAGAATCCCTGTTCCCACCGAGCAACAGATTCGGGATACTAGCAGCGGAAGTAGCGCTTCTCGCGCGGGACAGGGGTCCCACACTCGGGGCCTCGCCCACGGATATCCGGATAAGAGACTAATCCGTCGGTTGTTCCAAAACCGAACCCGGAAAAACTTTCTTAACCGGAAGCACGGGCGATTCCACCAGGATAACTTTTTACTCTAACGTAGTCAAGATCATTTCTGATCGAGATGATCCAATTACATCTATAAGATACTTAGTCAGTTCAAGGAAGAACTTGCACTTGGATCATTGGGATCAACGCTTTTTTCCCCATTCAAGAGGCACAGCCGTTGATTCCTATCCATAGAACAGTTACTGTCCGGAATTTTTTTTTTCTATCGTAAAAAACAAAAGTTTGAGTCTCGATTTACGGATCCCTCAGTCCAGCCTAACCCCATCCAATCCCATGGGTTAGCCAACCGCCCAACCACTGTAGTGATGGGATCCAATTAAAAATTTGGTTAAGTTTTGTCCCGGGTACCAAGGAAAAGAGTTCCAAGGCCCCCTAGCCGGATGTTCATGCAAAATAAAACTAGTCACACCACTCACACACCCGATATGAAATTGCCTTTTTCAACCAGATTCAACCAGTTTAAAACAATCCTTTAATAAAACCATAGTATCATTGATTACCATCTTCCAATTTATCCAATTGATTCTTAATTTCCCATCATTCCTTCATCAGAGTATCTATGGCATCATTGGCAACTAGAACGCTCAGGAGCCGTTTCGATAGTTCCTAGCCCATAATACTTGGCAATATAATCACTTAACAAGATGGACTCTCGTTGAAGATCAGCAAGATCAACCAACAGATCCATATAAGGAGCCATGGACTCATCCATTGAAGACCAGCAAGGTCAATCAACCAGATCCATGCTCGATTTCAGAAAACAACTCCAACTCTGTTCCAATATCTTCCTCGACGCACGCGTGGGTATCCTAGGCGACCCAGAGCCCGAGCACCGTATGGTCAGCACCCTCTAGGATCCTTCGCAGGTAACCTAGCGCTTCACGCATAGGCCGCTTCCTTGGCCCCTCATCCACCGTACCGGAAGCTCACCTGGCTCTGATACCAACTGTAAGATCCCTATTCCCACCGAGCAACGGATTCAGGGTACTGGCAGCGGAAGTAGCGCTTCTCGCGTGGGACAGGGGTCCCACACTCGGGGCCTCGCCCACGGATATCCGGATAAGAGACTAATCCGTCGGTTGTTCCGAAACCGAACCCGGAAAAACTTCCTTAACCGGAAAGCACGGGCGATTCCACCAGGGTAACTTTTTACTCTAACGTAGTCAAGATCATTTCTGATCGAGATGATCCGATTACATCTATAAGATACTTAGTCAGTTCAAGGAAGAAACTTGCACTTGGATCATTGGGATCAACGCTTTTTTCCCCATTCAAGAGGCACAGCCGTTGATTCCTATCCATAGAACAGTTTCTGTCCGGGATTTATTTTTTTTTTCTATCGTAAAAACAAAAGTTTGAGTCTCGATTTACGGATCCATCAGTCCAGCCTAACCCCATCCAATCCCATGGGTTAGCCAACCGCCCAACCACTGTAGTGATGGGATCCAATTAAAAATTTGGTTAGGTTTTGTCCCGGGTACCAAGGAAAAGAGTTCCAAGGCCCCCTAGCCGGATGTTCATGCAAAATAAAACTAGTCACACCACTCACACACCCGATATGAAATTGCCTTTTTCAACCAGATTCAACCAGTTTAAAACAATCCTTTAATAAAACCATAGTATCATTGATCACCATCTTCCAATTTATCCAATTGATTCTTAATTTCCCATCATTCCTTCATCAGAGTATCTATGGCATCATTGGCAACTAGAACGCTCAGGAGCCGTTTCGATAGTTCCTAGCCCATAATACTTGGCAATATAATCACTTAACATGATGGACTCTCGTTGAAGATCAGCAAGATCAACCAACAGATCCATATAAGGAGCCATGGACTCATCCATTGAAGACCAGCAAGGTCAATCAACCAGATCCATGCTCGATTTCAGAAAACAACTCCAACTCTGTTCCAATATCTTCCTCGACGCACGCGTGGGTATCCTAGGCGACCCAGAGCCCGAGCACCGTATGGTCAGCACCCTCTAGGATCCTTCGCAGGTAACCTAGCGCTTCACGCATAGGCCGCTTCCTTGGCTCCTCATCCACCGTACCGGAAGCTCACCATTTTAATCGCACCGAGGCTGGTCAAGACCTCGGCCGACCTTGCTACGCGAGACGTCCTTCATTGACTCCCCGTCAGCAGTTGCAACTTTACCATCACGACTTTAATCACAAGACGGTCAAAATGCTCCCCCCAGCATTCTTGACATAAAACAATCATTTACAAACAGCATTTACAAACAGTATTTACAAACAGTTTACAACACAATTTCTATTTTAACTTTCATTTTTCCACATTATCCTTCATCAATCTACATTACTTATTCCATATTCCATTTATATGTATACTCATCCCCTCACATCATTTCTATCTCATCACTTCAGATTCCCTCACATCGCATATCGTATATTCACATCCATACATCCACATCTATATGCGTACATTCACATCTACATGCATACATCTACATCTCTATGCATACATCCACATCCACATTCACATTCACCTCCATACATCTACAATCCACATCTATATGCGTACATTCACATCTACATGCATACATCTACATCTCTATGCATACATCCACATCCACATTCACATTCACCTCCATACATCTACATCTACATGCATACATCCACATCTCCATTCACATCTACATCTATACATCTACATCTACATGCATCCATCCACCTCCACATCCACATCTACATCTATACATCTACATCTACATGCATACATCCATATCTCCATTCCCATCTACATCTATACATCTACATCTACATGCATCCATCTACCTCCACATCCACATCTACATCTATACATCTACATCTACATGTATACATCCACCTCCACATCCACATCCGTATCTATACATCTACATCTACATGTATACATCCACATCCACATCTATACATCTACATCTACATGCATACATCCACATCTCCATTCACATCTACATCTATACATCTACATCTACATGCATCCATCCACCTCCACATCCACATCTACATCTATACATCTACATCTACATGCAAACATCCACATCTCCGTGCATAATAAAATTCTTTTAATTAATCTAGGATGATAGTTCCTAGAATATGGTAGGAAGTCCTCTTTTTATGCTTTGAATGAATTTATTTTATGCGTAATTTCTATAAAAATTTTGCCATAGCTCCGCTACTATGACTGATAAATCTCAATTTTTTTTCTAAGGGATAAAGCTCATTATTAAAATAATTAGAATGGTCTCTAATTGGATCATCAATCCATAATGGTCTCTTATTGGATCATTAAGAAAACAATTAGAATGGTCTCTAATTGGATCATCAATCCATAATGGTCTCTAATTGGATCATTAAGAAAACAATTAGAATGGTCTCTAATTGGATCATCAATCCATAATGGTCTCTAATTGGATCATTAAGAAAACAATTAGAATGGTCTCTAATTGGGTCATCAATCCATAATGGATTGAATCATCAATGTGCATAAACTAAAAGCATAGCAAAAAGCCATTAATTTGGCCTCAAGCATAGCTTAATCTTGGATTAAGGAAAAGCTTTATGAAAAGCTTCATTTGGATTGAGAATGGGTCATGAGTATGACCATTTCTTGAGTGAGAGAGAGAAATTATAAAAACCATTAGAATTTAAATATAAGTGGAAATTAACTTCTATAGCATTTATTAAATTATGTAACTCTTCACTACTATTCACCAATTAACTTCAATAGCATTTAAAAAAAACCATACCAATTAAACTTCTCAAGCTTGAGAGGGGTTGAGAAGAGAGAATCATTGAGAAATTATAGAAAGATCAAAATTCAATATACTTACCTTATGATTTGCTTGATTCTTTATTCACGGTAGAGGCCCCCAACCAATCAATTGGTTTAGTATGTTGATGGAGCCACCAACCAATCAATTGGTTTAGTATGTTGATGGAGCCACCAATGGGGATTGAAGAAAGAGAGAAGTATCAAAAACTAGTGAATTATTAAAGAATTCACAACTCTTGGCTTAGGTAGAGTAGAGTAACAATGCATAAGACACTCTATATTTTGGCTTAGGTGGAGTAGAGTAACAAGCATAAGACTCTATCTAATTTGGCTTAGGTGGAGTAGAGTAACAAGGCATAAGACAAAGCATAAGACACTATATATTTTGGCTTAGGTGGAGTAGAGTAACAAGGCATAAGACACTATGTTTTTTGGCTTAGGTGGAGTAGAGTAACAAGCATAAGACTCTATCTAATTTGGCTTAGGTGGAGTAGAGTAACAAGGCATAAGACAAAGCATAAGACACTATATATTTTAGCTTAGGTGGAGTAGAGTAACAAGGCATAAGACACTATGTTTTTTGGCTTAGGTGGAGTAGAGTAACAAGCATAAGACTCTATCTAATTTGGCTTAGGTGGAGTAGAGTAACAAGGCATAAGACAAAGCATAAGACACTATATATTTTGGCTTAGGTGGAGTAGAGTAACAAGGCATAAGACTCTATCTAATTTAGCTTAGGTGGAGTAGAGTAACAAGCATAAGAGACTATATATTTTGGCTTAGGTGGAGTAGAGTAACAAGCATAAGAGACTATATTTTGGCTTAGGTGGAGTAGAGTAACAAAGCATAAGAGACTATATTTTGGCTTAGGTGGAGTAGAGTAACAATGCATAAGACATTATATTTTTTTCAACAAGGGGAGGCTTCTATTTATAGGAAAATTTGAGCTCCTAACCAAACAAACTGATTCTAGAATTTTCCAAGTCAGTTTGGTTGATTGAATTTGGACTAGATTTGGACCTAGTTTGGTTACTTTTTGATTCGGTTTGGTTCCATTTTGATTTGGTTTGGTTCAAGAGAGATGAGAGATAAAAATATCACATTATTTTTGAGTTTAAAACTCATTCAAGCATGTGAAATATGCACCTCCTTTAAAGAATTCCCCTTCCTTACATATGTGTCAAAATTTTATTGCTCATAGTTTTTTACTAATAAACCTTGTACATTTTCAACTCTTCATCTTATGTGAAATATGCACCTCCTTTAAAGAACTCCTCTTCCTTACATATGTGTCATAGTTTTTTTTACTAATAAACCTTGTACATTTTCAACTCTTCATCTTATGTGAAATATGCACCTCCTTTAAAGAACTCCCCTTCCTTACATATGTGTTTATTTACTAATAAACCTTGTACATTTTCAACTCTTTATCTTATGTGAAATATGCACCTCCTTTAAAGAACTCCCCTTCCTTACATATGTGTTTATTTACTAATAAACCTTGTACATTTTCAACTCTTCATCTTATGTGAGCATTTACTCATTTTTGGGTATCTTCTTTTACAAATTGGATTTATCTCCTCCCTACACATGGATTGATGCTATTGGCCCATAGGAACCTTAATTGGACCATAGTCTAAAGATTTATGAAAATCTAGACCCTTAGGCTAAGGTTCTTTATACCTATTTCCAATTAATTCCAATTGCACATTGGAAAATTCTTTTTAAATTTCTGTTTCAGGGAAGCTCATCTGAATTATAAGAGATATTTTTCTATCCAGAATTATTCAAAATCTGAATATTCTCTCTCTAGAATATTTTCTCTCTCTAGGTTAAAACAGTCACAAACAAGATCTCTTATATTTCAGAAAAGGAATTGATTACAGGAGAATATACCAAACATCAAAAAGGGGTTGGGGGAGGAATCTTACAGTTTGCCTAAGCATGGGGAGAGTGATTATGACTGCAAAAGCGGGTTAGTTCCTAAGGCTTTCCTGAATCTAGACAGTATTCCATGTCTAGACAAGACGAAACTTATCATAGGATTGAACACTAAATAGACAGAGATGAAAAGAGAGAAAACAACAATAAGACAAAGACCCATCCATTCTTGAGTATTATAGTACAATGCCTTAGCCAAGAACTCTACTCATGAACTACTCACTCAACTCTCTTGTTCCCCTATTCAGTACCGTTCCTCTCCTTTGGGCTCGAGTGAACCTGACATGAGTATTTCTATCCAGACAGAAATGCACCCCTCTCCTACAGTCTCAGCCAGGTAGATCAAGTCTACTCTAACTCTTCTATCCCCTTATCCGAATAAATTCCCTTTTTCCTTTTTAACCACGGGTACTACCCGCTCATCAAAAAGCTGTTATTACAAGTTTGTTACAAAACTCGGTTTGTTGCACAATGGTCAGTCCAGTAGTGATTTGGGTGACAGTTAAATGGGCTGATTGGCCACCAACACCTAGCAATCATGGTGGACGTTGCGCCAGCAAAGTCCACAATTGTTGTTCAATTTTTTTTTTGGTGTCCGGATAGCCTCTAAGTCCGGATCCTCCCATCCAGACTCCCTATGGCATGTGCCAGCCGTCTTCGTTTGGCACCTCTTCTATTGCAATACCCTTGAGATGAACTTGATGGGGAGATCTTGGGCGTACCTTGGTTGTATGCATGTCCTCTCATCGGCCCTTTGGAACTACACATGTGCCTCTAGATGCCTTGCCCTTGCCGTTTTTATTGCTTTCACAACCATGCCTACTGCAAAGGCATGGGACTCTGTTTACTCTAGGGTGATGATGTAGTCTTCAAATACTATTTGCTCTGGTTCCTTTGGCCTTCTTCTCCCACCCCGACTCCATTTCCACCCATAGGGTGGTGTGCCTGCAGGTTCAGGCTTCAACACTTCCCTTTTCCTTTCTGCATGTTGACTCCTTTTGGTGGAGGAGCTTTAGTAGACTCACTCTTTGAATGAGCTGTTGCCTCCTCACCCGGATCCACGAGTCATAAGAGACCATTGCTTCCACATACTGCTCGGGATCCGGGGGAGGGGCTTTTTCCTTGTCCTGATGCCCTTGCTTGAGAGCTGCCTTGGCCCTGTCTTTCTATCTCGACACTTCCAACTGGTTCATGAATTTTGCAATTTCTTCCCAGTTGGAAGGTCTAAGGACACTAGCCTGCTGTGGGCAGTCTGGATTAAAGTTTGCATATATTTAAGGTAGTTTCCTTCCAGATGCCCATGCTCTTTTGGCCCAATTCCTCCTGGACTCTTTTCTATAGGTCTTCTTTTTCCCCCTTTTTCCTTTTTGCCCAGCCTTGGAAGTCCTCTATCATTTTATCTTTTGCTCATACTTCCTTGGCTTGCACGCTCCTCATGGCGTCCATATGCTCTTATCATTTCTTGAGGTCGGCCTAGGCTATTTGCACCTCTTCTCTGTGCACGCTTCTCATGATGTCTAGCTTCTCTTCTCTTTTTTAGAGGTTGTCAATTCGACATGTAGCTCATTCACTGTCATTTTTCCTCCTCTTCCTCTTGTCATTCTTGCAGGCATGGCAGCCTCTACATCCTTCTTGAGGGCCTTTATTGTTAGCTCGTCCTGCCTCTACTGCTCTTTGAACTCTTCAACCAAAGCCTCTAGCTCTTCAATTTGTGCTCTGAGTGCAATGTCGTCATTTCCTTCTCCTCTAGTTTCTTCGTCTCACTGCCAAGGCATGTTCCTTCAGCTCCTTGTTGGGGATTAGGTCCATTGATGACTTTATATACGACAAGTTCTTTCTCCTTCCCACGTGTCTGCGCAGTTGGCTTCTTTTTGCTCCCTTAAGTAGGAGGGTGAACCTCCTTTTCTAGACTTCCACTTCATTTTTTAGTTGCTCATTTTCCTTTTGTAGGTGTTTTTCCTTGCTGGCATCTCCCCCACTGGTTTCGGCCTCCTTGCCCTCTTGGTTGGGTGCAGTTTCCAAAGCTTTTGTCGGTTCCGGGCTTGTTAGCTGGGTTGGATTTGACTATTTGGATCCTCCCTCTGGATTTTCGTCCTGTGAATGGTAGGGCACCATCTATCTATAGGAAGGTGTTGGGGCTTACATTACTGTCAATTTCTATATATATTCTCCACACACCTCCTTTAGATCCTCGATGGCATGCCCTTCCCATTGCTACATCTTTTTTACTTCCAGGTCGTAGACTTCTAGAAATTCTTGGTGTCCAAGATAGCCAGCTTCAGCCTTGACCAGCTCAATCTTATCTCTGTCAGCCCTGGCCTGCACCTCCTTTATGACCTTGACGTGCTCCTCTCTGATATAGGCAACCTCGCCTTCTATTGCAGCTTCTTTCCTTGGTCTTGTCCAGGTCTTCTTACAATTGCACATATGCTTGCTTATTCTGGGCCATTGCCTCCCTCATCTTTCCCATTTCCTCTTTGATCTCCTCATTGGCCTTCTAGAGGTCCTGGATCTAGCTCTACATTTCTTCTAGGAGTCCGCCTCCATCCTCCTCCTGTGCAGCTCCTCCTGCAAAGGTTCCTATTTGCTTCTCACTATCTGGATGATAGCATCCTTTTCTTTGATTGTCGCCTATAGTTTGGTCATCTCCTTTAGGCCATCTGTCATGTAATGTTGTAAGTAGCTGAGAGCTTCCTGCACCCAGTTTGTGTCAATGGATTCCAAAAAATTTACAGCATTGGTGGCAAGGAGATCAGAACTACTCGACATCTCCATGATTTTCCCAAATCCCTTTGACAATCTGACCATGAGTGCTTGCTGCACCATTTGTGAGGCTAAGAATAGGCAACGGTGACACGACATGTTTCCCTTTCCATCCATGCGCCCTTTTTCAAGGCGATAACCTCAATTTTCCCACCACCTCCATGCTGCTACCAGCTAGCTCCTCGATTTCTATGCACATTGCAATCATATTTACATGTGTACATCCTAATTTTGGATTTTGCTCTCTTCTATTTTTATTTTCTCCAGAATCTTTTCAAAATTTTGATTCGTGCTCATGACTGGACGCTTTTGCTTGTTGGACATTCTGTGGATCTGGATTTGGATCTAGACACCTTTTCTTAAGTTCTTCGAATCTGGATCTAGATCTAGACACATTTTTCTTTCTGGACATACTTTTCTTGCTAGTTCTAATATTCTTATGTAATAAGGCTTCAGCCTATACCCATTCACTAGTTTCCTCAGCATGCACAAAGAAATATCCTCATCCATTTATGCAAGAGACAACTATGGACAACAATGGTTATCCTGTTTAAAGGAGGAAAAATGATGGGAGAACTGTTAGAGTGAAGAATTTTGATATTGATAATAGATGGGTTGTTCCATGTAACCCTTTTTTTTAAAATCAAAAAGGTATGATGCACATATAAATGTAGAAATTCGCTCTACTATATCTGTAGTCAAGTATCTTTACAAGTACATATACAAGGGCCATGATAGAGAAAATTTAAGGTTTCAGTCAGTACAAGTAGGTTTAGAGGGTCTCGGTGGAGAAGTTATTGATGAAATCCAAAGGTATCTAGATGCATGATATGTCTCTACGTCAGAGGCTTGCTAGAGACTATTTGAGTTTGACTTGCATGATGAGAAGCTAGATGTGCAATGGTTGCATGTGCATACACCTAGAGGTCACAATGTCATGTTTTGAGATGATGACAATGTTGTTAAGGTTGTTCAAAGGTAAAGTGTGGGAAAGACCACACTCATTGAATGGTTTATATGCAATGTAGAATATCCTGATATAAATGACACATTATACATTGATTTACCCCAATATTGGGTTTGAAAATCATCCTTGAAGAAATGGAATAAAAGGAAGTGTGGAAACACCATTGGCCATATATATTTCATAGTTCATTATGGAGGTAAACAATACTATATACGTTTGCTCCTGACTATATGTAAAGGATTCAATGGTTGTGTCCTCCCCGCATTCAAGGGAGCATGTATTGCAAGAGGAATATTAGAGGATGATGGAGAACGGGTTTCATGCATGGAAGAAGCATATTTTGTACAAATAGGTTTACACTTAAGATATCTATTTACACAATATTGTTGTTCAGAGAGCTGTCTTCTCCTCAAATATTATGCGAGAGATTTTGAGGGACGATGGCTAAGGATTTCTTGCATGGTTTAACAACAAACATGGGTCCATTCAATGGGATCCAATATTTGGCTGAAAATTATGCCTTTCCTTGTTGCATCTAGAAGAAATGCTTCATATGTTGGGACAAACATGGTTGACTTCCTAGAATGCCTCAAGGGAACACTTTTACTCCTTGAAGAGAGAACTTTTGACATGATTGAACAATTGAATTTATCTCATGTAATGGAGGAAACATTAAACCATTGCCAACGAATTACCTTTCATAATGTGTTGCAAGAAATTACTATGGGCAAGGTGACATTTTTTTTCCTTAATGGCCCAAGAGGATTAGGAAAGATATATTTGTATAATTGCATCTTGGCACAATTGTGTGGGGAAGGGTGTGTTGCTCTAGCTATTGCATCCTGAGGAATTTCTGCTCTGTTGTTGGTGAATGATCGAATAGCACACTCAAGGTTTAAGGTACCATTAGAATTGGACAATTATGCAACATGCAACATCCTTGTGCATGGGAAACTTGCAGAGGTTTTGAGGATTTCTACGCTGATTGTTTGGGATGAGGTTCCCATGACACATCGATATGCTTTTGAGGCCCTAGATAGAACCTTAAGAGATATAATGTGTGTGGATTTTAGGTAGATTTTTCCTGTTATTATAAAGGGCAGGAGGGAAGACATTGTGGAGGCGATGTTGTGTTGTTCCTTCTTATGGAATTATGTAAAAGGCGTAAAAGTTGATTGAAAACATGCGGATACACAATGATGAAAGCAATAAGGAATGGATCATGAATATCGGTAATAGTACAAATTGTGACAATGATAATAACATTGTAGAACTACCAAGAGATATGGTTTTGTAAAATTCATAAGTGAAAGACTTGGCCAATTTGATATATTCAAAGTTGAGTATCACAACAAATTATGCTATGTACTTCAGTGAGTGTGCTATCTTGGCTCCCAAAAATAGTGAGGTTAATACTGTGAATAAGACTACATTGGATGTTATGCCTAGTCAAGCAACGTAATATTTTAATGTTGATTCAATTATGGATAGTGAAGAGGACTCTTTTTTGTACTTTGTTGAGTTCTTAAATATTCTCAACCTTGGTAGAGGTTTTCTAGCCCATTGCTTAGACTTAAAACTTGAAGCCCCTATTATATTGCTCTGTAACTTAGATCCAAGGTGAGGGCTATGTAATGGTACAACTATTGATATGCAAGGCATTTCACTCAAAGGTGTTAGAAGCAGAAATTATCACACGTGGTAAAGTTGGGAAGAGAGTTTTCCTTCCTTGAATCAAATTTATATGTTGCAAAACAAATCTATCGTTTATCATGAGACACATACAATTTCCAGTGCATTTGGCATTCGAAATGACTATAAATAAGGCACACGGACAAATAGTGTGTGTTGTTGGGGTTATATTTGGCCACACCTATTTTTACACATGGGTAACTGTATATTGCATTATCACATACACGAACTTTTTAAGGATTGAAGGTTCTACTTACAAATGATGATTTGAAAACAAGCTCTTCTTCTGAAAGTGATATGCTCAAGATGACCAATATTGTTTATGAGGAGATATTGGATGCTACTAGGTGTTAAAGTTAGGTACATATTTGGATTCTATTTACATTTATGTTGGTGCATGATTATGTATGTATTTGTATGTACATGGTAATTGGTTTTTAACATAATAAGCATGCTGATATATATCAAGACATATCTATGTATGTGGGTATGTACTTGAAAAGTGTGGGTATGTACTTGAAAAGTGTGGGTGTATAGGCATAGCCAATGAAGCATCCACATCTAGGACACCTTCGGATCCATACAAATGGCACTCCCTACCAACCACCAACTTTGCTTTTGTAGGATCCTGATGCTTACAATATACCACTACTCTTCATCCACCACACTCTTTGGCATGTATGACCTCTATCATGGATTCTAACTCTAAATGAGAGTCGAAGGGAGAGAGAGAGTAGAGGGAAAGAGAGAAAGAAAGAAGGATGAGAGAGAGAGAGAGAGAGAGAGAGAGAGAGAGAGAGAGAGAGAGAGAGAGAGAGAGAGAGCAAAATTAGTTTTCTTTTTAATGTGTATGTGTGTGTGTGTGTGTGTGTGTGTGTATGTGTGTGTGTATATCTATATATATATATATACACATACACACACACACACACACACACACACACACACACACACACATATATATTAATATTATTTTATATACACATACATGCTAGAATACACTCACACACACACGCACGCATGCACGCACGTATAATTTATTGATTATCACAACAAATTATGCTATTCAGAGTTGAGTATCACAACAAATTATGCTATGATGTATACTATATGAGGTTCTCTTGATTCCAAAAGGATTAACACCATCCACACCCAATCCAAGTCTCCAATGTCTAGGCTCTTCCTTGAAGCTTGGCCACATTTCCTCGATGTGCTTCCATGCAGGAGTGTCTGCGGGAATACTCATCTTTCCATCATTGGATCGATGAGAGGAATGCCATGACTGATTGATGAAGACATCCTGTATATTCAAAAAAGAATAAATAATTTTCATCTTTCTATGTGTGTGTAAAAACTTTTCTGTTTCACGTCTATAAGTACGTCTATAAATGCGTCTACTCTACAGAATAGACGCATTTATAGATGTGCTTTTAGATGCGTGTATAGACGTGCAAATAGACGCGCACTGTGGCAAAAAAGATCAAAAATTCAACTCGAGAGTGTTTTGCTAGTATTTTGGCAAAACACAGTTTTTTCAAAAAACATCCTGCTTTATTTCTAATCCTCTCTCACCCTCTCAAGCTTCTAACCCTCTCTCACCCTCTCAAGCTTCATCACCAGGCTGCAAATCTGCTTTACAAAGAACTGTTGTGGAGTAAGAGTTTACCTTAGTACATACCTTGGTTGTGATGAGTCTCTTTCTCTTCTTCTTCTTCTTGCTCCTTTTCTTCTTGTTCTTCTTCTTGCTTTTGCTCTTGCTCTTCTTCTTGAACCCTTAATATTTTTTTGCTTACCTTTTTGTTGGTTTTGTAGGTCCTCTGATCCTCTCTTTCAACATCACGAAAAAGAGGTAAGTGCTTTCATATCTTTCATTTCTTTCCTCTATTATTATTGCACCCTTGGGTGCTGGGGATTTGTTTTGTAGGTTTGCGCATAAGCTTTATGCATAAGCCTTATATATGCATAAGCTCTCATGCATAAGGCCTCATGCATAGCCTTATGCATAAGGCCTCATGCATAAGCTTATGATGCATAAGCCTTATGCTTTAAGCTTTATGCATAAGCCTTAAACATAAGCTTTATGCTTTATGCATAAGCCTTATGCATAAGCTTTATGCTTTATGCTTAAGGCCTTATGCTTAAGCTTTATGCTTTATGCATAAGCCTTATGCATAAGCTTTATGCCTCATGCTTTAAGCTTTATGCATGTCTTATGCATAAGCTTTATGCTTTATGCTTAAGGCCTTATGCTTAAGCTTTATGCATAAGTCTCATGCTAAGCTTTATACATAAGGCCTCATGCATAACTTTATGCATAAGACCTCATGCATAGCTTTATGCATAAGCTTTGTGCATGTCTTATGCATAAGCTTTATGATTTATGCTTAAAGCCTTATGCTTTATGCATAAGCCTTATGCATAAGCTTTATGCCTTATGATTTAAGCCTTATGCATAAGCTTTGCTAATCTTTTGCTCATCCTTTTTTTGGTTTTTTAGGTCCTCTAATCCTCTCTTTCAACATCACGAAAAAGAGGTAAGTGCTTTCATATCTTTTCTCTTTCCTCTATTATTATTGCACCCTTGGGTGCTGGGGATTTGTTTTGTAGGTTTGCGCATAAGCCTTTATGCATAATGCTCATGCATACTTAAGGTCTTATGCATAGTGCTTTATGCATAAGGCCTTATGCATAGTGCTTTATACATAAGGCCTCATGCATAAAACTATGCATAAGGCCTCATGCTTAAGGCCTTATGCATAGTGCTTTATGCATAAGCCTCATACATAAGCTTTATGCATAAGGCCTCATGCATAGTAGTTTTATGCTTAAAGCCTCATGCTTAAGGCCTCATGCATAGCTTTATGCATAAGGTCTCATGCATAGTTTTATGCTTAAGGCCTCATGATTAAGGCCTTATGCATAGTGCTTTATACATAAGCCTCATGCAGCATAAGCTTTATGCATAAGGCCTCATGCATAGTTTTATGTGCATAAGCCTCATGCTTAAGGCCTCATGCATAGCTTTATGCATAAGGCCTCATGCTGCATAGCTTTATGCATAAGGCCTAATGCATAATGCTTTATGCAAGGCTTGCATAACAGCTTGCATAAGGCTTGCATAACGTATAGTGCCGGGAATGAGATGATTCCCGACTTGCATAACGGCTTACATGGTTTCTTAATATTTGTTTATTTTTTGTGTTTTGAAGAATGAGATGATTCCGGAGGTCAATTGACTTAAAGAGCTGGGAAGTCTTCATTTCATAATATTTTTTTAATATTTTCTTTGTTTGTATAGATGTGGCCTAGGTCCTCATCCTCTTGTCCCACATACCCACCACCCACAGGTTAAGGCTCTCATCGAGTCTCAAAAATGACGGTTTGCTAGGGAGGTAGAGGGCATCTTTGGCTATACTCCCAACCCCGAGCAGTTGTTGGCAGCCTATGCAGTTAGGTACCCCTTTACCATCATGTCTGTCTGCCCACAGCCCAACAGAGTTCCTTGCAAAGCACTTTACCCTTGCTAGTAGGCACTTCACCTGCCTTTACATTCACCCCTTATCCGTCAGCCCCAGTTAGTGCTACAAAATCTCCTACACCTGCACCTTCAGGAGATGTGACACCTCACAGTCGTCATGGCTCTCATGAGAGTGGTAGCCATTGTCGTAGGGAGGGTAGTCGTGGAGAAAGTGGCGGTCGTACCTCACGCCGCACTAGCACTGATAGTGGAGGTAGAGGAGATAGAGGATGCCTAGGGAAGTGCTTTGAGGGTGGGGATAGTTCTTCAGAGTCACCACCACATCATGGTGATATATCATATTATGATATCACAGATGTGGACGGCATAGTTGATGACTCTCGTGGGAAGGAGGTGGTAAACTACTTGCGCCCGCCAAGTAGTTTTTGCACACTATAAAGATTGCTTTATACATTTTAAGCAGCAAAGGGAGAGCCTTATGGATGATTTCATTAAATCTATCCACAAGAAGTATCCTAATCCTCATAATCAAAGGTTTAATAGTAGATGGGCGCAACACAAATCAAAGGTTTAATAGTAGATGGGCACCACACAAATCAAAGACATACTTAAGAATAGGAGGTCTCTAGTAAGGAGACATGCAAAGGAGGAGAAAGCCCGAATAGATGCTGGTCAAAATGGACACGACAAGCTATCTACTGCTCATAGGGACGAGTGGAAGAAAGCCAAGAAGGGGCTCCAAGAAGGAGTAGTGAACCACCAACAAAGAGAAGCGTGGCGAATACAAATGGAGCGATATGGATCGTCGCACTTCGGATCTGGAGGTCGTGCATCATGGGAGGCCAAGTTTGTATGTATAGTGAAACTTCATGTCTTTTCTTTGTGTTCTCTCTATTTGAGTTGTGTTATAATGTTTGTCTTGTGATGTAGCGTGACATTGTGGGTAGAGATCCTACCTTAGCAGAGACTGGCTACCATCGTCACCACAGTAGAGGAGATACATGGGATTACCTTCACGATGATGAAGGGATCATCTTCGACGAACAATATAATCGAGCAAGGAGAACACGAATGCAAGTAATACTTTTTGTTTTTATTTACAAAACATGTTTCGACCTTTATAATACTTTCTATTTTTATTTATATATATCTTCACTTTGTGTAAGCACAAGGTGGACAAGATGACTTGGAGAGTGATGACTCCTCCGAGTAGTTTTCCTTGTAGTTTTTCTTTATGTATAGTTTTGGTTTATGCAACTATGTTTCTTTTTCAAGCCTCATGTGGCTATCATCATGCATGGACAATTTCTTGGATATAAGATGAAATTTTTCATCTTCTTTATGCATCTATGTTTTTATTCAAGCCTTATGTGGCTACGATCATGTATGGAGAAATTTTTGGATATAAAATGTAATTTCTCATCTTCTTTAATTAATATTCGAAGTGTGTTCACAAATATTTTTGTGTATATCTATCTTTAATTTAAGTTTTTATGTTGATATCTTTGCTGATCTTGATTCGTCTATGTACAAGTAAGCAAAACCTTAAACCAGAGAGCTACCTGTGTAGAAAATGTAGCTGCATGTGTAGAAAATGCAGCTGTACATCTGCACAGGCAGCTCTTTGAATTTTTTTAATTCCAGAGCGCGTCTATAACAGAGGCTATAAAGGCGTCTATATGCGCATTTATATCAGTATAGATGCGCTTATAGACGCACATATAGACGCGTGTCTATAGACGCGATTTTAGATGCGATTATAAACGCGCCCGTAACATTTTAAAGCACGTTGTCAAAACACGTTTATAAATGTGCCTATGGTCGCTTTTCCTTGTAGTGATAGAATTCATAACGATCAAGGTGCTACCAAATTAAAATTTTATTTCCCATCATTTGGCAATATCATCACAAATCTTTTGTCCTCTTTACATATATTTTAACTTAGCGTAACATTAATATAAGTCACCCTAGGGTTGGTAAAATCATTCTCTTACTTTTTGCTATAAGATGAGAGCATATGCTTACATTTTAACGTATGTCATATTGCGTTTTTCATGTGTGTGTGTGTGTGTGTGTGTGTGTGTGAGAGAGAGAGAGAGAGAGAGAGAGAGAGAGAGAGAGAGAGTGAAGACAATTTTAATATTCCATTTTGTAATAATATTGATGCATGAATATTAAGTATAAAAGTTTTAAAGTAAATTTCTAATAAATAATGAATTATTTGTGGTTCAATTCTCTATATAGGCAATCTATTCTCTATATAGAAAATTGAATTATCTAGATAATAGCCCATATTTCTTATTCATTCTCTATATAGGAAATTGAATTACCTAGATATTGGCCCATATTTCCTATATAGGAAATTGAATTACTTAGATATTGGTCCATATTCTCTATATAGGAAATTGAATTATCTAGATATTGGCCCATATTTCTTATATAGGAAACTGAATTACCTAGATATTAGCCCATATTTCCTAGATATAGAGAATTGTGTAAATGGAGAATTCTATTGTCTAGTTATATATAAGAAATTTCCATCTACATAACTAGGAAATATCTCAAAATTTCCTATATATCATGAAGTTATAGGGAACCACCAAAAGTTCCTTGTGACTACGCAACAACATAATGGCCGCCACACTGCTGGCAACTGCGGTGCTCACGCTTTGCTCTGTCGTTGCTATATTAGTGGGCAACAACGCGCAACAGATAAGCTTAAGTCTAGGATCAGACGAGAGACTTGTGACCAACTCCCTCAAGCTTGTGTTTATGTTGGGATGCTTCTTGATAGCCTTTCTGTGCAATGTGTAGTCAGTGAGATACTATAGCCATGTGGGCATCCTCATCAGCGTACCTCAGAAGGGGATGAATGCAGCATATGTGGACATGGCCATCATAAGGGGTGGTCAATTTTGGGCCATTGGATTGAGGTGTTTCTACTTCTCAGTCCCCATGTTCTTGTGACTCCTCGGCCCCATCCCCATGTTCATGTGCTCGGCCCTCCTCACCCTGCTTCTTCATTTCTTAGACATGGCCAAAGATTTTGAGCAAATCATAGATGTTGAATCGACGCCCACCACCACCAATTGAGCATGATGGTTGGGTCCTCAACCTTTCCTTATCCCCCTCATTTACCTTGTATCGATCCCCCTCATTAACCTTGCCTTGATCCTCATACTTCTTGGCTTCATCCTCTCAAACTTGCCATTCCTAATCCTTAGCCGCCGCCACAAGCCTCCAACCTCAAAGCCAGAGGACAAGTCCCATTAGACAGCCGCAAGCTTGCAACCTCAAAGCCAGAGCACAAGTTCCATTGGATATAGCATAGCCTAATGCAAGCTAAAGCTAATATGCATATGCATAAGCAAATAACTATAAACAAAGGATTGTTTCTAATTAGAAACAAAGGGTATGCATAAGCAAATAATAAGAAACAAAGGATTGTTCTTTATTGTGAACAGCCGTTGTATTTGTGATTGTTTTGGATGCTCTCAAACAATGCTTGTCATAGTTTGTTATTGTTTTTGGAAGCTCTCCAACAATGTTTGTCATAGTTTGTTTTGGATTCAACTTAATTGTCTTACAACAATGTGTGAATTTTCGTATGCAATTGCTTTTGGATTCCCTCGGCCTGGTTGACTTACAACAATGTGTGAATTTTTGTATGCAATTGCTTTTGGATTCCCTCGGCCTAGTTGACTTACAAACAGTGTTTGAATTTTTGTATTCAATTGCTTTGGATTCTCTCAAAGCAATGTGTGCAGTATTTTTAAGGAAGCTGGTTGGCCTCTAGAGTCCTCTCTCCATAGAAATTACTACTACCTCTTGCATGGCACATGGAACTTGGGCTACATTCTCTTACAAGCATCAAATTATAAACACACTCTTTGAAACACCCCAAAGCAAGAATCAGACTTGAGTGTCTATCCGAGATCCACTTACAAACAATCCATTGGTCACCAACACATCATAAATACCATGCGAAAAATAAGTAAGTTAGGATAGCACTCTCCGCTTGACCACCATAGGCTCCAACACATCATAAAAAACATGAGGAGAATAAGTAAGTTAGGATAGCACTCTCCACTTGACCATAGGCTCTAACACATCATAAATACCATGAGGAGAATAAGTAAGTTAGGATAGCACTCTCCACTTGACCATAGGCTCTAAACTGTATACATGAGGAGAAGAAGTAAGTTAGGATAGCACCCAGCTCAACTATATCCAAAATTCTCCTAACAAATCCATCTCTTAGTCTCTAGTCCCACAATAGGTACTCTACAAACAATAATATGGTCATCATCGAAACTAGGGGAAAACACCTCCATGTTTTATTAATTTAAAATAAGCTTGAATTGATCAATATTGATTTTACATTATTTTTCATTTAATTTTAACTCAAAGTAATCAATCTAGGCATAACATGCAATCACAAATGCATGATAAAACACCTCTGATGAGTAAATACAAATACACATATCCAAGGAAATTATACAAATAAACTCATGTACTAAATTCATTCCATGACATTCATTCAAAAAAGTATAAAAATGTAAAGTATAGTGTGCCATGGTCATTTAAATGCAACAACACAAGAAAGCCTTTACGCAAATCACTAATGCAAAAAAACTCCACTAACAGGTGACGAAAGCAAATATATATTTTTCCATCCCCTTTCAAGCAAGAAAGAAAATATACTTTAAATATCTTGTATGTCATTTAATAATAAAAATTATATCAAATAAATTAAACAAATTAAATAAATTCATCTTTTAAAAATCAATTAAAAGCTTGAAAGTCTTAGCTAGGTTTTGACAATGGTCCTTAAGTTGATGGAAAATTCAAGGTTTCTTATAAGTGGAATTTTGGTTTCTACTTAAGCTTTTGTTGTGACACACGTCTCACATGCGTGGAGAGAGAGAGAGCCTAGAGAGGTTTGAACTTTAGACAAAAAAAGATTCTTTATTCGGTTCGAAAAGCTTAAAAGGCTCAAATGTGGCTTTGAAAAGGTGGAAAATATTTTGATAATTGTAAAGCCAAAATAAAGTTTTTGGTTTCATTAATCTCAACCTTTAAGGTTTTGTAAAAGCCTTTTACTAAAGAGATATAGTTTTGTAAAAGAGTTCCATTAAAGAAAGTTCACATATGGTGGCCTTTGTGTAAGGTTAAATCAGGGGTTTACGTAAGGTTGAAAAGATAAATCAAATTTGCAAAAGGAATACTTGAGTTGTTGGCTATAATTTCCTTGCAAGGTCCCATCAGTAGGGTTAAAAAGATAAATTATGGGGAACTTATTTCCAAAGGGAATACTTGAGTTGTTGGCTATTCCCTTGCAATGTCCAATAAAGTTCATTTTTTATTTCTTATGCCTTTGGGAAGAAATACACATTGCTACTTGAAACTAGTGGTCAAAAAGTCATGTAGGATGACTAGGCCATTGTCCTCGGGGGGTGCATTGCTAGAAAACCCTAGGTATCACACGTGTGTTCAAGAGGTATTAAAAAACCCCTTAACTAAAAATTTCCCCCCAATAAAACACCCCCTCTTTACTTATGAACTAAATGATTTTTTTCTAAAGTTAAATTAAAAAACTCCTCCTGTTAATGTAATCGTGTTAATTTTTCTCAATGTATCTAATTAAAAAACCCCTCCTGTTGAACTCACGTGGTACACTAACATTTTTTGAGGTGAACCCCCCGACCATTGTCATTGTGCATGGTGTACGATTGGCGTGTCTTGGCTTCTATCACTTGAGTTTTCTTATAGATGGAATCCTTATAGAATGTGTGGCCTTGCAAATTGGAGCCAAAGTTCTGTAACATGTAGGACACCTTGACTCTAGAGCTTCAACATCTTTAATTTTCAAACTTTGATAAGTGGTAGCTCATATTATAAAGTGAAGAGTTCACAAATAACATTACATACACAAGCACTAAAACTTCCAAGTAGCATTTAATCCAACGTAATTCCACTGGCATTCCCAAGGAAAAGTTGAATGAATTTTCCCAACACAAGAAGAAAATGTAAGGTGTAAAACCATATTACCAACCTTATAAAAAGCAAATAAAAATCCAAAGATTTTAAACCCTTTTCACTGTCTTTATTTCAAGAGAACTCTATTGCTAGTTAGTGTACAAGAGAAGTCTTACTTAAATATATTTAGAGAGAAAATTTATGCAGACTAAAAAATTCATCAATATCACTATCATCTTTAATACCTAATCGTGTATAGTCAACAATGCAATTGTCATTGGTTACCATAATCACGAACAAAAAAAACTCTCCCCCCCTCTCTCTCTCTCTCTCTCTCTCTCTCTCTCTCTCTCTCTCATAGTCTTAAAGTTTTTAAAACTCTATTTTTATTGCATGGTTGGATAGAAAGAAAATCACTATCCTCTTTTATACCTATCATGTAGAATCAACAATGGAACTATCATTGGCTACCATAATCATGAACAAAATCTCTCTCTCTCTCTCTCTCTCTCTCTCTCTCTCTCTCTCTCTCATAGTCTTAAGGTTTTGAAAACTTTATACCTATCATGTAGAATCAACAATGGAACTATCATTGGCTACCATAATCATGAACAAAATCTCTCTCTCTCTCTCTCTCTCTCTCTCTCTCTCTCTCTCTCTCTCTCTCATAGTCTTAAGGTTTTGAAAACTTTATTTTTATTGCATGGTTGGATAGAGCACAAAATATATGTATGTTTTTTTTTGCTTTTATGGCTTGTTGCTCGATTGGAGATAAAGTTTGAGAGTCACAATGGCAAATTTGTTCTAACATCGTGATATCTCTAGGGACCTCAAACCCATGAATTATCACTATTTTGATTGCATGGCATGTAAAACATATCGTTTTTTCTTTTTACGGCTTGTTGATCAGAGCTTGTGTGATTTGAGACTTACAACTGTTCTTTGAGATTGAAATTTTTAATACCTTACAAACAAATTCTACATTGTAAAGTGGCCACTACAACCTAATTGCTAATGTGCACATGTATATAAATGTGTGTATATATATACATTCACTTGTGTATATACATGTATATAAATGTGTGTATATACATGTATATACATTCACTTGTGTATATACATGTACATATACGCATACATACATATAAAAACGCACGAGGTTGTCACAGAGAAATAAAATTATACAAGTGCGAACCTTTTGCCATTTTGTGTATGAGTATGAACCTTTCACGCATTTTTCCAGTTATTTCCTTTCTTGTGTATCGGCTTAGGCATTTGTACAAGGATGGAGAATGCATGGAACCATGCTTATCTAGACATGGCCCTTGTCCCTGCAGGGCTGCTCATGCTATTGATATACCATGCGCAGCTTCTGTACCGTGTTTGCAAGTTCCCCACCACCACTGTGATTGGCGTCAACCAGATTATCAGACAAGCCTGGGTCCGCACCATGATGGCGGTACTTAGTCTCCCTGCAAGCCTCCTTTCTTCACTCTCTCTCTCATTTTTTTTTAATTTGCACGTTTCAATGCTTTGGTTTTCGCTATTATGCTGTAATTAGGGCTAATAATAATGTCAGATGATTGGGTTGTGGTGAGGAAGGCCAAGACGAGTTTATTTGTAATTTCAAGCGGGGCTTTACTGCGGATTGGCCAGCTTGAATGGATTGTGATGAAGGCCAGAATTAGTAATAGATGAGGTTTAATATTCGTAATTTGAAGTGGGGCTTTACTGTAAAAATTGGTCAAGCCGGCTGAATTAAGCATGTTTATATGGTGGTGAAGACTGAGATTATGGTTGAAGGGGGTTGATTTGTTGAGAAATTAGAGCGCGGTATCAAATTATGCTATAGATTATTTGGTGATGAGGGTTGTGGCGAAGGCTGAGAAGGCAGGTTATGAGGAGGGGTAACACAAAGTATGCAGTGTGTGTGTGTGTGTGTGTGAGAGAGAGAGAGAGAGGAATACAGTCGGTAATTCTGTGCATGCGCAGTGCGAATTCTAACTGAGCTTTGTTTTTTTTTTTTGGTGCATTTTGGACGGATTTCACAGGAAGGCACGAAGAACGGGGTGTTGGCAGTGCAGACACTGCGCAACAACATAATGGCCGCCACGCTGCTGGCAACTGCGGCGCTCATGCTTTGCTCTGTCATTGCTATGTTAGTGGGCAGCAACGCGCAGCAGATAAGCTTAAGTCTGGGATCAGAAGAGAGACCTGTGAGCAACTCCCTCAAACTTGTGTTTGTGTTGGGATGCTTCTTGATAGCCTTTCTGTGCAATGTGCAGTCAGTGAGATACTACAGCCATGTGAGCTTCCTCATCAACGTACCTCAGAAGGAAATGCACGTGGCGTATGTGAACAGGGCCATCATAAGGGGTGGTCAATTCTGGGCCGTCGGATTGAGGTGTTTTTACTTCTCAATCCCCATGTTCTTGTGGCTCCTCGGCCCCATCCCCATGTTCATGTGCTCGGCCCTCCTCACCCTGCTTCTTCATTTCTTGGACACGGCCAAAGATTTCGAGCAAATCAGCAGTTTCTCAGATGTTGAATCGGCGCCCACCACCACCACCACCAGCTGAGCATGCTGGTTGGGTCCTCAACCTTGCCTTGATCCCCCTTGTTGCCTTCATCCTCTCAAACTTGCGCCGCCGCCGCCGCCGCCGCCGTCACCGTCACCGTCACCGTCGCCGTCGCCGTCGCCGTCACCGTCACCGTCACCGTCACCGCAAAGCCAAAGCGACAAGTCCCATTGGACATCCGCAAGCCTGCAACCTGAACGCCAGAGCACAAGTTCCATTGGATATAGCATAATACCCTAATGCAAGCTCAAGCTAATACATAGATTCTATACGCATATGCATGAGCAGATAATTTGCAACAAAGGATATGCATAAGCAAATAATTAGAAACAAAGGATTGTTCATTATCGTGAACGGCCGTTGTATTTGTATTTGTTATTGTTTTGGAAGCTCTCCAACAATGTTTGTCATAGTTTATTTTGGATTCCCTCAACCTAAGTGTCTGAATTTTCGTATGCAATTACTTTTGGATTCCCTCAACCTAATTGTTCAACAACAATGTCTGAATTTTTCGTATTCAATTGCTTTGGATTCTCTCAGAGCAATGTGTGCGGCATTTTTAGGAAAGGACGCCTCTCTCTATAGACCGTCACACCCATACACTACTTTGTCAATAACACACTGTCTCCATGCACTACACGCATGGCACACGCAACTTGGGCTACATTGAGTACAAATTATGAACACACTCTTTGAAACACCCCAAAGCAAGAATCAGACTTGTCACTTACTTGAGTGTCTGTCCAAGATCCACCAACACATAAGTCCACCTACACATAAGCATAACTCTCAAGCAATCCATGGGTCACCAACACACCATGCAAACCATGAGGAGAATAAGTAAGTTAGGTAGGCTCCAAACCATATACATGAGGAGAATAAGTAAGTTAGGATAGCACCCAGCTTGATCATATCCCAGATTCTACTAAAGAACCCATCTCTTAGTCTCTAGTCCCACAGCAAGTACTCTACAAACAACATGGTCGTCATCTACAAACAACATGCAGGTCATCATCTACAAACAACATGGTCATCATCGAAACTCGAGGAAAACACCTCCATGTTCTATTAATTTAAAATAATCTTGAATCAATATTGATTTTACATTATTTTCCATTTAATTTTAACTCAAAATAATCAATCCAAGCATCACATGCAATCACAAATGCATGATAAAACACCTTCGAGTAAATACAAATACACAGATCCAAGGAAATTCTACAAATAAACTCATGCGTATAAAGTATTAAATTCATTCCATGAGATTAATTCAAAAAGTTATAAAAATCTAAAGTATAGTTTGCCATGGTCATTTAAATGCAACAACACAAGAAAGCCTTTAAGCAAATCACTAATATTGCAAAAAAACTCCTCTACCATGTGACGAAAGCAAATATATTTTCCAACCCCCTTTCAAGTGAGAAAATTTTATATTTTTAAATATGTTGAACATTATTTAATGATAAAAATTATCTCAAATAAATTAAACAATTAAATTAAATAATATTTTGAAAATCAATTAAAAGCTTGAAAGGCTTAGCTGGGTTTTGACATTGGTCCTTGAGTTGATGGAAAATTCAAGGTTTCTTGTAAGTGGAATTTCGTTTTCTAGTTAGGGTTTTGTAATAACACACATTTCATGCATGGAGAACGAGCATAGAGAGGCTTCTTTAGAAGAAGAAAAGTTTTTTATTCGGTTTGAAAAATTTTAAAAACTTAAATATGGCTTTGAAAAGAAAATTGTAAAGCCAAAAAAAAGTTTCTAGTTTCATTAATCTCAACCTTTAAGGTTTTGTAAAAGCCTTTCACTAAAGAGATACAGTTTTGTAAAAGACTTCCACTAAAGATAGTCCACATAATGATAGCCTTTGTGTAAGGTTAAATCAAGGATTTAAGTAGGGTTGGAAAGATAAATCAAATTTGCAAAGGGAATACTTGAGTTGTTGGCTATTTCCTTGCAAGGTCTTGTAAAGTAGGGTTGAAAAGATAAATTATTGAGAACTTATTTCCAAAGGGAGTACTTGAGCTGTTGGCTATTCCCTTGCAGGGTCCAATAAAGTTTATTTTCTATTTCTTATGCCTTTGGGAAGAAATACACGCTCCTACTTTTGACCTTGAAAAACTAGTGGTCAAAAAGTCATGCACACGGCAACTAGGCCATTGTCATTGTGCATGATGTAACAGTGGCATGTCTTGGCTTCTATCACTTGAGATTTGTTGTAAGTGGAATCCTCCATCATTTCGAGGCTTCTCATAGTCCTAGGGGCCACATGTGGCCTTGTAAATTGGGGCCACAAGTTCTCTAATGTGTAGGACACCGAGACTCTACAGCTTCAACATCTTTGATTTTCAAACTTTGAAAAGTGGTAGCTCATATTATGAAGTGAAGAGTTCACAAATAACATTACATACACAAACACTAAAACTTCCATGTAATGTAACTCCATTGGCATTCCCAAGGAAAAGTTGAATGAATATTCCTACAACAACAAGAAAATGTATGCCTAGAACTCCCACAAAATGTATGGCTAGAAATGAACTCCCATAAAAGCAAATCTCTATCTTTATTTCCAAGGTGTAAAACCAAATAACCAACCTTATATAAAGTAAATGAAAATCCAACTTGGTTTTAATCCCTTTTCACTCTCTTTATTTCAAGGTTTCTCTGAACCTTGATTTCTTTTTTGAAAGAGGACCAAACACTTATCTTTCTTTGCTTTTCAAGCTAAAAGTACTCTAAAAAATTAAACATCTCAAGCTAAAAGTACTCTCTTAAACTTAACATCTCTTATAGTTATTTGACGCAAGGCATCAATGTGAATCTCACACAAGAATTTTTTATGTTGTGAATAACCAACAATTTCATATTATAAATGGTGAAAGCGATACACATGAATTAAGCTTCGATTTCCCAAAGCAAGAAATGCACTTACCTCACTGCTTGCCCATTAATATCCACATACACATAAGTATAACTGTGAAGAAAGTATGTGTATCTATGGTCACTACGTAACAAGGATTTAGGCTCCAAAAAGCTACCCTTAAGCTAGCCTTAAGCTAGAGACCACACAATCGTAATATCCTCAAGGTGTCATAACCCATACCCTTAGAAATGCATGTGTATCACATGAATTTAACACCACAAGGAGTAGTTTTAATCCAAATTTATAAAATTATAGGTTTTTTAGAATACCCCTTCAATGCATGTGATATATAGATTTCCCATCCTCACAACTATCACTGATGTGATTATCCATAGAGCTAACATACCAATACCTAAGCCCTTGGGAGGCCCCTCTCCCAAGGTTTGAGTCCCACATAGAAACTCTCTCCATAATAAGCCATAACCCAATTATATAATTCAAACCTTGGGAGGCCCCTCTCCCAAGGTTTGAGTCCCACATAGAAACTCTCTCCATAATAAGCCATAACCCAATTATATAGCCCAATAATAAAATTCACACTAGGTAAATTTTTGGCCTCATTATGTCCAAACAAAGGGACATAATACTCTTGTTGATAACAACTATTGAAATGCATGTTATATGCGAATCAGCCCCTCTAGGCTCCACCTCTTTTTCTAGAGGGAAAACCTCTTATAGTTGCACCTCCTCTAGGCTCCACCTCTTTTTCCAGAGGGAAAACCTCTTATAGTTGCACCTCCTCTAGGCTCCACCTCTTTCTTTGGTGAAACCCTCCTAGGACATTACCCATGCTTGCTCACTTTTTCTTGACTTTTCATTTGTGAAAGATGAAGTTGCCATCTTGCATGCTTGGGCTTTCTCATTTGTCCAACCATGAGTGTCTAACCATGAGACTTTTGTTGCCCATGGTCGGATATCTAAAGGGCCTTAAAGTAGCATTGAGCTCACAATATCAAATGGAATCATGTTTTCCACACAAGTTCAACCTCTCATTTATCAAGTGGTTTACACACACACGTTTGGAACTCTTACTTGGAACCTTGTGTGCATCTTTTTGAAATATTCTTTATGCCTAGATGTGAGAGTTGTTTGGCATGTGCTATCATCCCTACAAGTATGACTTATTCTAAATTCTAGGTTATAGAATTTGCATACTTATACTTGAGACATATAAATTGTCACAACTACTTCATTGATGATGACATGAATACCTTTATATATAGCTTATGAACATGTCTATAGTGGAGTGGAAATCTACAAAATATTTTGATAGCATAATATTGACTCTCTCTCTCTCTCTCTCTCTCTCTCTCTGCATATATATATATATATATATATATATATATATATATAGGTATGTATGTATGTATGTATGTGTGTGTGTGTGCGTGCGTGCGTGCATGTGCATGTGTGTTTATGCATGCATGTGTGCATGTGCGTGTTCATTGCATGCTTTAGAAATTTGGTGTTTTGCCTTGAAATTATCATTTGCAAAATTTTAAAGCATGCAAAGTTATGAGCATTTCAGTTTGAATTTGGCACAAAAATCTACAAATCTTGTAAAAACAATCCTAAAATTTGAAGTTGCAATTTTCTAGACCTTTTGTTGGAGAAAAAAATGAACACCTATCTAAAGGGATGGTTATGGATCTCATTTCTAGCTCCTTCTAGGCAAGCTTGATTTTTTATGGGCGTCATGCCTGATTTTGGGCATTGTGGCATAAAAAACTTTTGAAAAATAGTTATTAGATGTCAAAATTTGCACATAAATACTCGAAAACTTGAAAAAAATAGTTTTTAGATGTCAAAATTTGCACAGAGATTCTAAAAAACTTGCACTGTTCATGGTTTTACGTCAAATGTTTGAAGAAGAAAGGTGCTAGCTAAATGGCAACACTACTTGCATGTGTGTAATCAACAGTGGGCAAGTGGCCATTATTTGAACCCATTGCAAATGACCACCGACCGCGTGGGAATAGCCCAACGATATAATCAATTATCATGTGCCCAGAATATTAAAAAAGTAAACAAATGCTAATTAGAAAACGCATCTAAAGAAGAGACTGCGCAGTTGCTTATAAAATTAATAAATGGTAAACGTCGTTTCTTTCCCATTTTAGAAAAAAGTATGTAGGTGATTTTTCCCGGTCTGTCCCGCCCGTTAAAAAAAGGATTTTTAAAAGAAAATGTATAAAAATAACCCATTTTAGTGGTTTTTTTGTGGCGTTTAACCAAAAAAGGTGCAAAAAGTCCCTTAAAAAATCAACTAAATTAAATTTCCGATCCATCGATCCATTATTATCGGGTTGAATCTATTTTTGTGCGCTGCAAGGAATATTTTCCATGGGTATTAAAACCAATTGTTGCCGCCTACTGTCTCATCATGGAAAAAAAACAATGAACCAAAATGAAAAACGGTTATCAAATTTTGAAGAAACAGAGGAAACTACACAGTATTGATTATGACCATGTTGAGAGAAACTAAAACAAGGATCTATGTATAATACCGAGATTGTGTGTGTGTGTGTGTATGTGAGAGAGAGAGAGAGAGAGAGAGAGCGAGAGCGAGTGCGAGTTTGCCAGTTCAAAGGGAGAGTAAAAGAGATGGAGAAAGTTAGAGAGAGAGAGAGAGTTAGAGAGAGTCAAAAAAGAGAATGAAAGTTAGAGAAAGTGTTAGAGAGAGAGAGAGAGAGAGAGAGAGAGAGAGAGAGAGTTAGAGAGAGAGAGTTAGAGAGAAAAGGGATTAGAAAGAGTAAGAAAGAGAGTTAGAGAGATAATTAAAGATAGGTAAAGAGAGTGAATGTGAGAGAGAGAGAGAGAGAGAGAGAGAGAGAGAGAGTTGCGAGTTTGAGAGACTTAGAGTAAGAGAGAGAGAGAGAGAGAGAGAGAGAGAGAGAGTGTTAGAGAGAGAGAGTGAATCAGCCAGTTCGAGAGAAATGGATAGTTACAGAGAGTAAGACATAGAGAGAGAGAGAGAGAGAGAGAGAGAGAGAGAGAGAGGGGGAGAGGTTAAGAGAGTAAGTTAGAGAGAGTGAGAGAAAGATAAAGAGAGTAAGTTAGAGAGAGAGTGAGTGTTAGAGGGAGAAAGAGAGAGAGAGAGAGTTCAAGAGAGAGTGTGCTACAAAGAGTTAGAAAGAGAGTTGGACAGTTTGAGAGAGAAATACATAAGAGTTAGAGAGAGTAAGAGAGAGAGAGAGAGAGAGAGAGAGTTGGCTAGTTCGAAAGAAATATAGAGAGTTAGAGAGAGCGAGAGAGTTAGAGAGAGAGAGTGAGTGTTGAAGAGAGAAAAGAAAGAAAGTCATATTAAACGTCCATGGAATGCCTTGGAGGCATATGGGACAAGAGTTCTTACATCATACTGATACAATCCACTTCGGGTAAAAAGCATAATAGCAATGAAAGCGTAAAAACAAATAAATGAAGATGGTCCTAAGATGGTTTAGGACTTCGAAAATCTTCGATCCACCGCTTGTCCTTCCCGATAGACTGCCCACTTACCATACTCACGGGATTTTCAAACTTTATCAAGTTCAGATTTCCTATCCTTCAGTTTGCAGCAATCCACAATGTACTACCTTTGAGTTCTCTTGATTAACGAAGAAACCACTACCTTTTCCTTCTTATTCAAGAATTTAAGAGTTGCCATTTTTCCTTTTGCTACTACAATACTCCATGGCGATCCTATGTTGATTGGTAGAACTTTGGCTAGTCTTCATTGTATTAAGTTTGAGTCTATGATGTACTTCTCTTCATCTCCTGCTTCTGGTACTTCTTGTTTATCCCATGCATCTGGTGAACCGCCCACTCAAATTTGATCGCTAAGGTTCTCTCATAACTCATTTTATTTGATGGTTAAAATGACATCCAGCTTTATTTCTTCGTGCATTGTCTCTTTGGATGCTTTGAATTCCTCTTGCACACCTTTGATTTCTTCCTTGACAATTGTCGTTGCTTGCACTCCATCCGGCTTAGCTTCAAGTATGGCAAGGTGAAACTCTACTTTGTTTAAGTTCTCTCTTAGCACTACATTTTTGCCTTGTAGCTTGTTAATTTTCATGAGAAGGTATCTCTCCCAATCACTTTGAAGGGTAGAGGGCCTTGAATCCAAGGCAAGTGTCACTGTCGCAAAGCTTTTTTTTGGCACTATCGAGATGCTCGTGTGCTATGAAAAAAAAGGTGCTGTGGGAATCAACTTGAGCAAAACCCTAATCCAAAAGAAAGGGGTTACCTTCTGGTGGCTACAAGTGAATACCAACCAAGCGGGCACTGTTATAGTGCCACTTCTAGTAGCAGATGGGTGCTAGGTTGTTGTGGGTGCAAGAGTTTGAGCTATCAGGCTGGGAGCGTTGAAGAAGGGGGCATGCCGCTAAAGAAGAGGCATCGTTATTGTTGTGCTGTTGGGCGTCGTTGTTGTGTTGCTGGGCATACTAGATTCGGGTTGAAGAGGGTGCCGTTGTTGTGGGTAGGACTTGCTATGAAGAAGCCGGGGGGTGGGGGGGCATCGCTTCTAGCAGATGGGTGCTAGTTTGCGGGTGCAAGAGTTTGAGCTATCAGGTTGGGAGCGTTGAAGAGGGGGGCGTGCCACTTCTAGCAGATGAGTGCTAGGTTGCGAGTGCAAGAGTTTGAGCTATCAGGCTAGGAGAGTTGAAGAAGGGGGCGTGCCGCTGAAGAAGAGGCATCGTTGTTGTTGTGTTGCTGGGCGCCATTGTTGTTGTGCTGCTGGGCATCGTTGTTGTTGTGTTGCTGGGCGCCATTGTTGTTGTGCTGCTGGGCGTACATTAGGGAAAAAGGGAGCTCATTTTGGGGCCCTATAAGAAATTCACTATTTTTTGATTTATTTCTCTCCTAAAAGACCTCAAAAATAGTAAAATACGGAAACGTGGCTCAAAACTGTCAGTAAGGACTACCGAACTGTCAGTTCAGAAAGGAATAAGAAAATCTTTTGTCTAACTAACACGATTTTGCATTAAATATCTCCTTAGTTTTTTTTTTTGTTTCCCGAAGATTGCGCATCTCTTTTGACGACGTGTGTAGGTCTCTCATAAAGAATCCATCACTGAACTTAATGATTGCATGGATACCGCCACACTTCCACGATTCATATTACAAAAAGACTATGAGATTGACAAGCAAACTTTGCAACCTCAGAAGCACAAAAAATGGCCGATACTAGTGAGTCACAATCTCAGAAGAAGCGATTACACCATCTTCACATCGACCTAGAAGAACAATATGCTCCAACATAAAAAAGACGAAAGGATACAGTGCTGAATGCTCAACAACGGGAAAATATGAGAAGAGAAGGGCTTCAACATATTGACTTATGGTGCGATGGAAGCATATATCCAAAATGTCTAGTAAAAAACTCTACACCTCCATTTGTCAATCCAACCACACTACTGAGGTTTGCGGGCGATGGACAAAATGGACTTCTTGGTTATATTTCAGCGTAGTCTACATTTGCAGAAACATATAAAACGATGTACCTACAAGAAAAGGGGGCCAGGATGCAAGAGATAGCCATTCGTGCAAAATTGGAGCAGCAAATTGAGGAGCATTCAAAGAGTAAAAAAGAGTTGACAAGAGCAAGAAGGAAGAGAACCGTGCTTGGAGATAGACAACGAAGCAGGAAGATTAAAAACATTGCAAATTTGAAGGCTGGGACTGGTGGATGCAAGCGAAGAATTTAGGAAGCAAGGCTAGTTTGAAATTTTTCATTTTTTATACTCAAAAAGACTCTCAAATGACTATATCTATTTTGTCCATTAACGCAAAACAAGAATGGAGGTGTTGAATAATATAGGCATATTGTGTTGTTACTATAGGAAACTATTGGAGCCTGCAAAAGAAAATATGGATCCCAACCTTCTTCCTGTTAAACAAATGAAAGGATTGCTTTCTTGTGGTGTAGCAAAAGGTTTGATTAAAGAAAAAAAATACAAAACAATCAAACGCAATGTTGTAGAGGACTTTATATCCAATAATCAAGTTGATGGCACTACAATCCAGGAGGCTCTTGATATTAGTGGAGTTAGCAGGAAGGGATATAGTTCGATTTTCCATGCGATATCCTCAACTTTGAGAGATCAAAGGATTAAATGAGTTTTACTGCCAAATCCAGCAACCGTGTGGAGGATAAGAGGTCATTTGAATGAAAGTATAGATGAGTTTATTGGGCAATATATCCATATTGAAGAAATATTTTATGGTGATAAAGGAACCACTGTGTATGACCCTTGGAACAATATATTTGTAGATCTACAACAACTTCAAAGAAGAATGGTCGAGTTTTATGGAATAACATTTGAGGAGTGCAAAGGCATTTTGAAATTTGTTATCAAACTGGATGAGTGTGAGGTTGTAAAGGAAAAGAAAATGGAAAGGATTACTATTACATTGATGAATGGAGCACTTGATACATCATTGACTGAAGCGAGTTCGAAGTATTTTAGTGTGCAGTCGAAGAAACACATATGGTCGTTAGGCTCGTTCCAGGTATGATCATTTTTTGTTTCGTACTTGATTTTAGTCATTGTTTTCAAATCTTTTATAGTAAGACTTTTGTTTTCTATAATCACAGGTGAAGACAGAAGACCATGAAACACTAGATTGGGTGTTTCACCACACGAAAATACCAAGAATAATTAAAAGACAAGTGCAAGGAGAGAATCTCCATGTTGCAGGAAAAGGTGATTTTCAAGTAGAGTGGCACATGGAGGGGGATCTTAAAACACTTAAGTGCATGTATAACGTTAGTAAAGGAGGCAACTCAAAGTCTCCTTGTCTTTACTGCAAAGAATCAGCTCAAGTAATGGATTCCAAATGGTGGAAGAGAGCACCTAATAGAGATAAAGTTGACCCTGACTTCAAGGCCATTCTTGACATTCCACTATGCAATGTTCACATATGCACATTGCATGCTCTATGTCGAATTATTGAGAAATTGGTATTTTTATATATTGGATTTGCTTGGAAACTCCGTCCCGAAAAAAATAGAAAGGATGCTCTTCAAGCATTGGAAAAAGTGTTATTCGATATAGGTCTGCATGGAGGTGATGTTCATATCACAAAGGATTTTAAAAAGTCTACCAATGGCAAGGAGGTACCAATCAAGCCCTCTATTGGTGGTGTTAAGGCAAGAAGATTCTTGTCTCGACCTAAAAACAGTAGTAAGCAAGTAAGGCAAGGTAGAACAGTTTCAAGGATTAATTATGGATTGTGGAAGCAAGTCCATAATGCCGTGAAAGATCATGAGGCAGATGGGGAAGCACGAAATGTGAAGGCAGAGGTGTGGAGGTCTCTTGATCAACTCTTCATGTCCTGTGACAATGTAACATGGACAAAGAGTGATTACAAGAACTTTGAAGAGGCGATTAAACATTTTGGGAAGTCAATGAAAGACGCGTGGACAGCCTGCAATATAACTCACTACATGGTAAAGTTCTGTCTTCTTCTTTTACTTAAGTGTGATCCTCTTTTTTTTTTTATAACTTACTATGCATTCTTATGTCTCTGTGAAAACAGCATATCATCTACAACCACCTTCCCTATTTTGTCAAAAAGTATGGATGCCTAGCAATTTGGTCTACCCAAGGCATGGAGAAGTCTCACTACATGGCACGTAATGCATTTTTTAGACACACACACTACGGAGGGAGTCAAAAGGCAAATAGTCTGAAGGAAGTCTTCCAATGGTTTTACTGAGGCATTCTACAGAGGCTGCATGCTAAAAGAAAAGTTGCTAGTTCCAAAGTCAAGCTTGCTTTTATTCTAGCCCAAAAGCAAAGACGAAGACAAACTTTGGACAATTCAATGGCAGCAGAGAGACATAGACAATGGAGGGATTCGAAGATATTTAGAAACCATAAATGGACAAGTAAACATGAATAGCAGTTTGTAACTTATTGGTGTTATGTCCACATGTTTTTAAACTCAATCAATAGATTTTTATTTTGTGGAACAAGTGACTCTTGGTGTTATGCCTATATGTTTTGAGACTCCATCAAAAGTATTTCTTTTGTGAAACATGTGATCTATATTAACAAGCATCAATACATCCATGAGCTACACACAAAAAATTCAATCAATACTACTTAATTATGCTAGACACACTATTGATCCTTACCAATAAGGTACTGAGTGTCAAACGCTTTTAGAAGCCATCGAGTGTGGGAAGAGTACTGAAGTGTCGTACGGTGATGGGACAAATGCAAAAGGGTACTGATCGTCCGTACGGACAAGGAACTGATGAGGATCAAAGACTTTGTACAAATCAGTTCAACTTCAACATAATGTTTGTGCTATATTTGATGACTAAATCCTATTACTCCCAGGACCTGCCAATCGGAACTCTATTTTTGATCTTGATTGGACTCTTTTTCTTCCTTGTTGGCTTGATGTCGACTGTCTAATTATCAATGCTTGCCTCTGTTGCTTGTCTGGGAGGGGTATCCTTGTCTTCAGCTATCTCCACGTGTTCTTCTTCTTGGATTGTGTCGCCTGATGCAATCATGGGTGGCTCTCGAAACCTTATGAGCTTGTGTTTTCCATAGCCCTCCAAACATTTGGGCTCCTTAACACCACATGCTAATGCATAAGAAGTGTAAGACAAAAAGTAAGAGGTCCTAGAGGCCTGCTTATTCACATAATCCCCAAATATATCTATGGCAGACAACCTCTCTATTAAAATGATCTTTTCCTTTTGCCATGAAAGATCATGTCCACCTAAAACCCTAGATAAACATTTAAAGAAGTAAACAATGGCTTCTCCATTGTTGCTCAACTGCCTATGGTAAATCAAGATCTTAGCACTGCCTAGATCATGAATATAATGAGCTAGGCTTGACATTTTGCCAAACCCAGCCGGCCTACTTCCACTTGTTCTCTGGAGGAATGTGTCATCCTCAATTTGTAGCTGCCACATATCAAAAGATTGGAGTGAGATAATAACACACAACTACAAAACATTTAAACACAAGATAAAGTATTTGATTTGAAGTAACAAGATCATACCTTCTCATTTTCATCAGCAACAAGAAGTTCATCTTTCCAAAGATTTATTCCTCTCCCCTCCAGTCCAGCCTCTTCTTTAAGCTTTCCCTTGTATAGTGCTGAGAGATTCATAGCTTCCTGTGTGAGCTGGAAGGAAGCTTCATCTGGCTCTTGGAACTTTTCAGCCTCTTTGAAACAAATAGTAAGGGCCTCTGCAGGATCAAAAGTCGTTTCCAAAGCCAGTAGTGAATGGTCATCCTTTATGCCAACCTCCTTGTGTCAAGCCTTGAAGCCTGGGCAATAAGGGAAATGGCATAGTCCTCCCTCAAATTGAACATACACTCTATATCATGGAGGAAAACATAATCTTTACCACTAATCAAGACACCTGGAAGCATGGGCACTGCATAGTTGCTGCTCTGAACATCAAAATATTCAACTGGTTGTGCTGCCCTAAGAGTTTCAATCCTCAGTTGAACAAGGTCAAGAGTAGCCACTTGCAGCCCCTCATCCTGGAGGTTGATATCTTCTTCCTACTTTGCCATTTCTGTTGGCACAGGAACATCCTCTTTTTCCTCTGCTGCTACAGATGTGTCTTCTTCTTGCAGCCCCTCATCCTGGAGGTTGATATCTTCTTCCTACTTTGCCATTTCTGTTGGCACAGGAACATCCTCTTTTTCCTCTGCTGCTACAGATGTGTCTTCTTCTTCAGCCTCCTGCCCTTGCTCTTCTAGAGAGTGCTGATGGAAGACAATGTACATAAGGAATGCCATGGTTTCCTCAAGCACTCTACACTTTCTGGTGTGCAAGTTACAGCTGAATTTATATTCCTCAGGCAGGCTGTCAAATCTTCTATTCACATGGTACCTCAGCCTGTCAATGGAGACAATATGATTTATATGCACAAAAACCTTTTCACCTTCCACAATTCTTCCTGCCTCTGTCAGTTGTTTGAAGGTATCCCAATGGTCTGAAAGAAAATCTCTGTAATGCTCCAGTACTACAGAGCTCATAGTGAACTCCCTGTTGAAAATACTGTGGTATATGTGGAAGTTCCTCTAAGCCTTGCACTTGTGAAGAAAGTCAAATAGAAGCAAATCTGGAGATTTGTCCTCTTCTGGTTCCTTTTGTTTTGAAAGGGAAGACTCAGCTTTCTGCTCCAATCTCTTGCTTTTGCCTGAACAAAAATTTATATATCATGAATTCTATATGATGACATATGCAATCAGGGAATGTATAGGATATCACCAAACAACTCTCTTCATGAGCACACATGACTCACCTGGTGATTGCTGTGGTCTAAGTATAGCAGCAGAAAAGTCCAGCTACCCCTCTTGAAAGGAGGGGCCTGAGAATCAACTGTTCCAAAGCAAAAACTTTTCTCATCATCAAGGAAGAAATCCCCAGGGCCAAAGAAAGCAAAACAATGAGGAAGAAGTGAAAACCAAAAGGGACACAGGAATTTGCAAGAAAACGCGATGTAGGGCCATTTGGAAAATGTCAAGTACTCTCCTCGCATTTTGTTGCAAATTCTCCATTTCTATTGATATCCATCTCCAATCAAATGCTAGGATCATCTCACAGTGTCCTGGACAGTAGATGATACTAGGAAGAATTCCCCAGGGCCAAAGAGAGCAAAACAATGAGAAAGAAATGAAAACCAAAACTAATATAAGAATTTGTAGGAAAACGCGATATAGGGCCATTTGGAAAATGTTAAGCACTCTCCTTGCATTTTGTTGCAAACTTCTAGGTTCTATTGATATCCATCTCCAATCAAATCCTAGGGTGATGTACCAGATTCCTGGGCAGTAAGATTCAAGAATTCTATGGATGGAAGAAATATATATCAAAAAACATTGAAAAGAATATAGATCTCTGACCTTTCTTTTCCTTTTCCATGCTATTGGAGTTGCACTGGTGATTCTTCTGCTCTCTTCCAAACTTGAGCTGCAGCCTAGGTAACCTGGAGATCTGGCAGTGGTAGTAGTCTTCAGGCAGGTTGCAGTCTGGATGGAGTGTGTTGGGTAGGAAGGGATCAGAGGGGGAAGGAAAAGGATGATGGGAGGGTGCTGGCAAGGATGAAAGACGAGGAGGGAAGAGTGTTTATGGATCTGATTATGAAATCATGATTGGCACAAGTTTCAAGGCAAAAAGTGCCATTCACACGTGCCAAGTTTCAAACTCCAAGAGATTTGGGTCCCATCCACACGTGTGAAAAAATGACTCCATTCCACACGTGTGGTATTTATTAGCTTCTTTGTTTGTATTTTGCACTAATCTATTCCCTCCTATTTAATCTCTCCTGTCTAGGCCCTCCCCTCTCAGCTCTCTTGCCTCTCTACCTCCCTACTTTGCACCATCAGCATCCTGACCAGCAGAGCAAAGGTTCATCCCCAGCACAGGGTACTCATCACCAGCACATCACACCTACAGATAGCTTCCAGGTCAGTAAGACTCTCTATATCCTTTTCTTCTTGTTTAATAGTATATTAGGATAAGGTACTGAGTGATGTGATGTAGCTTAGATATTAGGATAAATATTATATGCATTCCTTAGCTTTTTCCACTGCAACCACAAGCAGGAAGACTTTTAAATTGGGCTGGTTGAGTGAGAGATTGATCACTTCTTGCCTTCCATAGACTCAATCCATCTTGCACCAAGTTGCAAACACAGTGAAATGACTGAAGGCATGTTCTAGTATGCTCCCTCATGAATTTGTAGGAAAACGCGAGGAGAAGGCTTTAGGAATTTCAAACAGCCCAAATCGCATTTTGTTGCAAATATAAAACTGTTGCTTCATCCACCCCTATCATTGTGATTTTGTGTCTTTCTAAGCTATCCAAGGCTGTACACTCCTTGCATAAACTCAATCCATATTGTTTTTAGTTGTAAAGACAGAGAAATCACTATAGGAATGTAATAGCATGTTACTTCAGGTATTTGCAGGAAAATACGAGAGTGAGCTGTTAGGAATTTCAAACTGTCGAAATCGCGTTTTGTTGCAAATTTATAAATGTTGCTTCATCCACCCCTGTCATTGCCTTCTTGTATCATTCCATGTTCTCCATGGCTGTAATCTCTTTCCATTGCTTTGTATGCAGCTTGTCAGAGTGATGGCAATAACCAAGTCAACTGCAAGGAGGGCTGGCAAGGGGCCAGGGCTTGCAGCAGCAGAGCTGGGGCAGGTATCAAGGAATTTAGTGTGCCTCCAAAGGGAAGAGTTGCACATGGCAGGAAGGGGAAGCCAATGAGCTTGCTCCAGCAAAAGGCCAAGAGATTGAAACATGGTGCAGGTGTGCTAAAGGAGATTAGGAAGCAACAGAAAGCTATAGGCTTTGCAATCCCCAAGACAGCTTTTCAGAGACTAGTGAGAGACATATGTGATAGTTGGCACCTTGGTTTGAGGTGGAACAGGACTGCCATTCTTTCCTTATAGGAAATGGCAGAGGATTACTTGGAGAAATATTTTGAAGATGCAATGCTGGTAGCAGCCCATACTCATAGGGTAACTCTGTTGGCCAAAGACTTCAACACTTTGTCCAGAGTGAGATGGAGGTATGACAAGCTGGTCCATCTTGTGGAATGGCAGGACATCAAAATGAGAGACATATTATTAATTCCACCTACAAGAAAGTTGAAGGTAGATGAGGTTAAGGTTGTTGAAGTAACCCACTCAAAGAGCACCAGAGGGAAAGCTGCTTATGAGGAGTCACTGAAGCAGCAAATAAAAGAATCCAAATCTGTTATAGATCTGGAGACTGTACAGATGGAGCTACAGATACAGAGAAGGTTGCAGGAGCTGGGCCCTAACATAGTTGTCCATATTGAGGATGAAACTTCAGTGAATAATTTTGACTTAACAAAACCATGCTTGCAGCATTGGCTCATAAGAATGAGTATTGCTCAGATACTATCATTCTTGCAATGCTCTAGTAAGTGTCTTTTATTTTACATTTGTTTGCAAAACAATCCTTCTTGTACCTCCTTTACACCCTACCCTAATTATTGTTTGGTCCAATGCAGCATGATGAGAAGCTGGCTTAACCACGCTGTACAGCATACATATTATTGATCCTGCCATTTCCTTCAAGTTAAGAGATCCAAAGGAAACTCCCATGGATATTTCCAATTGGTTTAGACACTGCGATTTTGATGTTGTCGATATTTTGCTACTTCCATACCATAACAAGTATGTGGGTGACTGCTTCTTTTGGGATTTTTCTTCAAGATTGAGAACTCTTGTAGCCTTTGATTTCTTAATGCTTTTTTCCTTACGCAGTGACCACTGGAGCTTTGCTTCTATTGACATCCAGCAGAAGCAATGCTTTTTATTCAACTCTCTTAAAAACACACACAGAGAGCTGAAATTGTAAGTGGTGTGTGTGCTATTTTTAACTTTAAACTTCATTATTTTGATTTAATGCACACTAACTGAATTATATGTATTGCAGTTTTATTAGAAGGCTTCTAGATGCATTGGATCACTGTTCTCCTAATGTCAATCTTTTGGATTCAATAGAGCCATTAGATTTAGAGGTAGAAAGTTGTTCCCTCTACTGATGTCTATTTCATGCTATGCCTTTGAACTCATTGAATAATTTTGTTTTGTTCAGATATTAACAGTTTCTAACATATCTTTCCAACTGTACAGACACCACAACAAAATGATTCAAGTAGCTGCGGGCTGGAGAGTGCTGATCAGTGCCAAATATACACTTTCAAGCTATTTTGAGATAGGACAGCCAGAGCTTGTAAGAAAAAATACTTTTCATTTAGCTTCAAAATAATTGATATTGGTACAAAGTGTTCTAAATCATCATATCTCATTGCAGATGAGAGAAGATAGCTTCAGCTCGAACTATGTATATAGTTTCAGAGCTGATACAATTTGGAAGTTTTTGAAGTATGCCTCCCCAAACCTATTGTACCAGCTACTGTCGAGTTGGGTGAGAGCTCTAAAGTCCGAGAAGGTGTCATACACCTTGATGACACATATTATGCTGATGTGGTGCCACAGGAACAAGGACCTAGTGCTGATGAGGAGAAGCCACAAGAACAAGGACCTAGTGCTGATGAGGAGAAGCCACAAGAACAAGGACCTGCTGCTGCTGATGTTATTGAGGGGAAGATGGAGCACCAGCAAACAGATGCTCCAGGGGCAGTAGAGGAGACAATGGAGCAGCACCAAGAGACTGTACACGACAGGATGGAGCAGCAGAAAACAGATTCTCCAAAAAAAGATGATACGGTGAGCTTGGACCATGTAGAGCAGCCTCTGGATCAGCCTGTAGATAAATAGAAAATGGTTGTCAAGAATATGTTCTACATATATAATTAAACACTTCTGTACAAAATTTTACTTTATTGAATATAATACCTTTGTTTATGGAGTCTGTGTTATCTCAATTTTCAAATTTTCAATGTCTTTGCATTTTATTGAACTCTCTCTTCTTTTGAGCACCTGCAAAAAAGCAATATGAAACAATAGGGTAAAGTAAACTAATAGCAGTGCTTAATGAGACTAGGATAAGTCAGATGGTGTACCTTCTTATTGTTGTAGATAAATAAAAAGTCCTTTGAAATGTCTCAAACAGAATGTCATTGCGCAATTGAGCTAGGGAGCAACATTGTCTTAATGAGATATTGACTAGCACATCACCATTCTCAATAACATCAATATCAAGAAGTTTATTTTCTGCACCAAAAGAATCTTGATCCATTGGGACTAGTTTTGTACCTAGCATTCGACTGCGCTTATAATAAAAAGAAAAAATAAAATTTTGTGATGCAACCATGTACTTCAGTTGCATAGAAGGTTGAACAACCTCACAAAACACTGAACTACATGTCTTCTTATCCCAACCTTTATCCAAAAATTGTGGCATGCATGCCAGACTTGTTGCTTTAACTGTGAACATTGTTTTTTAAACCTTCACTGGAAAGGTATTAAACAAGTCTACAAAAACTGTGAGAGGCATGCATAAAGAAATTTTTATTATCCTTGTGGTAATATTGGGCCTCAGAGCTTTCTATACTTCTTTGAAAAGCTTGGCCCTATATGCCTCTGTAACACTAAAATGTGGGAGAGGCCAATCCACTGAATTCCATGCCGGAAGGTCTTGGTTTCTTAACACACCATGTGTGTTAGCATTGTCCAGCAACCAACTGATAAAAATGATCAGTAAAAAATATACCCGATTGAGCTAGCTCTGTTGCACATCGACCTTGGTATTGTTGTTCTCCTATCGATCCATGCAAAACATCTATAAATCCCAGAATACAATCGATGTTTTACCATGTCTCATACGATGAAGGGTATAAATCTGAAATAAAATAACACAAGAATGTCAATAAGCAAAGAAAGAAAGCTTCATCTTAAAAATCCATACACCTCATAAAGAACAAAACCACAATAGAAAAATATACAATTAGGCCTGTGTTGCGGAAGATCATTTGGATAGTCTCGCAAGACAAGTTCTTTATGCATGTACACATGCTGAATCAAAACTTCTTTCACCAATATCTTCCCTCTGGTGATTTTAAAATCTCGTACTCTTCCCTTCCATGACGCCAAGAAAATGTTTTTTGTCTGGGGTCTCTTTCTTTTGCTAGGTTGCATGAGCACCCATGCTCCTTTCGAAACACTAAACCTTTCCCGATTTCCTTCCGTTTTGACTGTACTTGAATTCTCTACCGAAGAAATAGAAGAAGCAGGTCGACGGGGTAAGGATGTGTGGTATAATTCTGCCTTTATAGCATTATCATCCACAGAGCGTCTTCCACAAGAACGGCCATAGTTTTTATTCACCATGGAGACCTTGTGAATCTGTAACAATAGCAAAGTAATGTAAACAAGATAACAAAGTGAAGTTTCAAGAAAGAGAAAGTGGGCAGACAGACAGTTGACAAGAAACATCTTACTCTAAGTCAAACAGGATCAAGGGAACAGTTTTGGAAAAGAAGAGGCTGCTGCACAATGAGGCAGTGGTGTAGAATGGTATACCTTTCGAAGGAAAGGCAGCACAACATTTCAAAGTTCAAAGGAAGGTGGAAGCGGGAAGGCCCTTGTCAGAGAAAATGTCAGACTAGATTCTATCTTCATGTCCAAAGATCTTGTGAGAATAAAAAACCAATCTCCACATTAATGTAGCACGCTTGTACCTACATAAAGTATTGTTTCTTTTATCTATTTTCTCTTATTTTTGTGAATTTCCAACGTTACGTTGGCCCTCTGTTGATTGGTTGAGAGCTTATTTTTCCAAACCGTAAAAGGCCCCAAAATGAGCTCCCTTTTTTCCTAATGCTAGATTCGGGTTGAAGAGGGCATCGTTGTTGTGGTGGGTAGGACTTAGGCTAGGGGGGGTCATCGCTACTGTTGACGAGTAACCCCCCCATCTAGGCAATGGGCCTGTGGAGAGAGAGAGGGAGGGAGAGATTATGTGAGAAAGAGTTACAAAGAGAATTGGCTCGTTTTAGAGAAATAGAGAGAGTTAGAGAGGGTAAGAGAGATTGAGAGAGTTAAAGAGAGAGAGTTAGAGAGAGAGAGAGAGTGTGTGTGTGTGTGTTAGAGAGAATGTTAGAGAGAGAGAGAGTAAGAGAGAATGAGAGAGAGAGAGAGAGAGAGAGAGAGAGAGAGAGAGAGTGTGTGTGTGTTAGAAAGAGAGAGTTAGAGAGAGCTACCACATGGTGGCTTCGATCTACCCCACGTGACAACTGTCCCTTTCTTCTCTTCTATACTACTACTCTTCTTCTATAATCTACTATATATTGTAGCATTATAGGTAGCATTATATGGTAGTGATGTGTGTGAACACACTTAGGACCGTTGGGGCACTTTTTTCCTCACCTAGAAGGTTTTTTCCCCTGTGCATATGTACACCCTCTTATCTACTCATTTTGGGGTGTGTACCTGTGTACTTATCTTTTGTTTTTGGCACACATTTGTTGATCCTAATCTAGTGAGTTTCTGTGCTCTCAAGCTTCTCTATCTTGTGTGTGTACATTATTGCAACCCTAACCCTAATTCTAACAATTGGTATCAGGGCTAGCTTCCTTGACACTTGATCTAGTAGTCTGCCTTCCTCTTAGGAGAAGAAGGTATATACTGTAGTGTGTTGTATATGGAATTTTTGGGGTGAAAATTATGTATACTCGTCCTATTTCACAACTACCAGTGCAACCAGGTGCTGCAGGTACATCTGAAGTAGAATCTGATACAGATGTGGCTCCTCCACATGCACCACCAATACCTGATACAGATGTGGCTCCTCCACATGCACCACCAATACCTCCCACTGCTGCTCAAACGAGATGGGATGGAAGAGATGCACAGGCACATGCATTGGTTGCACTTTCTATGAAGCGAAGCATTATTTCTCATATTCGGTCATGTAAGACTTCAAAACAGGCATGGGATGCACTTGCTTCATTATACCAGGTGCGCAATGAAGCACATGTTGCATATCTGTGTAAACAGTTGGAGTCTAAGCACATGAAGGAGGGGACGCCTCAATGGACAACTTCTTGACCAAGATCAAAGATTTTAAGAAGCGGCTTGCTAGTGTGGATGAGATATATCCTGATAGTACATTGGTGGCCACAGTTCTCAATGCATTACCGGATTCTTATAGAGTTTTGCCTCTACCCTTAGACTCATGATGATGAAGGGAAATCCAAATGCCCTTACATTTGATAAGCTGGCTTCAGTACTCTTGCACAAGAAGAGCAGTCTAGACAAAACAGATCTAATATGCAAGTTGGTGACCAAGCTTTTGTTGTTGCCAATCAAAAAGGCAAAGGTAAAGCTTCTTCGCATGGTGGCTATAAGCCAAAATCAGAATCCTCAGCAGGTAAGGATGCAGAGAAAGAAGGTGATAAGCCTAAAAAGAAGGGAAAGTGTCACTATTGTAGGAAACCAGGGCACTACATACATGAGTGTAAGAAAAGTCTAGAGAAGGAGAAAAAGAAAGAATCGGGCATGGCTATGGCTGATGCATTGCACCAAGTGCAGAGAAGAAGGAATCTGCAAGTTCTGCTCAAGATGATTGGGCATGGACTGTACATTGCAATTATGACCCTTCTGTTCATGATGTATGCATGTCAGTGGCAGAATCGGATGCTTGGTACTTTGACAGTGGTGCTAGTAAGCACATTACTTCACAAAAAAATTGTTCTCATCTCTGGAATCTATCCCAAGTGCAGGAACCGTCACATGTGCAAATGGTTCCTCATATCCTGTCAAAGGAGTTGGTAGAGTTGTGCTCATCGCTAAAAATGGGGGCGCATTTACTCTTTCTACAGTTTTATATGTGCCAAGCATTAAGAAGAACTTGCTGTCAGTTTCAGCCTTAGCCTTGTCAGGCTTGATGGTGAAATTTGTGGATGACAGATATACAATTCAGGATAGAAATAATGGTTATTCTATCATTGCCTTAGGTACCTTGTTTCATGGCCTATAAAAGATGGATGTATTTGAGAAGTTACGGCATGATGCTTGCTCAGTCTCTATGACTCGTGCTATGAGTGATGCACAATTAGCATGCATGATTTGGCCATCTGAATTATGGTAGTTTGTTATGCCTTCAAAGGTATGATATGGTGTCTGAATTATGGTAGTTTGTTATGCCTTCAAAGGTATGATATGGTGTCTGAGTTGCCAACTCTTGAGACCCCTACTAGACATGTATGTGAGGCATGTATTCTTGGTAAAATGCATTGGGCATCATTTCCAAAAGATGGATATGCGAGAGCTGTTAAGAAATTACAGCTTATACATAGTGATGTATGTGGTCCTATGCAGACACCATCTATTGGGGGATATTTGTACTTTGTCACTTTTATTGATGATTAATCAAGATATGGCTGGGTGTATGCATCAAAGCAAAAGTCAGAGGTTTTTATGTGCTTTAGGCACTTCGTATCCATGGTTGAAAATGCATGTGAATGTAAAGTTGGCACCCTTCATTCAGATCGAGGGGGGGAGTATATGTCTAAGGAATTTCATGCATATATGGTTGGAAAAGGCATAAGGCATCAATGTATAGTGCCATACACACCTCAGCAAAATGCTGTGGCTGAGAGAAAGAACATGTCTCTTATGGAGATGGCACGATGTATGGTGAAAGCCTAAGATTTACCTCATGGTTTTTGGTTAGAGGCAACTATGTGTGCAAACTATGTGTTGAATAAATGCCCTACCAAGGCCTTGCAATCTAAAACTCCTTTATGAATCTTGGCATGGCAGGAAGCCTTCTGTGGCTCATTTGTGTGTTTTTGGTTGTCTTGCTTATGCTCTGATTCCACATATGTTGTGGAGAGACATAGTTTGGAGTACATTCCACTACCACCGTTATCTAGCCAGGAATGGTATAATCCAGCTTAGACATGTCAGAAGCATGTAGGGTAAAGATAAAAACTGATGTTCATGCTGCCATGAAACCCTCCACAGGCTCTAGAGATGTGCATCTAAGTTGGTTTGTTCCAGTTTGTTTGTTTGCACATTTGTTTGGATCTGTGAAGTAGTAAAGAAAACTAAGATTACGTATCAATGTAAGTGCTGTTGAGAGATATAATCGCGGTGTAGTGTGTATGTGGGAAAGCACCCTAGAGGTGCAAGATATTGTGTGTATGTGTGTATGTGGGAAAGCACCCTAGAGGTGCAAGATATTGTGGTGAGATGGAATGCCACATGTAATATTGCATGGTGTGTGAGAGTTGACCAAAAGAGTGGAAAAGGAGTTGCCACATGGATGATGATGTGTAAAGTGGGATAAGGCTTGAGAGCCTATATCATTGTATGGTTCATTGTGATATGCAATACAAGGGAATAGTGTTGAGTGTGCAATCTCTCTCCCTCTCTCATGGAGTTTTTAGTGTGGTTTAATCCACCTTAATCTTATGCTTAATCTATGTCCTTCACCATGATCAATCCCATTTCTAGAATCTTAACATGGTATCAGAGCCAAATGGGCTCTTGGTCATGGTGTTTATTATGTATATTAGTTTGGTTGTGTGTTTGCTTTGATTAAGCATTATTTTCAGCTTATTATGAAAAAAAAAATGCACACTCATATTATCATTTGGATTTGCATTTGTGAGGATTTGAGAGAGATTTGGAGCTACCATTCTCAAGTTTGAGAGGAGATTTGCAACAAGGAAGTTGCATAGAAGCTGCCCAAGAGAGTTGTAAATGGAGTTTTGCAACAAGGAAAGCCCGCTCATCATCAAGAAAGCTGAAAATGGAGATTTCAGCATTATGAAGGCTATGGAGTCTTCATCATCATCAAGGAGAAGCTGCCAACAAAGTTTTGTGAAGGTAAAAGTGTGATTTTGCCTCAAGTTTTTGTTATTGAGCATAGAAGAAGGGTTGCTGATTTGTGGGATGAGAAGATCCCATGGTTCTTTGCATTTGGGCAAAGAGTGTAAGAGGTGCAAGCGTGTCAATTTGGTGGCAAGCTATAATGGGCTGATTTGCAGCTCATGTTAGAGCATGTTGAAAGGCATGGCTCACAAAGTTGCTCACGGAAGATGGGCAACAATGGTGGAAGCACTTAATAGCTTTCACATATTTGGCACCTAGAGATTTCTTGTGAGAAATCTAGTTGAAGCACCCTTGGAGTGGTTTCCTTGTGAGAGAAGCCGCATGGAAAGCTTGCTTGTCAAAGATGGAAGAGGCAAGCAATTATGGAGCTCATGTGTGAGCTCAACATGGCCATGTAAATGGCTATGATGAAACCTTATGAAAAAGGTTGAAGAGGCAAAGATTTGTGCATCAAGAAGGATGCATTCATGAAGCATGCTATGGTAAAAAGACATGCAATTTAGAACTCAAATGGGAGCTCAGGAATGGCCATATTGGGGGCTACCATGGCACCTTGGTTTGGAGACCTTGGAGAAGCATGCATAGCAACAACGAAAGAAAAAGATCTCAGGAAGAACGGCTGGCAGATGGAGCTTCACCAAAACATGTAAAAGAAATGAAGAAAATGGAGCAGCAGCACCTTAGAGAAGATGGTGCTTTGGAAATACAAAGATTAGCAATATATGGCTGCAAGACGAATTGTGCAGCATTGCAGAAAGGTAAGCAACTAATAGTAGCAAAATAAGAAAACATAAACAAGAGCAGCATTGGAGTTTGGCCAAGGTAGCATTAAGTACAGAAAACCAGCAGGCAACAGGCAAGCGCAGCAGCAGAAAAAACAAGCAAGCGAGCTGCAGCCAGTCTCAGTAGCGCAGTTCAGAGGAGGTAGTCAAGCAGTAGCACAGCACACCAAGAGCTGAAGAAGAGGCTGACGTACGCCAAAGACAAGGAGGCGGGGGCTGTAGTGGCGACCTTCGATGATAGTGGCTAAAGAGAAGAAGACAGTCATAAGGAGAAGCCTCACGCCATCAACGAATGAAAGTATTCTGCTACCCAGCTTGTGTGACAAACGAACCAAAAGGTTGCCAATGAGATGAATGAGGAAGAGCAGGTGTGCAGAATTCAACCTAGTATAGATGCTCGCCATAAGAATCCAAGCGCAGTAAATGAGGGTGTTCAAGGCCACCTGCAGCATGTGCAGGTTCAGAGAAAACGCCCCGGGAACAGTCAGCAGTGCAGCAACAAATTTTTTTTGGAAAATACAACCTTTCAAAACTTCAAAGGGTCTAATTTGATAAAGCCCTTGTTCACATGCTTTTTAAGAAGCATGTACTTTGCAATTGATTATATACTCACATGAGTTCCCCGCCCGGCTTTGACCAAAACGCTGTGTAATTTTTTATTTTGTTTCACCCAAAAATGATGATGGATAAATCATCCACAAGCATGCGTGCTCAAAACGGAAAAAATTTTGTAATCATCCATGGTATGAGGGTCGCCCTGCCCGAGCTCACCTAGAAGCTCGAAATGGCTGTTGTGTGATGTGTGCAAGAGCGATGCACATGTGAGGTGCATGCGCATGGGTTGGTTCCCACCCGAACTTCCATGTTCAAATCGGACTCAGTGGTTCCGCTGTGAGCAAGTCGGCTCAAAATGGACTAGGTGTCTAAGATGGTAGACACACGCAGAGGTAGCGATTGCGGTTGTGCAATGCTACATTGATATGGGTGATGAATGATGGGTGAGTTGTGGAACACCTCGATTAAGAGGGGGTGTTGAGAGATATAATCGCGGTGTAGTGTGTATGTGGGAAAGCACCCTAGAGGTGCAAGATATTGTGGTGAGATGGAATGCCACATGTAATATTGCATGGTGTGTGAGAGTTGACCAAAAGAGTGGAAAAGGAGTTGCCACATGGATGATGATGTGTAAAGTGGGATAAGGCTTGAGAGCCTATATCATTGTATGGTTCATTGTGATATGCAATACAAGGGAATAGTGTTGAGTGTGCAATCTCTCTCCCTCTCTCATGGAGTTTTTAGTGTGGTTTAATCCACCTTAATCTTATGCTTAATCTATGTCCTTCACCATGATCAATCCCATTTCTAGAATCTTAACAAGTGCCCATCTGAGGATTGGATGACTCAGTTATTACTAGATAAGTCGTGTGGAATCTCAAGAGAACTCACCATGATGATATCATTGAGTGAAGAATCACTGTGTCAGATGTTACCTTTGTTAAAATTACAACAATGTGATGAGCTATGGTGGATTAAATGCTAGAATCAACATCATTAATAAAGAGATTAGATGATAATTAAGATGTGATTAGTGAGAAATAAACTGATAGCTTAATGTAGGCATGGATAATAAAAAACGAGCAAATTCTCATTAGGCCAATGCCTCAATTTATAGAGTTTACATCCAAGCATCTAATCCCACTGATTTCTCCTTGATTTACTCCACCTCTTTTGCTTGATTCTCTCCACCTCTCCCAGAATATCTCCACCTCTTTTGCTTGATTCTCTCCACCTCTCCCAGAATATCTCCACACCTCCTAAATCTCCTCATGCTACCCTTTATTCTCTCCCAGTAGATACTTCTCACCTTTTCATAGGTTCTCTCACATTAGATTCTCTTTTATAACCTCTTGCCAAGGGCTTGTTCCTGCACACACCCTATTCACTTGTATATTTCAACACCTCCCCTCAAGTGAATACTCCTAGCACACCTGGACCCTATACCAAGTTTCCCTCTTACTTGATAGTACGCGACTAGTGCCTCAAGTCCCTAAACTCATCGTCCTTGACACTCTCTCTCTCTATGTGTCCAAGGCTACTACAAGTGCTCGTGACCTTAACTAAAGTGCTCACATATACATCTACCACATGGCCTACATCATCGGTGGCTCAGAGGTGGTTTTACTCTGTTGGGGCAGGTTACATTGGGTTGTGGGGTTTCTCTCTCTCTCTCTCTCTCTCTCTCTCTCTCTCTCTCTCTCTCTCTCTCTCTCTCTCTCTCTCTCTCTCTCTCTCTCTCTCTCTCTCTCTCTCAGAAAAGATGATCTGACTCCACTTCCTTAGGAGCCTCCATGAAGTTTGCCGATGTTGTTCCTTCTCCATTGGGTTTGCTGTAGCAGTCTCTTGCCATGTGTCCTGGCTTTCTACAGTTGTGGCAAGTGAAGGTCCTTCCTCCTACTCTGCCTCGTCCTCGTCCTCGTCCTCGAGAGAATCCTCCTCAGGTAAAGAATGCTTTTTCTTCTCCTACTGTTGAGTCGAGCCATTTCTTCTCTTTGACTTTGGTCTCTTGCTCTAGTAGAGCTCCTTCTATCTCGTGTAGCTTCAATTCAGGTACATTCTTTAGTGTTGCTACAATGTTTTCATATTCACCTTTGTCCACACTCTTCAGAAGCACTGCTAGTGCCTCATCATCTTTTACCTTTTTGCCAATAGTTGCCAGTTGTTGCTTAATGCTTTTATATCTGTTCAAGTGTGTGATTAAAGGTTCACTTTCCTTCATATTCAATTTGTAAAATTGCATTAACAGATTTATCTTTGAATTTTTAGCTTGTGTGCCAAATAATTTATTAAGTTCATCCCATGCATCCCATGCATCTTTTGCCATTGTATTCCTGTGATGTGATGAATGATTTCATCGTTTAAACTGAGTGCGATAAGTCCCAATGCTTTTTCATTCCTGCTCTTCCACTCATTTTTCCCTCTCACCTTTGGGCATTCATCTCTTCCCTCAACTAGCCCCCACAGATTTTTCCTCTCATGATGAGCAGATACATGGTTTTTGTCTGCCATGTGTAAAATTGCTCCCCATTAAATTTGGCTATCTCTTGTGCCGTATGTTGAGATATCGAGCTCATCTAGTGAGGCGGTGGACACTGATGACCCACTTGGGGGGGATAGGCCCCACACTCACACCACTGGCATGGTTGGTGAGATCATGGGTGATATGTGGCCAGTGGGATGACAGGCTGTGTGTAGAGACCTTGGCATAATTATAGCACCAGCTCATTTTAGTTGGGTTCACACTATAGAGAACCCTAGTATGTATTTGGTTGAGTACCTCTTCATATTGTGTGTACTCTTATCTTTGTATATGGTGTGTTGAGTGTTGTGTGAAGAAGAAGAAGATTTTCAGCCTCTCACCTTTTGTGTTCTCTTTTAGGGTTTTGTGAGTGTGTGTGTGCTTGTTGCAAGAGCTCAAGCTCTCTTCTCCCCTGCATCTTTTCATGGTATCAAAGACTCATCTACTCTTCCCTATTTGTGTTGGCGACTATACCCTTGTCGGCGGGGCGGGAGCTCTACGGGAGGCACCAGCAAATGATCTCTGATTTAGGAGCTTTCTTCGTGGGAGTAAAGCCATAGGGCAACTATTTCGTCCTATTGCATAGCATTTTCAAGCTGAAAATGTGTTTCGGGTGCGTTAGGACCTCCGTTTTTCAGAAAGCAGGCGATTTCGAGCACTGCGGGGACAAGTCATCGATTCTGTGCAAAAGTATGTTTTAAGAACTGTAAGAAGACAGATTGGTTGTGCAGACATTGTGTGTGCTGCAAGAAGGTCAATAGTTGCCATTGGGTGTATGTATGCGCATTGAGGTCACTGGTTGTTGTGACATTTGAGTGTAGTACAGTACTGCTGTAGAAAATACAGCAGTTTGTGTAGGACAAACCAGAGTGCTGTTTCTGGTAAATTTGTGTGTCTAGCAAGATGTCAAATGATGGCATAAACCAAATTGTTGCTGAGAAGCTTGACAAGAACAACTTCCATGCTTGGAGGTTCAGGTTAATAAATTTCCTGATGGGAAAGGGTTACTTGGACTACATAGAAGGTGAGCGCATGAAGAGGCATCGGAGATACCGGAGATCAATCCGACTGCTCTACAGATGTGAAAGAGTTCAAGGATTGGAACCAAGGAGCCAGAAAAGTTATGTATTGGCTCTCTATCAGTATACAAAACACCATGATTGGGCACATACAGGATGCCAAGTCCCCCAAGGAGGCATGGGACACCTTGGTAAAACTCTATGAAACGAATACCAAGGCACGAAAGATACAGTTGAAGAATGAACTTCATACTGTGGAGAAAAAGAGTATGTCTGTGAATAACTATGCATTGAAGATCAAGGGTATTGTGGAATCCCTTGCATCTATTGGTGTTTTCCTTGCATCAAGGGAATCCCTTGCATCTATTGGTGTTTCAGTAGATGATGATGATAAGGTGGAAGTCTGTTTACGTGGTCTCGGGCCACAATACAAGGCATTCAAGATGTCTATTCAGACTCAGGAAAACATTCCCAATTTCACAGATTTGGTGTCTATGTTGATTATAGAAGAGAAGAGCTTGGGTGAAAACCAACAGTCTTCACAAAACAAAAATAGTCTTCACAAAACAAAAACAGTTCAGAGCAACAGGCCTTCTACACAAGTTCAGAAAGAGGACAAGATACATGCAGCATGTCGGTAATGCCATGTCTGAAAATGTTGAAGCAGCACATAAAGATGATGTATGGTACGTTGATTCAGGTGCTTCGAACCACATGACAAGTCATGGGGAGTGGTTCAAGGAGATGAAAAACCTTGAAAGACCAGGTTTTGTGGAAACAGGGGATGACACTACTCATCCAATTGCCCATGTTAGAGATGTGCCATTGTCTATGCAGGATGGCAAAGTGGAGTACCTTGCAGATGTACTTCATGTTCCGAACATAACAAAGAATCTAGTTTTAGTTGGCCAGATGATTGAGCAGGGTCTGCAGGTTTGGTTTAACCCTGATGGTTGTTATGTTGAAGACTTTAAAGACAAGTGCACGTTGGTTGCAAAAGGCAACAGAGTGGGCAGAATGTTTACATTGAATGTAAACATGCCTGAAGTGAGTGCTGCGATGTTTGCAAATGGTTCAGGAATTATTGTAGACACAGACATTTGGCATAAAAGAATTGGACATGTGAATATGCAAAGAATGAAGTCTATGCAGACTAAAGGAATTGTGATAGGGCTGCCAAAGTTTAAAGTGGAAGGTATGCAGAAAATATGTGAAGCATGCAAATTTGGAAAGCAAATAAAGCATGTATTTCCACGTGACAGAAATGTGAGCAGAAATGCACTAGATGTTGTGCATTCACATGTATGGGGTCCTACGAAGACCATGTCTATGGGAGGCTGTAGGTATTATTTATGCGACATTTATTGATGACCACACAAGGAAAGTGTGGGTATACTTCATGAAGGAGAAGAGTGAGGTGTTCACTCATTTTCAAAAATTCAGAGTTATGGTTGAAAAGCAAACAGGAAAACATGTAAAGTGCCTAAGGTCAGATGGAGGGGGAGAGTACTTCTCCAATGAGTTCTCTGAATTTTTGCAGAAGAATGGTGTTCAGAGAGACAGTTTACATACAGATACACTCCGCAGCAAAATGGAGTTGCTGTGAGTGAAAAAACAGGCACATTGCTGAGATTGCATGAGCATTGATGGGAGAAAGAAGAATATGCTGCATAGCTATTAGGCTGAGGCTATTTCTATAGCAGTTTACATCATGAACAGGACTCCAACTGCAGCCATACATGATGTAACTCCAGAGGAGAGGTTTACTCGCGGAAAACCTGATTTGTCTCATCTGGAAGTCTTTGGATGCATTGCATATGTGCATGTGCCAGATGAGCTGAGAACTAAGCTGGATCCAAAAGCTGAAAAATGTGTGTTTATTGGGTATTCCCTTGAGCAAAAGGGATACAGGTGTTATAACCCTGCTACACATGAGTTGAGGGTGAGCAGGGATGTTGTTTTTGATGAGATGATCAGCTGGTATGCTGCTGAAAAAGAAGCTATTGGGGCTGATGTGAGTGGAAATGTGGTTGCACAGAATGCAAGTCAGCAATCACAGTCTTTGAGTGGACCAGGAGAGTCCTCATCTAGTGGTTCAGTTGATAGACCATGGAGTGGTTCAGTTGATAGACCATGGAGTGGCAGGCTGTGTCATAATACCAGTCCTGCAAATGTGATTAGTACATCACATAAAGGCAAAGAGAAAGTGGTTGAGCCCCTTAGTATGCCTGACATTTCTGTAGGGCATTCTCATGTTGATGGAGAGTCTAGTGGCTCAGAGACTTGATGAGGATCTTGGGATACCAGCTATGAGAACACCTGGTGTAAATAAGGCTATGGAAGTCTTTTGATGAGGATCTTGGGATACCAGCTATGAGAACACCTGGTGTAAAGAAGGCTATGGAAGCCATGAATGCAAACCTGCGAAGATCTGGGAGAGTGAAGAATCTTGTGTAGAGATTTACCTATGATGGTTATGTGGCACATCACTATGCATACATGGCAAAAGTTGTGTAGGTTGTAGAGCCCACATGCATTGATGAGGCTGTTGGAAATGTGTGTTGGGAGAAAGCTATGGATGAGGCTGTTGGAAATGTGTGTAGGTTGTAGAGCCCACATGCATTGATGAGGCTGTTGGAAATGTGTGTTGGAAATGTGTGTTGGGAGAAAGCTATGGATGAGGAGATGGATGCACTATATGGAAATAAGACTTGGGATTAAGTACAATTTTCTGAATGTAAGAAAGCCATTGGATGCTTCGGGTGTACAAAGTAAAACATAACAGTGATGGAAGCATAAGCAGGTACAAGGCTAGATTGGTAGCCAAAGGATATACGCAGACATATGGCATTGATTATGAGAAAACTTTCAGCCCAGTTGCCAAGATGGCAATAGTGAGAGTTGTGATAGCAGTGTGGTTGCGTCAAAGAAATGGTCTTTACATCATCAGATGGATGTAAATGGAGATTTGCAAGAAGAGGTGTATATGTTGCAGCCACATGGTTATGAGGATGTGAGTCACCCCCAGCATGTTTGCAGGTTGAAGAAAGCCTTGCATGGCTTAAAACAAGCACCAAGAGCATGGTCTGACAAGATTTCTGAATATCTTGTCACTATTAGCTTTCATGTAGCCAATGCAGATTTCTCGCTGTATGTGAGACACAGTGATAGAGGGGTTGTGCTTGTTGTCATCTATGTAGATGACCTGATCATTATGGGGGACCATGATGCAGAGATCTTTGATGTAAAGATCTTTCTTAGACAGAAGTTTGAGATGAAGGATCTGGGGGAGCTCAGATATTTCTTGGGCTTTGAGGTGATTAGGTCACCACATGGTATTGGATTACTGCAGAGACAGTATGGCTTGGACATGTTGTCCAAGTATGGTAAGACAGGCTGTAAGCCTATCTCAGTGCCATTGGATCAGAATGGCAAGTTGAGTGCAGATTCAGGAGAGATTTTGGAGGATCCTACTATGTATAGGCGCATAGTAGAAAGCTTGATCTACATGACGATCACCAGGCCAGATTTGAGCTTTGATATTGGGTTGGTGAGTCAGTTTATGTAGGTTCCTCGGAAGACGTATTTGGATGCATTAAGACGCATACTTAGGTATGTGAGGTCTACTTTGCATTGTGGACTATTTTATGAAACTGGGACGATAGAGATATGTGTTAATTATCCTAGAAATATAAATATGATTTATGATTTCTTATATTTTAATGAAGTGTCATTAATTTTAAGTCTATGGATATAAGTATAAAAATAAATATAACTTTAAGTATATATTTAAGTGCAAATAATAATATAAGTAACTTTGTAAATAATAATAATAATAATAATAATATGTAACAAGAAGTAGAAGTATGATTTATGATTTATTATATTTTATTGAAGTGTCCTTTTTTACTAAAGTATAAACATAAGGTATTAAAATAAATATAAGTTTATAGATATTTTAAGTACAATAATAAACATAAGTATAAATTGCATCCATCCAACCTCACGAAACCCAAAGTCATGACCCACCACTAGCTTCATTGAGTGCCATCACCATTGAAGGGGTGGAGTACCTCCTCATGCAGGATGTGTCGGAGCTCTTGGATTTTTAATGAAATAAATTTTACTCCATTAAAATTTTAATAAAATATATATTACTTTATTAAAGTTTTAATAAAATATATATTACTTTATTAAAGTTTTAATGAAATAATATATAAATTTATATTTATAAGTATAAGTAGGGGTTATTTTCATTCACTTATATTGCATTCTCTATCTCTCACTTTCTATCCACCTTGCTTGTTGCTCCCTTTACGCCTTCACCATGGCTTCTCATCATGATGCGTTCGCATAGTGGATGAGTGAAACCCATTAACGGTCAGATATGTGGGACCAAATTTACCCTAGGTTTTATTATAGTGTTGAGCTAGAGAATATATTTAGGACTCTAGAGCCCGATAGCTCAATGCTTGTATTTTTTTGTGCGGGATGTGATGATATCACATTTTTTATCCCTGACTCCACTGCTCGGTGGATACGCCTAGAGTTCCTCTTCTCCATGAAAAGTGGTGACAACCATAGAAAGGTCGTGCAAAGAGCAGTTGCACATGTCCCCCCCCCCTCTCCTTTCGATCTACCTATGTGCCCCTCACTTTTGAGGAGGCAAACCTGATCGATCTCATCGAGCGGGATATTGCCTTTGCTATTTATATATTATGCTCTAATTTTGAAGAGGAGAGTGATGAGGAGCCAGTGGTGCCTCTTCTCACCTATGAAGAGAAGGAGCCAGAGGAGACAGTCCTGGATAAGCAAGAAGAGGAGGCACGTAGCTTGTCTTTGGACTTGTAGACTATCCACTAGGAGGCAGCCCATCCTACTAAGAATGCAAAACTTGCATCATTGAGTGCCATCACTATAGATGGTGTTGAGTACTTGCTCATGCAAGATGTCCTTGAGGTCTTGGATTTGAGGGAGGAAGAGCTCTACTGCCACCTTGTCCGGGATGTTGATGAAGACCTCATTGACTTTGACACTGTGGATGTCCCTCCACAAGTAACTGAGATTGGCCAATACGATGGCACGAGCATGGATGATGTCTCTGCAATCATCCACATCCAAAGAAGTGCTACAAAAGCTCCTCCTCCTGAGTATGATATCTCAGATACAGAATTTGAGAGGCTGCAGGAGGAGCTCTTTGGACCTCGACCATGCATTGACCTCTTGGACCCTGTACATGGTGATAGAGCGATCCCTGGGGCAGACCTAGATGCACCGGACGGGAAACTGAATGATGAGGCTGAGAAGGTACGTATTTTTTTTTTAAATCTTCCTGAAAATTTTGGTGTAGGGTCTCAGGGGCCTGGGGGACCCCACACATGTTATTTGGGATGCATCCAGGCCCTCCAGGCGAGGATGGCCCTAAATTTGCAGATTTAAGGCCATCCTTGCCAGCCTTCGACTGGCATGCTTGGAGGGCCCCGATGCATCCCAGATTACATGTGTGGGGTCCCCAGGCCCCTGAGGCCCCGCACAGACAATTTCATCTCATTTGAAAATATATTTTTTCATGCAATTGTATTTTGGAATAATTTTTGATATTTTATTTTTGCATGCAAATATTTTCTTCAGGAAATTGTCTATGCCGATGAGTTTGCATCAAGAGCTGGTGAGAAAGGGGTGACGGAGAAAGAGTCCAAGATGCAGCTTTGAAGGAGTACATTGGCAAAATCTTCCAAGACATCATTGTCTTTCACAAAGTATTCTCCCCTGATGGACAAGTCTCTCTCTCATGAAGATCAAGGCTTTAACAAAGGGTGGTACATTCAAGTCCATGTGCCTGTGAAATCAAGCTTAGAGAAGGTGGTGCTTGTGAAGCGCTGCAAGCTCCTATATTTGTTCAAAGATCAGCATGGAGGGAAGATTCATTCACTAGTTGGCCTGTGTGAGATCCCGCTGCCCGCTCTGTGCATCGGATTCCCAGATGGTAGTAGCGGAAGTAGATCTCTCTTGCGCGGGCAGGGTTTCTCACTCGGGGCCTCGTCCTCGAATGTTCGGGCACGAGACTAAGCTGGTGGTCCTTCCAAAAACCAAAACCGGGAAAATTTTCCATGCCCGGGAAGCGGGGACGATTCCACCATTTTTATTTATTAACGAATTTTTCTAACGAGGTCAAGGTACTAAACTAACCTTCATTTGAATAAACCAGATAGAAGGGAAACTATTACAGACTTAATTTGAAGGAGTCAATGCTTTTTTCCTGATTGAATTAGGCACAGCCGTTGATTTATTCTTTAGAGAAGTCTTCAGGATTCTAACTACTCGAGTTCTAAGCATATTCCTATTAATCAATTTTATTATTAAAACTCTACTGATTCCAGCCTAACCCCATCCGGCCCATGGGTTTTAGCCACTGCCCAACCACTGGAATAGTAGAACCAAACAAGTACTCACCCACCCATAATTGAATGCCTTTCTTAACTTTTGCTTTAGAAAACAGATACACACACACTCCTCTTTAAATTTTAACTTATAAAACAATCCATTGACAAACAATTACAGGTTACACATGTCATAACTGAAAATTTCCATTGAGTCTTTGTTTCTCACAAAACAGTATCCCTCTGGACTCTCCGTTGAGACCAGCGGGTCAACAACGAGATCCAGTTAACAGATTACAATAAACAGGGTTCTGGCGTAAGACATTCCTTTAAGAAAACATGGTTTCTATGCAAGTTTTCAGTTTTAATTTTCTTTTGAATAGAATGAGCATATCTTAATTCCGCATCCAAGACTTCTAGATCACAGGACTGGATTCTCAAGCAGAATTCCTTGAATTTTGAATTCTTAACCTTAGATCAAAATCAAAGGTCTCAACTTAGTTTCAGATTCGGTGGGTTATTGAGTATAGATTCAGGAATTGGTCACATCGTCATTTCTTGAAATTGATGAAGGAATTACGTCTTGGTCAAAGTTTGATTCAGGTTTTGAGTCTAGAACGGTTCTTCTTGAACTATCTTTATCAAATGGTAATATTTCAATTACTACTTTACTAAATTTAAAACTAATTATTTACCAATATTCATGGGAATTAGTCACATAGGATTAAGAGAACTCTTATCTTGATATAAAAATTCTTTTATGCATCATTTTGTTTTTTGCATAAAAATCAATATTAGTGAAAGTAACACTTTTACAATAATTTTTTTTTCTTTTATGCATCCTTTTATGCATAAAAATCAATAATAATGAAAGTAACTTTTTTGTAATAATGTTTTTTTCTTTTATGCATCCTTTTATGCATAAAAATCAATAACGATAAAAGTAACACTTTTTATAATTAAAAAAATATTCTTTTATGCATGCTTTTATGCATAAAAATCAATAATGATAAAAGTAACACTTTTCTATTTTTTTTTCTTTTATGCGTCCCTTTATGCATAAAAATCAATAATGATGAAAGTAACACTTTTATAATTAAAAAAAATTCTTTCATGCATACTTTTATGCATAAAAATCCATAATGAAAGTAACACTTTTATAATAATAAAAAAAATTTCATGCATACTTTTATGCATAAAAATCAATAATGATAGAAGTAACACTTTTATAATAAAAAATAATTCTTTTATGCATAAAAATCCATTTTGATGAAAGTAACACTTTCATAATAAAAAAATATTCTTTCATGCATACTTTTATGCATAAAAATCAATAGTGATAAAAGTAACACTTTTATAATAAAAAAATATTCTTTTATGCATAAAAATCCATTTTGATGAAAGTAACACTTTCATAATAAAAAAAATTATTCTTTTATGCATAAAAATCTATTTTGATGAAAGTAACACTTTCATAATAAAAAAAATTATTCTTTTATGCATAAAAATCCATTTTGATGAGAGTAACACTTTCATAAAAAAATTATTCTTTTATGCATAAAAATCGATTTTGATGAAAGTAACACTTTCATAATTAAAAAAAATATTCTTTTATGCATATAATAATAATAATAATCAATATGCATCTTCTATGCATGAAAATGACACTTTTAGAGTAAAGAAATGATAGGGATTACTCTTTTAGCATAATAAAAGATAATACTTATTTCCAAAAATTTTGCCATAACCTCCTTTGTATGGTTGACCATTTTTTAAATTTTTTTACTTAATTTGTCTTAAAAATTAACTCTAATTGATTTAAAGTAATCTAGACTAATCAAAATTCACTTATAAAAGAGAAAACATTATAAAAAGTTTAATTTCAACAATTATCACTTAACTAGGATAAAGAAGGGTGATTCTAAGAAGAGAGAGGGAAAAAGCCTTTCAATCAAGGCATAGCATCCATTTATCACTTCACATAATCATAAAAATTAGGAAAGCATAAAAATCAATAAAGAAAATTACAAGATCTCTACTTAAATAATTTCTTAGAGCTTTCCTTTGGCTTGATGGTTTGAGGGTTCTACTCTTGTTTGTAACAAGAGTGGCCACCAATATTTGGAAGAGGGAAACGTCAAAAACTAGTGAATTATTAATAAATTCACAGTTCTTGGCTTGGGAGGAGTAGAGTAACAGTGCATAAACACTATTATTTTTCAACAAAGGGGGAGACTTCTATTTATAGGAAAAATTGAGCTCCTGACCAAACAAACTGGTTCTAGAATTTTCCAAATTAGTTTGGTCAATTTTTGACCATTTTTAGGTCCGTTGAGCTAACTTTTTGGAACTAGACTTGAATTAGGAGAGAGGAGAGATGAAATATCTCAATTTTTAAAGATTTAAAACTCAATTGCACATGTGAAGTAGGCGCCTCATTCATGAGGGGGGAATCCCCATTGTGAGGTGTCAAAAATCTATTTTTTTAGCTTTTCCTTTGGTCCTTAGTCCACTCTTCATCTTATGTGAGTATTTACTCATTTTTGGGAGTGATTTTCTTTATTTCTTCTATTTATCTTCTTCATACATTTGGATGAATTTGATTGGCCATTCAAAACCTTAATTTGAAATGTTTTGAAAATCTGGACCCTTAGGATAAGGCCTCTTGAATAAATTATACTTAATTTCTAATGCACCTTTTGAAAATCTTTTTGAACTTCTGTTTTGGGGGAACTTATTTTAATAAGAAGATATTATTTTCCATCCAAAAATATTCAAATTATAAATATTCTCTCTCTAGAATATTTTCTCTGTCTAGGCCAAAATAAGTAGAAATAAGATCTTTTATATTTCCGAAGAGGGAATTGATTATTACAGGGGAAGATTGTGGACATCTTGAGAGGTTGGGGAGGAATCTTACATTCTCTCCCACTTGAAAAACACGAGATGTCCTCATCTCGCAAACTGGAGATAATCTCGCAACAGATCAGCTTCTTTCTCCCAGGTGGCATCTTCAAAAGGATAGAACTTCCATTTGACCAATAATTCTCTCAGAATTCTATTCCTGAGAATCTTTTCTCGAACATCAAGGATTTCTTCGGGTTGGAGTTCCATTTGTCCTTGGGTTGAAGAAGTTAAGATTTCATCATCAAGCACATGATTCGGGCTTGGTATATACTTTTTAAGAAGGCTGCCATGAAATACATTATGTACTTTGAGATGAGGAGGCAGAAGAAGCTCGTAGGCTAAGTCACCTACTTTCTTTGTAATCGGATATGGCCCACAATATTTGGGGGATAACTTCTTGTACTTCCCAAAAGAGATAAAGAACTTCTTTTGGGGTGTACTCGAATGAAGACCATATCTGCTTCTTCGAATTCTATGTCTATCCTCTTCTTATCTACATACTACTTCTATGTCTATCCTCTTCTTATCTACATACTACTTCTATCTATCCTGGGTAGCTTTTATATCTTTACGAATTGCCTGCATCTGCTGCTCCATGTCATTAAGCATCTGTCTAGACATTAAGAATGTTGCCATATATATAGGGAGTGATGTGTGTGAACACACTTAGGACCACCAGGGCACTTTTTCCCTCTTTAGGAGGTTTTTTCCCCCGACTTGTATATACGCCCATCATTCTAGGGCTAACTTATCTTTTGTACATTACTTGTGCATTTTTGAGAGCAGGAAGGCAAGACGACTAGCATAGTACTTCAAGAGTAGTCATGCAAACTATGAGGATAGGGCTGAAAATGAGCAGGCTAGAGGTATGCCTAAATGGCTGGTGCAAACCTTGCGTGATAGTAAAATTGATGCACCTATATCTAGTCGTACTCGTTCAGGTTTTCAGCATGCCTCTTTATGCATCAGATTGTTATGCTTTGGCTGTGTCTAGTATGTGTGAAGAGGAAGAACCTCTTTCATTTGATGAGGCACAAAAATCAGAAAATTGGTTGGCTGCAATGCAAAGTGAATATGATGCTATAATGAAGAATGGTACATGGTCTTTGTGTGATTTTCCTATTGGTAAAAGGCCATTGAATGTAAGTGGGATTTTAAGTTGAAACAAAAGCTAGATGGCAGTGTTGATCGATATAAAGCTAGACTTGTTGCAAAGGGTTATGCTCAAGAAAAGGGCATTGATTTTGATGAGACCTTTGCTCCCACTTGTCGTATGACTACCATTCATAGCATTTGTACATTGGCAGCTCATAATGGTTGGAATGTACATCAGTTGGACATAAAGACTGCGTTCTTGAATGGAGATTTGCATGAGGAGGTGTATGTATCGTAGCCTCGTGGTTTTGTTCAAAGAGGGCAGGAAAACAAAGTGTGCAGGTTGAAAAAGGCTTTATATGGTTTAAAGAAAGCTCCACGAGCTTGGTATGAAAAGATACATGCATATTTGACTGCACATGGTTTTCAAAATAGTCCAACAGAAAGCACTTTGTATGCTAAACGTGTGGATGATGTACATCTAATCATTGCTGTCTATGTCGATGACATGCTTTGGGGATATAGTTTAAGCAGTGTGATGGAGGTATTGCTTTGTGTCAGACAAAGTATATTGAGACATTGTTGCGGAGATTTAGCCTTGAAGACTGCAAGCCTATTGCTACTCCAATGGAGATAGGTTTGAAGTTGAGTCTTCATGATGCTGGAGATCACTTTGATGTCACACTCTATCAGACAGCTGTTGGTTGCCTCATTTATGTATGCATTACGAGGCTGGACATTCAGTTTGCAGTCTCACAGGTGAGCAGGTTTATGCATAGCCCAGGGTCTCAGCATTGGAAGGCAGTTAAACGCATCTTTCGCTACTTGAGTGGCATCATACATCTTGGGTTGTTTTATCCCAAGGGGGGATCGTTGCCGTCAGATTTGCATGCTTTTTAGACTCAGATTGGGCTGGTTGCTATGACACAAGAGTGTCCACAAGTGGTTTTTGTTTCATGCTTGGTAGCTCATGCATATCTTGGTTGAGCAAGAAGCAACCTACTGTCCACAAGTGGTTTTTGTTTCATGCTCGGTTGCCGTCAGATTTGCATGCTTTTTAGACTCAGATTGGGCTGATTGCTATGACACAAGAGTGTCCACAAGTGGTTTTTGTTTCATGCTCGGTAGCTCATGCATATCTTGGTTGAGCAAGAAGCAAGAAGCAACCTACTGTGGCCACTTCTAGTTGTGAAGCTGAGTACAGGGCAGCTTTCACAGCTACGGTTGAGTGTGTGTGGCTCAAACGGCTTATGTGGCTGACTTGGGTGTTGGACAGGAGTCTGCCACCTCTATCTACACTGACAGTCAGAGCGCATTGGCAGTTGCGAGAAACCCAGTTTTTCATGCTCGCACAAAGCACATTGAGGTGCATTATCACTATGTCAGGGAGAGACTCTCAGCAGGAGAGATCAGCTTGGTCTATGTGCCAACACAGGACAACCTCGCCGATCTTTTCACAAAGGCGCTTTTCTTGGTGAGAAGTTCGAAGCTTTCCGCAAAGCTTTGGGCTTGCTCCCCTTTGTGGACTGATCTACTTCGGGCATGGCACTTCCCTATACATGAGTGCCATCTCTCGTTCACACCATCACTCCCAGGGGGGATTTGTTGCCATATATATAGGCAATGATATGTGTGAACACACTTAGGACTGTCGGGGCACTTTTTCCCTCTTTAAGAGGTTTTTTCCCCCGGCTTGTATATACGCCCATCATTCTAGGGCTAACTTATCTTTTGTACATTGACACAATCTAATACATTGTGTGTTGTAGGTTCTCCCCTTCTCTTTTGAAGGGTCCTAGCTGAGTCCTATGAAGAGCCTTGCGAACATCAGGGTGGTCAAGCTCGTCATCTTTAGAGAGAGGGTCTGGCTGATGACCACGGTTTCCTCGTCTCATGATTCTGCCAAAATTTATATATTATTAAATTTTTATTTTGATATCATCCACGAGATCCTAAGACTCGAGGTTCAGAAAACAATTTCTTAAACAAGACAATGATCTTATTAGAGATCTATGACATATGTCCGATAATAATTTTTTTCTTTATCAGATCGTCCATAAACAATCACTTATACAACAGGGAATTTTTCTCCAAAAAATATTTCTTTATTTATATAAAAGTTGCAATATGTACATAGAGCAATTCGGCTCCAGAATTCAAAATCTCCTCGGGAGACGCATATGACGATGGTACTGGGCTATAGCCATGCCCTAATACAAACATAGAATGACACCACGCACCATTTTCAGCTTTAACAGAATCATTACCAATGAGAGGTTATGCCACAGCATTGCACGCCGGTCACAAGAGGCGTGGACATACTGCCCTGCAAACCACTTATGCTGTCGTCTCTCCGCTGGGTCAAGAAAATATAAATCCTCGAAATGGCTTGCGAGTCTTGCTCGGCTTGTTTGAGTCGAAGCGGAAGAGATGAGATGCTCAAAGGCGAACGCGGTCATGTCTTGTGACACTGGTGGGTGAGGGTGAGGTCGGGAATACCGGATAAGTATGGAACTTCCATCTATAATTTCCAATTCAATTTATAAGTTTTCAATTTTTTTGAAGTTTATTCAACATAATATTAGCAAGCGAAAACATTATTTCTCAAAATTTTAAGCAATTTCTGCTACTGTTACGTAAATTTTACAACAGCGCTCTGATACCAACTGTGAGATCCCGCTGCCCCCTCTGCACACCGGCGGATTCCCCGGATGGTAGCAGCGGAAGTAGATCTCTCTTGCGCGGGGCAGGGTTTCTCACTCGGGGCCTCACCCTCGAATGTCCGGGCACGAGACTAAGCTGGTGGTCCTTCCAAAAACCGAAACTGGGAAAATTTTCCATGCTCGGGAAGCGGGGACGATTCCACCATTTTTATTTTATTAACAAATTTTTCTAATGAGGTCAAGGTATTAAAATAACCTTCATCTGAATAAACTAGATAAAAGGGAAACTATTACAAACTTAACTTGAAGGAGTCAACGCTTTTTTCCTAATTGAATCAGGCACAGCCATTGATTTATTCTTTTAGAGAAGTCTTCAAGATTCTAATTAACTACTCGAGTTCTAAGCGTATTCCTATTAATCAATTTTATTATTAAAACTCTACTGATTCCAACCTAACCCCATCCGGCCCATGGGTTAGCCACCGCCGGGCTACTGGAATAGTAGAACCAAACAAGTACTCACCCACCCATAATTGAATGCCTTTCTTAACTTTTGCTTTAGAAAACAGATACGCACACACTCCTCTTTAAATTTTAACTTATAAAACAATCCATTGACAAACAATTACAGGTTACACGTTATAACTCAAAATTTCCATTGAGTCTTTGTTTCTCACAAAACAGTATCCCTCTGGACTCTCCGTTGAGACCAGCGGGTCAACAACGAGATCCAGTAAGAGATTACAATAAACAGAGTTCTGGCGTAAGACAGTCCTTTAAGAAAACAGGGTTTCTATGCAAGTTTTGATTTTCTTTTGAATACAATGAGTATATCTTAATTCCGCATCCAAGACTTCTAGATCACAGGACTGGATTCTCAAGTAGAATTCCTCAAATTTTGAATTCTTAACCTTAGATCAAAATCAAGGTCTTAACTTAGTTTCAGATTCGGTGGGTGAATTGAGTATAGATTCAGGAACTGGTCACATCGTCATTTCTTGAAAAATTAACGAAGGAATTACGTCTTGGTCAAAGTCCGATTCAGGTTTTGAGTCTAGAACGGTTCTTCTTGAACTATCTTTATCAAATGGTAATATTTCAATTACTACTTTACTAAATTTAAAACTAATCATTTACCAATATTCATGGAAATTAGTCATAGGATTAAGAGAACTCTTATCTTGATATAAAAATTCTTTTATGCATCATTTTTTTTTTGCATAAAAATCGATATTAGTGAAAGTAACACTTTTACAATAATTTTTTTTTCTTTTATGCATCCTTTTATGCATAAAAATTAATAATAATGAAAGTAACTCTTTTGTAATAAAAAAAATTCTTTTATGCATCCTTTTATGCATAAAAATCAATAACGATAAAAGTAACACTTTTTATAATAAAAAAAAATTCTGTTATGCATAAAAATCAATAATGATAAAAGTAACACTTTTCTATTAAAAAAAATTCTTTTATGCATCCCTTTATGCATAAAAATCAATAATGATAAAAGTAACACTTTTATAATAAAAAAATATTCTTTCATGCATACTTTTATGCATAAAAATCCATAATGATGAAAGTAACACTTTTATAAAAAAATATTCTTTCATGCATACTTTTATGCATAAAAATCAATAATGATAGAAGTAACACTTTTATAATAATAAAAAATCTTTTATGCATAAAAATCTATTTTGATGAAATTAACACTTTCATAATAAAAAAATATTCTTTTATGCATAAAAATCAATAGTGATAAAAGTAACACTTTTATAATAAAAAAATATTCTTTTATGCATAAAAATCCATTTTGATGAAAGTAACACTTTCATAATAAAAAAAAATTATTCTTTTATACATAAAAATCTATTTTGATGAAAGTAACACTTTCATAATAAAAAAAATTATTCTTTTATGCTTAAAAATCCATTTTGATGAAAGTAACACTTTCATAATAAAAAAATTATTCTTTTATGCATAAAAATCCATTTTGATGAAAGTAACACTTTCATAATAAAAAAAATTATTCTTTTATGCATATAAAAATAATAATAATCAATACGCATCTTTTATGCATGAAAATGACACTTTTAGAGTATAGAAATGATAGGGATTACTCTTTTAGCATAATAAAAGATAATACTTATTTCCAAAATTTTTGCCATATTCTCCTTTGTATGGCTCACCATTTTTTAAATTTTTCTGTCTTAAAAATTAACTCTAATTGATTTAAAGTAATCTAGACTAATCAAAATTCACTTATAAAAGAGAAAACATTATAAAAAGTTTAATTTCAACAATTCACTTAATTAGGATAAAGAAGGGTTGATTCTAAGAAGAGAGACAGTTCTTGGCTTGGGAGGAGTAGAGTAACAGTACATAAACACTATTATTTTTCAACAAAGGGGGAGGCTTCTATTTATAGGAAAAATTGAGCTCCTAACCAAACAAACTGATTGTAGAATTTTCCAAATCAGTTTGGTCAATTTTTGACCATTTTTAGGTCAGTTGAGCTAACTTTTTGGAACTACACTTAAATTAGGAGAGAGGAGAGATGAAATATCTCAATTTTTGAAGATTTAAAACTCAGTTGCACATGTGAAGTAGGCGCCTCATTCATGAGGGGAGAATCCCCATTGTGAGGTGTCAAAAATCCCCATTGTGAGGTGTCAAAAATCCATTTTTTAAGCTTTTCCTTTGGTCCTTAGTCCACTCTTCATCCTATGTGAGTATTTACTAATTTTTGGGGGTGATTTTCTTTATTTCTTCTATTTATCTTCTTTATACATTTGGATGAATTTGATTGGCCTTCAAAACCTTAATTAAAAATTTTTCAAAAATCTGGACCCCTAGGATAAGGCCTCTTGAATAAATTATACTTAATTTCTAATGCACCTTCTGAAAATCTTTTTGAACTTCTGTTTCGGGGGAACTTATTTTAATAAGAAGAGGTATTTTTCCATCCAAAAATATTCAAATTCTGAATATTATCTCTCTAAAATATTTTCTCTCTCTAGGCCAAAACAAGTAAAAACAAGATCTTTATATTTCTCAAGAGGAAATTGATTACAAGGGAAGATGCTGGACATCTTATTTGTTGTAATTCCTCCTACTGACTCTGCTGAGCCTAGTACTAAGAGGCGCATAGTTTAGGGTTTTTGTACTTTCTTCTATGTCATGATGTAACAGTTTCTATATTAATAAAAATATATTTTTGAAGTTTTATTATATTTGTGGTGCGATCAACAAATAATATTTAATCATTAATTTGAAATTGAAATCACAATACAATTATGATTGCCAGATGTAATCAAGTAGACACTTGGCAAGGATCAAAAAAATATTTTTTCATTAAGATTAGAAGCATTTACATCATGATCACATGAGATTATATTGTGAAATATACATGAGATTATCCTAAACCCTAAACTGCAGCTCATCACCATAATCTTCCCTCCACTTTCGCATGCGTAGAACTAGCTGCATCTCTTTGTTAGTGATGGTGACTCTCTTGGCATGGACTGCTGCATACACTATGTCACTATATATGTCCACCAAAAAAGCTTCAGTAGCCTCTTGAGGAGCTTCCAAAGCTACTGCTGTCCAATCGTGTAGGAGCCTCACTATTGTCGACTCGACGATGTCATCGAGATAGTCGGCTTGCGTTCAAATCATCCATAATCTCCCTAACGAGGCGATGAAAAGGCCTGCAGAAGGTCTACTATCTTCTGATACTTTCTGATTTCTCGAAGAGCGACGGTGCCGAGTCTCCACCGACGTTTGCGATGTGTGGGCGATGGTGAGGGCCTGACCGTCACGGGATCAACACTCTTGGTAGTCTGCTTGGTGCGAGCCATGCTCTTGAAGAAGATAAAACAAGAATAGAATGAAAACGAAAGACTCTAAACTTATATTTATAACTTCAAAAACTGAAAATATAACTTATATTTATATTTTTATAGAATGAAAATAAATAACTCTTAATTTTTTTTAGTAATTTTTATTATATTTAGTAATTTCCTTATTTATAAGAGCCCCTCTGATTCAACATTTCACTACTTCCCTAGGGTTTCTAGAACTTCATTCCATATTTAAAGTAATCTAATTTTTAGAGTAATTTTTATTCTATTTTTTTAGTAAAGTTAAAATTTTTAAAATTTCTAAATTCATTGAAATTTTATACACTTATAGTCTTTTATGCATACATGTTGTGTGAAAAATCCTAAATCCATATGAGGCCTGTGAACAAAAAAATAATGCTTTCAATAAACTTTAAAAACTATCTGAGAGAAAAAGATAATAACACCCAAGATATTGAGAAAGAAACATCAAATTGTACTTGTATTTAAAACACTTCTCATAGATTACAAGTACATTGAAACACAGGTTTACAATGCATCATAAAATTACTCAAATCATATTATCCATATTCAAATTGAAGGCATCGCCATTATTACGAACCCTTCGTAGTACAAGTCTCAAATCTTCTCATAGATTACAAGTACATTGAAACACAGGTTTACAATGCATCATAAAATTACTCAAATCATATTATCCATATTCAAATTGAAGGCATCGCCATTATTACGAACCCTTCGTAGTACAAGTCTCAAATCCTTGTCCATAAGAGTGATGTGCTTTGTTACGAATAGTTGCCAACTCACCATCATGTATGAGGTCCACCGAATATGCTTCAGCTACTTCTTGAAGAGCTAGCAATGCTTGGGCTGACCATCGCTACACATTGTTGACTGTAGAACTAAGTCTTGCATAGAACCTATTACTACGAGACATTTGCTAGAGATCTTGCAATATCTCTCTCACCAGTCTTGCAAATGGCGCCCTCGGTATGATTAAGTTTATACTTTTTTGATACTTCTTGATTTCTCAAAGAGCAGTAGTGCCTGGTCTCCATCTACGCTTCTTGTGATGTGGCGGATGTGGATGCGTTGTACCTAAGTAGTGCCTCCTGGATTGTCAAATTGAGTGCGTTCACTATATCAGTCTCTGTTGGTATATTGACTTGGGGCTGTGTTGGGTGAGTCTTAGTATGGTTCCTCTTAGCACTTTGCTTGGTGCGTGCCATGCCTTGAAAGCTAAAAGACTATAAAATGTAAATGTCTCACCACTTATAAGCACTTAAGTAATAGTTTAGTCAACTTTAAAAATAACACAACTATTCACACACAAGTATGCATATACTCTCACACATAAAATCATTTAATATTATGGTTAGAGTTAATAAGATTATGGGTGATATATCACATTGGTTTACAAGCTCTATGTGAAAGCCATTTTGGTTTAGTAGAGTAATAATCATCAACAAAAAATTACAGAGTTTCAACTTGCATTTGCTCATTTGAAACACTTGACTCTCGGGTTTTCCACTTGCTTCCCTCTCTTTCTTGAGTTCTCAAGCATTCATCATGTTTCTCTCTACCTGATGAATTCTCAAATCGTGCCTTTCTAACCTCACATATGATTCTGTGTATTGCGTGTGATCCATTGGACATAGGTTTCTTCTCCTCTAACCTTATTACTATCTTTCTATACTACCATAGAAGTAATTGTTTCATTGGATTGACATCATAGATTCCACCTCCATGAGCAGTTGTCTTTTGAAAATCACATCGTGCTTGCCAATGAGATCGCTCCATGCCCTGTGTAGATCATATCGCTAAAATTCCTTTATTTGCAAAGTAAGGACCATGAGCATGCAATATATGCTACATCAATAAATAACGTAATCATAGTTAGTCTCTAAAACCATATAAATCAATTGTAATCAATAAATAACGTAATCATAGTTAGTCTCTAAAACCATATAAATCAATTGTAATGTCATACTTATCATGTAATGTGTTATACTACTTGAAGTCCAGGCTTCAACAATTGATGCATATCAATCACCTCCTTGAACTCCTTGGAATCATCTGGTCCAAATATCATCTTCTGCAAAAGCACTGCCAATTTGTCTCAAGAGCAATCCACACATTTGCTTTTGCTACTCTAGTCTTTCCTCCATTGCTTCGATCAGGAATGGCCATATGTAATTTTTTTTCATGCTTCATATTTCTCTGGTTGTTGTACTAGTAGTTCTCCATTTTCATTTCGTGGTATAGAGAGGAATTTCCTTGCTTTTGAGCCACCAAAGCAAGGCTTGCATGGTTCATTGCCGCTTGCTCCAAACTTTTTTTCATCCTTCTTTATTTCTACCTGGCCTCGATGTAAACCCATCCCAGATAATACTTTTTCCACCCTTTTACATTTTTCTTGGGCATCAGAAGCTCGTTGCATTTTATAAGCAAAACACACATATTCATAAACCAATTTGTCTATGATCCTCACTAGTGCATGCAAAGTGCAAAAGTGTACTCTTGTCAAGGGGATGTCAAGAATAGGATCCCACTTAGGATCTACTTGTACCATTTGGCCCCCACGGCGAACAAATTGATCACGTGTAGGAAACCCTTCTCTACCTATTTCTTCCTATTCTTACCTTTCTTTCTAGAATGCATACAATATATACAAGGAAACTCTGCATTTGCATTTGACACACGAAACATGCACTTCAAAGTTTTGAGATCTCCAGCAAGGTGCCATTCCACTTGATACTCACCATAACCTTCCATGTGCAAACTTTCACCACATGATTTTGAAATTGCATTGTATTAGGTATCTCTATCAAGAAGTTAAAGAAAATCTTCAAAATCTCATGATCTTCCTTTGGTACTTCAAATGCAACAAGCCACCAAATTTCATTCTCAGACTGTACACTAAAGTAATCAGGATGACCAAGCAAGATGTTAGGATCCTGTGCTCTATTCATGAGAGTTAGACTAACACGTTCTAACTTCTGACCTTTGATAACCTCACTTTCATCAAGCTTCAAAACAAATTTGAGCTTGCCTCCACAACTGATATACTGTAAAATTTTACCATTAGAGATTGTAACTTGCATACATCTAATACAAAATTGTTATTTGTGTGTGCAAGACAAACGGCACTTCCTTTGACCCATACTTGCATATATGTCTATGACATAAGTGCATTGGCTCACCAATTAATTGTTCCACCTTACTGTTTAATGATTGTCGTGCTTGCACCATATGAAATGGTTTAGGAAGAGGCAATACCCTTTTCTTTTGCAACACTTTTTTAAACCTTGTATCTAAATGTTTGTATATCATGCCATAAGACTGAGAACTTATTCCTACCTTATCCACATATTTCCTACATATCATTTGATGTGAAGGAATCACTTACCTCTTGTAAGCATTGTATGATAACTTCATCACCAACTGACTTAAACTTTGGGCATTGAAGCGCGGAATTCCCCATATCTTTAGTGAGTACCATTTCAATTCTTTGATTCACTTCATTTTTCTAGATTTCTAAACATCTTTTGCATGTTATCACGTTGTGCATATATCCTTCTCTTGTATTGTCCACCTGTCTTTGCCAACATGTACATAGGTTTATATGACCTTTGGTGTTCACGTACCTCCCGTGTCGTTGTGGGCCCATAAGTGACATTCTTCTCTAGCATTGTCTTCATCTTCTTATTGTTGCTAGCCTATAAACCATTAACCTGGTTAATCAAACTGGCATTTTGCATTACCATGTCATGTATAATATCTTGCAAAACATTGTTCTCTTCTTGTTTTGCCAACAATGATCTATCAAGTTTCATGATCTGTTGTGCAGAAACATGGGCTTGGGTTGCAAGTCTCCAAGTATAACCCTGTAACCCTTCATTACCCTCAAAAACATACTTGACAAATGATGTTAGTCCTGAGAATTGGGGAGATTGTTGTGTAATAGGATCAGGTGCATATATAGACCCATCAACCCAAAGATCTATATGTTTTTTCCATGCTATTCTGTGTAATTGCATCACCGATGGATTCACATTGAAACCTCAATTCTCTTGTACAATGGGGCATACTCTTCATCTAGCTGGAAGTGTATACCTCTCTTCTTAGAGCTTCTTGCTTCCTAAAACATAAAAAAACTAGAAACACTTAGATACATCACTATCTCATGACTATTAACACATGTGTAACTTAACACCAACTTTAACACATATTATTATTAACCAATAGTAATGCACATATTATTATTATTAACCAACAATAAAACATATCTTACTATTAATTTTATTATTTACGAATAGTAATGCACGTAACCACCAATAGGAAAACATAACTTATAGAACTCAATTGAACATAACCAACATCAAAACATTGCTAACCTCCATTTTTGTTCTCTGTTGCTTCTCTCTGTTGGCTCTGTGTTGTCTCTTTGTTGGCTCTGTGTTGTCTCTTTATTGCTTCTTTCTTTGATAGCAAGATTAATGAAGAGGGAAATGGTTTGTTGGCTTCAAGAAAATGGCACCAAAAAATCAAATCACTCTTCATTCTCTAGCTTTGTAGTGAACAAGTGCAATAGAATAGGAGGGAAATACAATTTGTTTGGAGATGGAGGAAAATATAAACTGTTTGGAGATGGAGGGAAATACAAACTGTTTGGAGATGCAAATTTGAAAGTAGAAGAAGAAATGAGCTATGGAAAGAAGAAACGACCTAAAGAGAAGAAGAAGCTCTATCACAAAAAAAGAAAAATTCGTAATGCACTATTCTCTAAAATAATAAATCTAAGCATATTCTTAAAATCTTAAAAAATGATTCTCTTCAAATCTTTATAAAAAAACATAAAAATGCACCAAAATGTAGATAAAGCACGGATCTACGTACTTGTAAAAAGAAATTATGAAATACAAAGTACAAATCAAGATATTCCATTTAGCATTTAAGAATGTCATATCTTTTGAGATATTCAAAACCAGCTCAAATAAATAAATAGTTTTTGAGATATTCAAGTTTTGAGCAGGTCTGGAACAATTCTTGGACAGTCAATAAAATAATAAGTGAATCTATTATAAAACTAATATTTTGAGATGTACAAGATTCAAAAAGAGAAGAGAGATGAGCAATATTATAACATTATTTTTGCACTTTTCCTTGATTCATAGAAGAGAGAGAAAGCCCTTAGAGGGTTAGTTTGTGAGTCCAAATTTTTCCTAAATGATATATATATTCTTATTAGAGGGTTAGAGAGTTAGAGAGAGAGAGGGGAAGAGATAACAAGCGAGAGAGTATTAGAGGGTTAGAGAGAGAGAGAGAAGGGGAAGAGATAACAAGCGAGAGAGTATTAGAGGGTTAGAGAGAGAGAGAGAGGGGAAGAGATAACAAGCGAGAGAGTATTAGAGGGTTAGAGAGAGAGAGAGAAGGGGTTAGAAAGAGAGTTAGAGAGAGTGAGAAGGGGAAGAGATAACAAGCGAGAGAGTATTAGAGGGTTAGAGAGAGAGAAGGGGTTAGAAAGAGAGTTAGAGAGAGTGAGATAGAGAGAGACAGAGTTAAAGAGCGAGAGAGTTAGAGAGAGAGAGAGAGAGAGAGAGAGAGAGAGAGAGAGAGAGAGAGCTAGTGAGAGTTAGAGAGTGAGTCACAGAAAGGTAGAGAGAGAGAGAGAGAGAGAGAGAGAGAGAGAGAGAGAGAGAGAGAGAGAGAGAGAGAGAGAGAGAGAGAGATTTGGCCAGTTTAAGAGAAATAGAGAAAGTTAAATAGTGTAAGAGAGAGAGAGAGAGAGAGAGAGAGAGAGAGAGAGAGAGAGAGAGAGAGAGAGAGAGTTATAGAAAGATAAAGAGAGTTAGAGAAAGTTAAAGAGAGTGAGCTACAAAGAGAGAGAGAGAGAGAGAGAGAGAGAGAGAGTTGGCCAGCTCGATAGAAATAGATAGAGTTTGGAGAGAGTAAGAGAGACTGAGAGAGTTAAAGACAGAAAGAGAATGAGAGAGAGAGAGAGAGAGAGAGAGAGAGAGAGAGAGAGAGAGAGAGAGACTGCGTGAGAGAGAGTTAAAAAGAGAGTTGGCCAAATTTAGAGAAATAGAGAGAGTTAGAGAGAGTAAGAGAGATTGAGAGAGTTAAAGAGATAGAGAGAGAGTGAGTGTTAGAGAGAGAAAAAGTATCAAAGAGAGATTTGTTCAAGAGAAATAGAGAGAGAGAGAGAGAGAGAGAGAGAGAGAGAGAGAGAGAGAGAGTGTTAGAAAGAGAGATTTAGAGAGAGAGCTGCCACATCGTGGCTTTAGCTACCCCACCTGATAACTGTCGCTTTCTTCTCTTCTTCTCTTCTATACTACTACTACTACTCTTCTATACTCTATTCTATATATATATATATATATATCTCTTATTAGAGGGTTAGAGAGCTAGAGAGAGAGAGAGAGAGAGAGAGAGAGGGAGAGAACAAGAGCGAGTGAGAGAGTATTAGAGGGTTAGAGAGAGAGAGAGAGAGAGAGAGAGAGAGAGCATTGATTATTAGAGAGAGAATTAGAGAGAAAGAGTGTGCTAGAGAGAGTTAGAGAAAGGTAAAGAGAGTGAGTTAGAGAGAGAGAGAGAGTTATAGAGAGATTAAGCGTTAGAGAGAGAGTTATAGAAAGGTAAAGAGAATTAGAGAAAGGTAAAAAGAGTGAGTTATAGAGAGAGCGTGTATTAGTGTTGGCGGCCAATCAAACCGAGCCTGCTTGTTTTGTAATAAACTTGTAACAATTTCTTAAAGAATGGGTAGTACTACCCATGTGATTGTAAAGGAGCAAAGGGGTATTAGTTGGATGTGTGGATTAGAGGATAGAGAAGACTTGGACTACTCGGCTGAGATTGTAGCAAGAGCGTGTTTCGCATGTATGCGGGTCTACTTGGGCCCGAAGGAGAGGAACAATACTGAATAGGAAGATAGGAGAGTTGAGTGAGCAGTTCATGAGTAGAGCTCTTGCTAAGGCATTGTACTATATGATTCAAACTATTACTCAAGAATGACACATGGGATGGCCTTTGTCTTATTTCTATTTCATTCTGCATATCTTTGTCTATTCTGCATTCACTCTTGTGTTAAATGTAGTCTTGTTAGGATGTAGACTCTCCTGTCTGGATTCAGGAGAGAGACACCGAAACTAACTTGCTTGTAGTTGTAATCAACTCCTCGAGCTTAGGCAGACAAGTAGCTTAATGACCTAGCATTGACTTATTGCATTGGGCATAGTTGCATTAGTCATTGCTGTTCTGGAGCCGACTAGGTGGTCTAGAACCACATAAGTGTCGAGTCTTGACTGGACAACGACACTTTTGGCAATCTTGCTAGGGAATTGGTATGCCAGGTAGGGGAGACGACTAGGTGATCCAGAACCATGTAAGTGCCGAGTCTTGACCGGCAGACACCGACACTTTTGGGCGATGCTGCTAGGGAATTGGTATGCCAGGTAGGGGAGCAGGAACATAGAGGCTAGTTCTAAGGTCAGTCCTGCACAGTAAGTCAGTAGAGTAAATCCAGTTGAAATAGATCTAGAAAGGAAGTGCACACACACTGGTGCCGGGGCTGTTCATGAGAAAGTCATAAGAGTACAATGGAGAATGCATGGAGAATGAAGAGAGCTCAAACATAGCAATGCGGTACCATTGTAGACAGGCTAAAGCTGCAAAAAAATGAAGGATAATTGCATTGTCCAAGAAGATTTCTAGAAGGGATTCCATGCTAGCAAGAACGATATATTCAAGAAACACTGAGAAATCAAGGAGACACCCAGGAGCTTCAAAACAGGAGGCAAGAAGCTGAAGGAGAAGAAGAACATGCACCTGTGGGAAGAATGTCTCTCAAGTACCCTAAGTTCAAGGGCAAGAGCGAAGAGGATCTAGATGCCCACATCTTCGCCTTCAAAACCACATTCTTGGCCACTTGAGCTTTTTACGACAACCTTGGGTGGCAAGGCCACAAGTTGGTATGCACAATATAGTCTGGAGCACTTCCAAAAATTTAAAGAATTGAAGAAAGCCTTCCTGAAAAGATTCAGGAAAGACAAGACCATAATAGAAGTACTGGAAAAGCTATACAGGCTAACTCAGAAGAAGAGGCTAATAGAGGATTATGCATTTGAATTCCGAGCACTGCTAATGCGTCTAGATCAGCCCAACAAACCTGCTCCAGCCACATTGAGTTAGTGGTTCATGAAAGGACTGAGGGAAAATCTCCAGACCGCGGTGGCCTCATATGATTTGGATACCCTCACCTTCGAACAAGTAGTGGTGGGAGCAACTAGAGCTGAGGGGATCTTGAAGCAAACAAGAAAAGACCCTACACGAAGAAAAAGAAGGATAGAAGGAAGAAGAAGGAAGAAAAAACTTTCAAATCAAATTCCGAAGAAGACACCTCAGAATCAGAGTACCGCCAAGAGTCTATTCCGGAAGAAGACACCTTAGAATCAGAGTCTAGTTAGGAGTCGGATACCGAAGAGCAAAAGCACCGAAAAAAGAAAGGCATGAAGCAGGAAGTAGATGTTCAAAGAAGAACCGAGGGCCTCCCTAGACAAGATTGCCGGAGGACACGCAGGATCCAGATTTAGACCGTGTTTTTGGTGCACAAGGTGAGAAATCAAGGTCATAAGAAGGAGGAGTGTCAATTGAAAAGCACGCAGCAGTTATGCAATATCTACAAAAGGTACAACCACACCACAAAGACATGTTTTTACAACACTCAGAATAGGAATCACCATTTACATCCATTCACGTCATTTCACATCCATTCACATCTTTTCACATCCATTCACGTCATTTCACATCCATTCACATCTTTTCACATTCCATTCACATCCATTCACGTCATTTCACATCATTTCACATCCATTCACATCCATTCACGTCATTTCACATCCATTCACATCCATTCACATCTTTTCACATCCATTCACATTCATTCACATCATTTTACATCCATTCACATCCATTCACATCCATTCATATTCATTCACATCCATTCACATCCATTCACATCCATTCATATCCATTCACATCCATTCATATCCATTCACATTCATTCATATTCATTCATATCCATTCACATCATTTCACATCCATTCATATCCATTCACATCCATTCACATCATTTCACATTTCAATGATTTTATAAAATTTGTGCATAACCTTCTTTATTTTTCTGACAATTGAATAATGTTCAAAACTCCTCTTTTAACATAAAACTTATTTTGCATAGATTCATTCTCTAATGATATAAATTTTACCATAGCTTCTCCGCATTTTCTATGAAATGATAATGATTAAAATTCCACTTTTAGTATAAAAATTATTATGCATAAATTCATTTTCTAAGGCGATAAATTTTGCCATAGCTTCCTCACATTTTCTATGAACTAATAATACTCAAAGTTCCTCTTTTAGAATAAATTTATTTATGTGTAAACCTTCATTTTCTAATAAGAAAATTTTGCCATAACTTCCCTACATTTTCTATGAATTGAGAATGGTTATAATCACACTTCTAACCTAAGAATTAGTTTATGTATAAACCTAAGCTTAAACATAAACATTAATTCATTATAATCAAGAAAATTATGGTTTTAAGAGAAAAGCCACAAAATAAAATTCTTCCCAAGCATGAGGGAGGTTGGGAAGAATAATAACATTAAAAAGAGAGCATAAACAACATTGTTTAGGCTTACCCTTGGTTTGCTTGATTCTTTACCTTGCAAAAATGGTGTAGCCCTCATGAAAGAGGCTTGGCCACAAAGGGGAAAGGGTAATCTTCAAGAAAGAAGAGGTTTAGTGAAGCCCCAAGAAAGTCCTTGGCCACCAAGAGAGAGAGTAATCTCCAAGAGAGGGTGGAGAAGAGAGAAGCTCCAAAGCTCTCAAGAGAAGAGGCAAATTAGAGAGATAGTAGAAATATGCCAATTTAGAGATAATACTAGCATAGTGTTGCTCCATATGAAAATACAAAGGAGTGAGGGTCTATTTATAGGTGAGGGAGGCAACTAACCAAGTCCAATTGGGTTCTAGAGGTTTCCAGCTTCAGTTTGACCCAATTTGGATAAGATTTGGACCAGTTTGGCTCCTTTTTTGATCTAGTTTGCACCAAGAAAGAGCAGAGATGAAATATCTTGATTTTTTTGAATTAAAAAAGCCAAACAATCATGATAAAAAAGGCACCTACCTCAAGTGTCTTCCTCTCCTTACCAAGGTGTCAAAAATGCATCATTTCACCTAAATATCTCATTTTTTTAATATACCTTAGTTTTTAACTAATAAACCATGTACTCAGTCAACTCTTCATCTTATGTGAGCATTTACTCAATTTTGGGCTATTTTCTTTTATTAATTATATTTTTCACATCCCAACACTTGGATTAATCCTATTGGCCCTTTGGAACCTTATTTGGACCTTAATCCAAAAATTTCTGAAAATGTGGACCCTTAGGCTAAGGTCTCTTATACACATATTCAATTAATTCCTAATGCACATTGGAAAGTTCATTTTGAACTTCTATTTTAGGGGAATTCATCTTAGACATTAGGAGAATTTTTTATATCCAAAAATATCTCAATTTTGAATTACCTCTCTCTAGATATTTTCTCTCTTAAGGCCAAAACAAGGTAAAACAAGATCTTTTTCCATTTCTGAGGGGGATGATTACAAGAGACTAAAGGGAAGGTTCTTACACCTGTACATTTAAAAAGCTGAGAGAGAGGAATCTTGCATCCTACCCTACTTGAAAAACGTGAGATGTCCTCATCTCGCAGAGGATAATCTCGATAAGAATCATCTTCTTACTCCCAGGGCGGGACTCTTTCTCTTCTTAATCTAGTCCATTTTTCCAACTTAACAGATGCTCAAAGAATCTTAGGTGAAAAGACCACTTTATTTATCATTCAAACCCATTTTCAGATCCAATTGATTCTGGGGTTCCTTAAAGTTTGGTCAACCCTCACAGAATCCTGGGGTAAAGATCTCTTTTATAAGAAGAACTTACAAAACTCATTATTAGAAAATAGTTCATTCATATCCTTAACACAAAAATGGTCCATCAGACCAGAAATTTCATCTAAACACTTCCCATGGAAATTTCAGTTACTTAGGTTCTCAATTTGTCATTCCTCAATCGGGTCTACTGGGTCAAAGGTCAAACTACTGAAAGTCATAATCGTCTTCCAGTTATTAACATCATCACTGGGATTCTCTTCATTCATCCTCATTGTGGCTTTATTAAATTTATCTTCTTTCAACCAGAATTCAAAAATCATCATCTTTCAATCAGAATCCAAATCAATTCATCAATTCTCAACCAAAATTCTAAAATCATATCAACCATTCGAATTCATCATCTGGGATAACATTTTTGGTTATAAATTCAAGGTCTTAGATTCACTCATATATATTGTTAGTAAAGAGCTGCAGTATACCCACAGTATATAGGAGTGGTCACGGTCCTTGGAGCTATAAGGTAAATACCATCATATCTAGGCCTCAAGCAAGTCAGGGATTTCACACAATTGCGGTACTTCTATCTAAAAACCCAATTCATTGATTAAAAGTCTCTCCCAAAACCGAACCCGAAAAAAACTTCACTCGCCCAGAAAGTATAGGCGATTCCTCCAGGAGAATTTTATTCTAACGTGGTCAAGAGCCTTAATTTACCCTTTTTCATTCTGACCAATCCCGTAGGTCACATGGCCGGATCAAGGGAGGAACTTGCTCTTGGATTATAGAGACCAACGCTTTTTTCCCCATCAAGAGGCATAGCTGTTGATTCTTTTCCATAGAACAAGGATTATCCATGTTTTACTTCAACTATCATAACTTGAACAGAATTGAATTTTAATTATAGGGATCCATCAGTCCAACCTAACCCCATCTAGTCCCATCGGTTAGCCAACCGCCCAACCACTGTATATTGATAGGATCCAATTTAGAAATTTGGTCATGTTTTGTCCTGGGTACCAGGGAAAAGAGTTCCCAAGCCCCCTAGCTGGCACTCATGAAAAATACAAATTAGACACACCACTTACGCACCTAATATAAAATTGCCTTTTACAGATTCAGATGTCTTTAAAGAAAACTTGAAATGAAACCATAGTATTACTGATCATAATCCTCCAAAGTATCCAGATCCAATTTCCAACTTGTCCATTTTCCAATCAAAAAAATCTAATTTCAGTCATTCCTTCCTCGGCGTACCTATGGCATCATTGGCAACCAGAACGCTCACCCTCTGCTCACTCAGGAACCTTTTCGATAGTTCCTAGCCCATAGTATCCAGGAATATAATCAAGTATTCCATTCATTCCTTTCCTCAGCGTACTTATGGCATCATTGGCAACCAGAACGCTCACCACCTGCTCACTTAGGGGCCTTTTCAATAGTTCCTAGCCCATAGTATCTAAGAATATAATCACGTGAAAATCATATGGACTCTCAGTTGAAGATCAGCAAGATCAACCCATAAGATCCATGTAAAAGAGCCATGAACTCATTCGTTGAAGACCAGCAAGGTCAATCAACCAGATCCATGCCCATGTTCAGAAAACAACTCTAACTCATTTTCTTCCTCGACGCACGCGTGGGTATCCTAGGCGACCCAGAGCCCGAGCACCATATGGTCATCACCCTCTAGTTTCCTTCGCAGGTGACTTAGCGCTTCACTCATAGGCCGCTTCCTTGGGCCCTCATCCACAATAACCGGAAGATCACCATTTTAATCGAATCGAGGCTGGTCTCACGACCTCGGTCGACCTTGCCACACGCGAGACGTCCTTCATTGACTCTTCGTCAGCTGTTGCAACTTTTCCCACGACCTCATTCACAAGATGGTAAAAAGGCTTTTCCAGCATTCTTGATGTAAAACAATCTTTAAAAAATAGGTTTACATACAAATATAGTTCCAAACAAAATTCCCATCTTTCCTCATCACTCCACATCCTTTCACATTATTCCTCATCTTTTCTCATCATTCCACATCCTTTCACATTATTCCTCATCATTTCTCATCTTCCCACTTTTTTCTACATCAATCCATATCACATCACATCATTCCCACATCAAGTCACAACTAATCACATTATTTTCACATCTAATCACATCGTTCCCACATCAACTCACATCTAATCACATTATTTTCACATCTAATCACATTATTTTCACATCAACTCACATTCAATCACATCTAATCACATCATCCCACATCAACTCACATTCAATCACATTATTCCCACATCAACTCACATCCAATCACATCATTCCCACATAAATTCACATCCATTCACATCATTTCACATCATTTCATATCATTTCACATCCATTCACATTCATTCACATCCATTCACATCATTCCCACATCAATTCACATCCATTCACATCATTTCACATCATTTCACATCCATTCACATTCATTCATATCATTTCACATCCATTCATATCCATTCACACCATTTCACATACATTCACATCATTTCACATTCATTCACATCATTTCACATCCATTCACACCATTTCACATCCATTCACATCATTTCATATCCATTTACATCCATTCACATCATTTTACATCCATTCACATCATTTCATATCCGTTCACATCCAATCACATCATTTCACATCCAATCACATCCATTCACATCCATTCACATCATTTCACATCCATTCACATAAATTCACATCCATTTCATATCCATTCACATCCATTCACATCCATTCACATCCATTTCATATCCATTCATATCCATTCACATCCATTCACATCCAATCACATCCATTCACATTTCATATCCATTCACGTCCATTCATATCCATTCACATTTCATATCCATTCACGTCCATTCACATCCATTCACATCCATTCACATTATTTCACATCCATTCACATTCATTCAATGATTTTATAAAATTTGTGCATAACCTTCTTTATTTTTCTGACTATTGAATAATGTTCAAAACTCCTCTTTTAACATAAAATTTATTTTGCATAGATTCATTCTCTAATGATATAAATTTTACCATAACTTCCTCGCATTTTCTATGAAATGATAATGATTAAAATTTCACTTTTCGTATAAAAATTATTATGCATAAATTCATTTTCTAAGGCTATAAATTTAGCCATAGCTGCCCCACATTTTCTATGAACTAATAATACTCAAAGTTCCTCTTTTAGAATAAAATTATCTATGTATAACCTTCATTTTCTAATAAGAAAATTTTACCATAACTTCCCTGCATTTTCTATGAATTGAGAATGGTTAAAATCACTCTTATCCTAAGAATTAGTTTATGTATAAACCTAAGCTTAAACATAAACATTAATTTATCATAATCAAGAAAAGCATGGTTTTAAGAGAAAAACCACAAAATAAAATGCTTCCCAAGCATGAGGGAGATTGGGAAGAAGAATAACATTAAAAAGAGAGCATAAACAACATTGTTTAGGCTTACCCTTGGTTTGCTTGATTCTTTACCTTGCGAAAATGGTGTAGCCCTCATGGAAGAGGCTTGGACACCAAGGGGAAAGGATAATTTTCAAGAAAGAAGAGGTTTAGTGAAGCCCCAAGCAAGTCCTTGGCCACTAAGAGAGAGAGAGAGTAATCTCCAAGAGAGGGTGGAGGAGAGAGAAGCTCCAAAGCTCTCAACAAGAGAAGAGGCAAATTAGAGAGATATTAGAAATATGCTAATTTAGAGATAATACTAGCATGGTGTTGCTCCAATATGAAAATAAAAAGGAATGAGGGTGTATTTATAGGTGAAGGAGGACACTAACCAAGTCCAACTGGGTTCTAGAGGTTTCCAGCTTCAGTTTGATCCAATTTGGACAAGATTTGGATCAACTTGGCTCCCTTTTTGATCTAGTTTGCACCAAGAGAGAGGAGTGATGAAATATCTTGATTTTTGAATTAAAAAAGCCAAACAATCATGATAAAAAAAGGCACCTACCAAGTGTCTTCCTCTACCAAGGTGTCAAAAATGCATCATTTCACCTAAATATCTCATTTTTTTCTAATATACCTTATTTTTTAACTAATAAACCATGTACTCAGTCAACTCTTCATCTTATGTGAGCATTTACTCATTTTTGGGCTATTTTCTTTTATTCATTGTATTTTTCTCATCCCGACACTTGGATTAATCCTATTGGCCCTTTGGAACCTTATTTGGACCTTAATCCAAAAATTTCTAAAAATGTGGACCCTTAGGCTAAGGTATCTTATACACATATTCAATTAATTCCTAATACACATTGGAAAGTTCATTTTGAACTTCTATTTTAGGGGAATTCATCTTAGACATTAGGAGAATTTTTCCATCCAAAAATATCTCAATTTTGAATTACCTCTCTAGACATTTTCTCTCTCAAGGCCAAAATAGGGTAAAACAATATGTTTTTCCATTTCTGAAGGGGGATGATTACAAGAGACTGAAGGGAAGGTTCTTACACCACCTGTACATCTAAAAAGCTGGGGGAGAGAAATCTTACAATGTGCTTGGAGAAGTGCAAAAAAGCCAGATTGAGCCTTAATCGAACCAAGTGTGCCTTTGCTATAAAACGACTGGATCCCTATTAGGTCACATAGTATCTACAGAAGGGCTAGTAGTAGATCCAGCCAAGGTCGAGATTATTGTAAAATTGTAGCCTCCCAAGAATGCTAAAGAAATTGCCAAATTCCTGGGACTAATCGAATGGCATAGCAGATTCATGAGATTCTTGGAAATTGTGGTAATACCCCTATACAGCCTAATGGTGAAAGATGCAGAATACGTTTGGTCAAGATCTTGTCAGGTGGTGTTCCAGAATCTCAAGCGAATACTGTTATTGGCACCCATTCTTCAACACTGCCGAACTTTGATATGGTATTCCATATATTTGTTGATGCTTCTGATTTCTCTCTTGGCAATGCTTTGATGCAGGAGTCGCAAGAGGGCTGGTTTTGGCCAGTTTACTATGCAAGCAGAAGGCAGTCCAAGCTAGAAATGAATTACTCCACCACAAAAAAGAAGTCATTTAGGGATGATCTACTCAATCAAGAAATTCAGGGCACTACTTCGGAAATGTGTTTGAATTTCATGTAGATAACAAAGCACTCTTATACATGGTGAACAAACTAGACCTGGCATGAAAAATAACTAGATGGATGTTGTTGTTTGCAAGAGTTTAAGTTCACCACATCAAGCACACCCCAGGAAACAAGCACGTAGTAGTAGCAAATCTCTTGTCAAAAAACTGGAGTCAGGAGAAGATCCAGAAAGGGTGCAAGATGACTTTAGGATGTGTAGCTCTTCATCATAGATGGAGAAAAACGTAGCTGGTATGACGAGATGTTGCGGTTCATGTCCGACTTGTCCTTTCCAGAGTATATGTCCAGAGATCAGAGTAAAAATATGACTCTCTGGAGAGCAAGTCATTCATGGTGGTAGTAAGGCATCTCTACAAGATGGGCATTGATCAAATACAGAGAAGATGTATCCCCGACGAGTATGAACAACATGCTGTGTTAGATGAAGCGCATCAAGGAATAAGTGGAGGATACTTTTTCGGAGAAGTCACGGGGCGAAAAGTGTTCTAAGAAGGATTATGGTGGTTGACATCATTAAAAGATGCACACAAGCTTGAAAAGAAGTGCAACATCGAATGATGTAGACCGAATCTCACAACCCAATATTGCCTCTGGAGCCATTTGAGAAGTGGGGTCTAGACTTTGTCGGCCCACTCAAGCCAACAACTCAGCAAAAGGAAATAAATACATTTAGGCTATGGATTACTGCACAAAATGGGTAGAAGCTAAGGCTCTGAGAGACTATAAGGCATCATCAGTATCAAAGTTTCTTTATGAAACTATCATATAAGATTCACATGCCCAATAGAGATAGTCAACAACCAAGGGAGCCACTTCCTCAATGAAGTGATCAAGAAGCTGAAAGAGCAATGTATGATCATATATAAGAAGTCAATAGTCTACTACCCATGTAGGCAAATAGGCAAGTAGAATCCACCAATAAAAATCTTGAAGGGAATTCTAGTCAAGACAGTGAATGAAAATAGGACCGACTGGGACACAAAAATGCAATTAGCATTATGGGCATTCCAAACAGCTTACAAGAATGCAACAGGACTTACGCCATTCAGCGGTGTATGGATTAGAAGCAATAGTCTCCATGGAGCTCCTCACACAGAGACTCAAGATAGCAGTAGTAGAAAGGCTCTCTGTGGAAGAGTCAGAAGTGCACAGAATCGAGCAACTCCTTCAGTTGGATGAAAGGAGACTGCATATTGCATGGACAACTGAAATTGTATGGAAGAGAAAGCTCCAAGTGGACAAAAATAAAAAATTTAAAATCTTTGAAGAAGGAGATGCAGTCCTACTTTTCTCGTCAAGAATGGGACCCACACTCGGGAAAGCTAAAAATTAGATGTAGTGATGTGTGTGAACACACTTAGGACCGTTGGGGCACATTATTCCTCACTAGGAGGTTTTTTCTCTTGTGCATATGTACACCCTCTTATCTACTCATTTTGGGGTGTGTACTTATCTTTTGTATCTGTGGCACACATTTATTTATTCTAATCTAGTGAGTTTGTGTGCTCTCAAGCTTCTCTATCTTGTGTGTGTGCATTGTTGCAACCCTAACCCTAATTCCAACAATTGTTGGTATCAGAGCTAGCTTCCTTAACACTTGATCTAGTAGTCAGCCTCGCTCCTCACACGACCCTGTTTTTGTGTCTCTGATTGAGATACCCTCTTAGGAGAAGAAGGTATATACTATGGTGTGTTGTATACAAAGTATACAACTTGTATACAAAGTATACAACACTTTTTCGGGGTCCGTGGTGCGATTCGGGCGCATTTTGGGCACTGCAAGGTTTCTGCAGATATTCTGGAGAGGCATCATTTTGGATTGGTTCTGCTCGATTTTAGGTGTTTGGGCTGTGCAACAGCAAAGATTTGGTGTGCGGCATCTACAGTGTCTTCAACAGCATCGACCATCATACTTTTGCCAATAACACTCTATTCTCTACTCTATGTTATTTTTCATACATTTGGAGGTGATTCAGTCCAGTTGGCAGCCATCCGACCGGGGGTTACATTCAGTGAATACTGAGTACTCGCCAGTGTGTTGAAAGATTTTGCATTTGGTAGATAGTCATGGTTGGCTAGCAGTAATGATATATTCAACATGTTGTCTGCTAAGGAAAAATTTGATGGGACTAACTATCCATTGTGGTCCTATAGGATGAGGCCTGTATTGGTTGCTAAAGGCCTTTGGAATGTTGTCATGGGTAGTGAAACTCATCCTATTTCACAACTACCAGTGTAACCAGGTGCTACAGTTACATCTAAAGTAGAATCTGATACAGATGTGGCTCCTCCACATGCACCACCAGTACCTCCCATTGCTGCTCAAATGAGTTAGGATGGAAGAGATGCACATGCACATGCACATGCATTGCTTGCACTTTTTGTGTGAAGTGAAGCATTATTCTTCATATTCGGTCATGTAAGACTTCAAAACATGCATGGGATGCACTTGTTGTATTATACCAGGTGCACAATGAAGCACGTGTTGCATATCTATGCAAAAAAATGGAGTAAGAGCACATGAATGAGGGAGACTCAATGGATAGCTTCTTGACCAAGATCAAAGATTTTAAGGAGCAGCTCACTAGTGTGGATGAGATATATCTTGATAGTACATTGGTGCCCATAGTTCTCAATGCATTTCCAAATTCTTATCAGAGTTTTGCCTCTACCCTTAGACTCATGATGAGGGAAAATCCAAATGCCATTACATTTGATTATCTAGTTTCAGTACTCTTGCAAGAAGAGCAGTCTAGGCAAAATAGATCTAATATGCGAGTTGGTGACCAAGCTTTTGTTGCCAATCAGAAAGGCAAAGGTAAAGCTTCTTCGCATGGTGGCTATAAGCCAAAATCAAAATCGTCAAGTAAGGATGTAGAGAAAGAAGGTGATAAGCCTAAAAAGAAGGGCAAGTGTCACTATTGCAGGAAACCAGGGCACTACATAAATGAGCGCAAGAAAAAGCTAGAGAAGGAGAAAAAGAAAGAATCGGGCATGGTTGTGCTTGATGCATTTGTACCAAGTGTAGAGAAGAAATCTGTAAGTTTTCTAGATGATTGGGCATGGACTATACATTGCAGTTATGACACTTCTGTTCATGATGTATGCATGTCAATGGTAGAATCGGATGCTTGGTACTTTAACAGTGGTGCTAGTAAGCACATTACTTTAACAGTGGTGCTAGTAAGCACATTACTTCACAAAAAAATTTGTTCTCATCTCTGGAATCTATCCCAAGTGCAAGATCATCACATGTGTAAATGGTTCCTCATATCCTGTTAAAAAGAAGTTGGTAGAGTTGTGCTCACTACTGCAAATGGGGGCGCATTTACTCTTTCTAAAGTTTTATATGTTATTAAGAAGAACTTGTTGTCAGTTTCAGCCTTAGCCTTGTCAAGCTTGATGGTGGTGAAATTTGTGGATGACAGATGTACCGTTCAAGATAGAAATGATGGTTATTCTATTATTGCCTCAGGTACCTTGTTTCATGGCCTATGCAAGATGGATGTATTGGAGAAGTTGCAGCATGATGCTTGCTTAGTCTCTATGACTCATGCAATGAGTGATGCAAAATTATGGCATGCACGATTTGGCCATCTAAATTATGCCAGTTTGTTAGGCCTTCAAAGGCATGATATGGTGTCTAAGTTGCCAACTCTTGAGACCCCAGCTAGACATGTATGTGAGGGGTGTATTCTTGACCATCTATTGGGGGATATCTCTACTTCATCACTTTTATTGATTAATCATGATATAGCTGGTTGTATCCAATTAAAGCAGAAGTCAGAGGTTTTTATGTGCTTTAGGCACTTTGTATCCATGGCTGAAAATTCATGTGAATGTAAAGTTGGCACCCTTCATTCAGATTGAGGGGGGGAGTATATGTCTAAGGAATTTCATGCATATATGGCTGAAAAAGCAATGTATGGTGAAAGCCCAAGATTTACCTCATGGTTTTTGGTTAGAGGCAACTATGTGCGCAAACTATGTGTTGAACAAATGCCCTACCAAGGCCTTGTAGTTTAAAAATCCTTATGAAGCTTGGCATGGGCAGGAAGCCTTTTGTGGCTCATTTGCGTGTTTTTGGTTTGCCTGAGCAACAACATAGTAAGCTTGATGATAAGGTAGTTAAATGCATATTTGTGGGATATAGTTCAGAAAGCAAGGGATATAGACTCTACCATCCGGCCTCAAAGCAGATTTTGGTAAGTAGAGATGTTGTTTTTGTCGAAAACTCAGTTCATCCCATGCTTTCATGCAAAAATTGTAGAATGTATGCTCATAGGACATGTTTTCGCTGCTACTTTTGTTTAATGGAGGGTAGCCATATGTAGAGCAATTGAATGCTCAACCAAGTGCTGAAATTCAGCCTTTGTAGGTGCAAAATATGTCTTTTGATGAGGCAATTATTGAGGATGTAGTGGATGAGGAGAGCAGCCATAGAAGAATCTACGCGTATGCCAAAATGGCTTATGCAAACATTGAGGGGGATAGCAATTTGGCAACTCCTTTACATCTAGAAGAACTCGTGCAGGTTCTCATCATGCAGATTATTCTCATCTGGATCATGTTTAATTTCTACTTTATGTAATAAGGAGGAACAGATTTACTTTGAGGAAGCACAGGATGATGACCATTGGATGTATGCTATGCAGGATGAGTATAACTCTATACTCAAGAATAACACCTGGTATTTGACGTATCTAACTCATGGTGGCAAGAAGGCCATTGGTACTAAGTGGGTTTACAAGTTAAAATGCAAAGTAGACGGTAGCATTGATTGCTACAAGGCCATTGGTACTAAGTGGGTTTACAAGTTAAAATGCAAAGTAGATGGTAGCATTGATTGCTACAAGGCCAGACTTATTGCAAAGGGGTATGCCCAACACAAGGACATTGATTATGATGAGACCTTTGCACACACATCTCATATGACTACCATTAGGTGTCTGATTGCTTTGGAAACACATCATGGGTGGAATGTACATCAATTGGACATTAGGACTACATTCTTGAATGGTGATTTACATGAGTGGGTGTATGTATCACAACCTCCTAGTTTTGCTGTGAAAGGAGAAGAGTCTAAAGTATGCAGGTTGAAAAAGGATCTTTATGGCCTTAAGTAGGATCCTAGAGCATGGTATGAGAAGATTCATGCATGCTTGGTTGCAAATGATTTTTGCAATAGTCCAACAGAGAGTATCCTCTATGTGAAGAGGAATGAGGACACATTTTTGGTCATCGTTCTATACGTTGATGACATGCTACTCACGGGACCCGATATAGATCAGATTTCAATCTTTAAGGTTGATTTGCAGTCAATCATTGTTTGAGATGTTAGATTGGGGGCCCTTGTATTACTATTTGGGGATTCAATTTATGCAGCGCAATGATGGCATTGTTATGCTGCAGTCTAAATATATATAGAAGCTATTAAAGAGGTTTAATCTTGAAGACTGTAAACCTGTGGGCTACACCTATGGAGACAGGTACTCGACTTAGTCTTCAAGATGCAGGAGACTCTTTTGATGCTAGTTTGTATCAGCAGGCTGTTGGATCCCTTCTTTATGTGTGCAAAATAAGGCCAGATATATAGTATGCGAGCAGTCTCATAGTTGAGCAAATTTATGCATAGCCCAGGTACAAAGCATTGGTAGGCTGTTAAGTGGGTTTTTTGCTATTTACATGGCACTTAGTATTTTAGATTATTTTATTTAAAAGGGGGTGAGTCACAGCTGCATGCTTTCAGTGATTCAGATTGGGCTGGATGTTATGACACACAAGTGTCCACTAGTGGGTTTTGCTTTTGCCTTAGTGATTCATGTATATCATGGCTCAATAAGAAGCAGCCTACAGTGGCCACTTCCAACTATGTGAAGCTGAGTAAAGGGTAATTTTTACAGCTACAATTGAGTGTGTGTGGCTCAGACGTCTTATGGCTGATTTGGGTGTTAGACAGTCGTCTAGCACTATGATTTTCACTGATAGCAGAGTGCATTAGCAGTTACGAGGACCCAATGTTTCATACTCGCACATTGAGGTGCATTACCACTATGTTAGGAAAAGACTCTTTATAGCAGAGATCAGCTTGGTCTATGTGCCTACACATGATAACATGGTAGATTTATTCACGAAGGCTCTTCCTCATGAAAAGTTCGAAGCTTTTTGTAAAGCTTTAGGCTTGCTGCCTTTTAAGGATTGATTGGCCATACTCTGTACATGTTCCCATCATCACTCCAGGGGGGATTTGTAGCATTATATGGTAGTGATGTGTGTGTGAACACACTTACGACCGTCAGGGCACTTTTTCCCTCAGTAGGGGGGATACTCTGTACATGTTCCCATCATCACTCCAGGGGGGATTTATATGGTAGTGATGTGTGTGTGAACACACTTACGACCGTCAGGGCACTTTTTCCCTCAGTAGGAGGTTTTTCCCCCCGTGCGTATGTACACCCTCTTATCTACTCATTTTGGGGTGTATACTTATCTTTTGTATTTGGCACAAATTTGTTTATTCTAATCTAGTGAGTTTGTGTGCTCTCAAGCTTCTCTATCTTGTGTGTGTGCATTGTTGCAACCCTAACCCTAATTCCAACAAGATGGACGAGCCCATTCAGAATTGTCAGAAGAATGGGGACAAGAACCTTTGAGCTAGTGAGCCTAGATGGTGAAAAGCTAAGGAAACTGGTGAATGGGTATAGGCTGAAGCCTTATCATGGATGGATGCCAGAACAAGAAGGAAAAGTGTGTTAAGATCCGAATCCGGGGAATGTCCAACAAGTAGAATCCGAATCCAGTTAGGATAAGGAATCAAAAGTCGGACATGATTTTGGAGAGAATGAAAATAGAAAAGAATAAAATTTAAAATTAGACACATGTAAATATGATTGTAGTATGCATAGAGAACGAGGAGCCACCTCGCACAGCAGCAACATTGAGGTGGTAGGAAAATCAAGGTTGCTACCCAAAAAAGGGTGCATGGATGGAAAGGAAAACGTGTTGCATCACCGTCGCCTCTCCTCAACTTGGCCATCAATGACCTCACAACTTATGCAGTAGCCACTCATGGTCAGATTTTGAAAGGGATTTGGAAAAATCACGAAGATGTCAGTAGTTATGGCCGTACCTAGGGGAGGCATGCATCATGATAATGGCTAGAAACCTCTCCATCGAAGGCCTAATTTGCTTGTCACTTTTGTGCAAAAAATCCCTACTGTGTTGCGCTCTCAAACCTTTCTCTACTAAACTCTGCTTTCACCCTTGCCTTCTGTCCCGCAACCCTTACTCTCTTGTAGCTAAAAGGATGGTGGAATTCGACTACCTCTCATCCACCTTCTTGTACAAGGAGGCAAATAAACATGCCGAAGGGCTAGATAAGATGGGATTAAACAATTCATAGAGCTACCCTAGGAGGAGCTCCAGCACAATTTCAAAGCTATGGAGCAGTTAGAGTTGCTCCAAAAATCCAACGTCATTACGTAGCCATCAGGTGAGTAGAAAGTATTTGACCCCCTGTATACTGCACAAGTGTTCAAATTGCTGGTTGAGGGTGAGGCCGAGATCAAGCTAGCTGATGATGAAGACTTGATCAAAGAGTTTGGCTTGCTAGAGGGTAAGGCCAAGGAGTTCAAAATCACAGGCACAACAGATGAGGACAGACAAGTGGAGATGATCAATCTCACCCACAAACCATATTGCATGTCAAGAAAAATCTTTAAGATGATAAAGGCTGCTGAGGAGGCTGGAGCAAAAGTGGTATGGGCGGAGGTTTTATGTCACAACCTCAAGGAGCATATAGGGAAACTCACCCGACCAAACACAAAAATAAAAATTGGTCCATATCTGACAGCCCTATTTAAAGCACAAGCAGGAGACAGAAAAGACAAGGAGGAAGGCTCCAAGGAGGAGGCAAGTACCAAGGAAGATGCAATAGGAAAACCCTAGGAACAGGCAAGTTTCGGACAGGACAACCAGGCTATGTGTGGACAGGGCAAAGGCCAAGCGACGATTGGATTGGGGAAGAAAAGAGCCTTTGAATTTGGGGAGAAAAAGACATGCAACAAAAAGGGGAGGATTGCCAAGGAGGGGACCATCGGGGCAATAGAGGCAATGGGCAACTGACAGCTTAGGGAAGACTTGGCTAATATTGGTAAGTCTTTCCTATCATAGAGATTAGAGCAACAACAGCATGAGGCTACCACCACCGCGATATGTGGCAGATGCTGATCATTCACTCTATGTGAGGAAGAGTGATAAGGGCCTTGTGGTCATCACAATCTATGTGGACAATTTGATTGTTGGGGGTGAGTGTGGAGAGGAAGTTGAGAGTGTGCAATGTCTCATCAAGCAAAAATTTGACATGAAGGATTTGGGTGAGCTGAGGTACTTCCTTGGCATTGAGGTTATTAGGATAGACAAGGGCATATGACTTTCACAGAGGTAGTATACATTGCACATGCTGTCCAAATATGGTATGGCTGGTTGTAAGCTAATTTCTATGCCATTAGATTCAAATGGCAAGTTGGGTGCAGTTGTGGGTGAGATTTTGAAGAACCCCACTATGTACAAGAAGATAGTGGGTAGCTTGATTTACATGACAATCACCAGGCTAGATTTGAACTATATAGTTGGATTGTAGAGTCAGTTTATGCAGGTTCCTCGGAAGCCACATTTGGATGGTGTGAGGTGCACATTGCACTATGTGAAGTCTGTAGTAGACTATGGTCTCTTTTATGAGGCTAGTACAGAGTTGTAGGTTTTTGGATACACCTATGCAGATTGGGCTAGTAGTATCGTAGATAGGAGATCTATCAGTGGATTTATAATTTCCTTTGGGAGTGGTGTTGTGACATGGAGCAGCAAGAAGCAGCCAATAGTTGCCTTGTTGAGTACAGAGGCAGAGTATAGGGTGGTGCTACAATGGCAGCATGTGAGGTAGCTTGGTTGCATAACCTACTTGGTGATTTGGGGCTGCAGGTTGACAGAAAGGTTGTCATCTATTGTGATAACCTTAGCAGTATATAGTTGGTGAGGAACCCAATTTTTCATGCGTGGACCAAACACATAGAGGTCCACTATCACTTTATCAGAAAGTGGGTCTTAGCAGGAGACATTGATCTCATGTATGTTAGCACAGAGGAGAAGGTAGCTGAAATTTTCATGAAAGCCCTACGAGCTGAGAAGCTTCACAGATTTCGAACTATGCTTGGATTCCTAGAGATGGAGTTGAGCTTAAGGGGGAGTGTTGATATCTCAAGCTCAAAACGAGCTGAGAAGCTTCGCAGATTTTGAACTATGCTTGGATTCCTAGAGATGGAGTTGAGGTTGAGGGGGAGTGTTGATATCTCAAGCTCAACACGAGCTGACATTTATGATATGCCTCAGTGACCTTTTCCACCACTTACATCACTGGTGTGTTTGGTAGGATGTTGACATGATAGATCTTTGCCAATGATTCTACAACTGGACTACACCAGCTACTAGTCCACCACTGAGTTATGGAATCCTTATCTTGCTAGCTTACTCACTTAGCATGTTCACATTATGGACCGCATGTACATAGTACTTTAGTCCTTATGTTGTATTTCCCTTATCTTTTGTTAGAACCCTTCTGTTGAGGAGAAGAAGAAGAACAACAATTTTCAACCGCTCATCTTGTGTGTTCTCTTCTAGAGTTTGTGTGAGTGTGTGTGTGCTTGCAAGACCTCAAGCTCTCTTCCGCCCTTCATCTTTTCAATTGGCTCCCCATACCTCCACAACTTTTTGTATCTAACGGGATTGAGGTGGAATGACCTCATTGGCCATCTTTGCATGCACATTTGCTTCCAGCATGGTATGAGAGCTTCGCTTTGTCTTTCTCTCTCCTAGCCGACCATTGATGAAGAGTGTGATTTTTGAGGGAGCTTTGGAGGGAGATTTTTCTGGCAACTCTTCTCTCTTAAAAATGTAGACATTCTCTCTCCAGTCCCTCCACCACTTCCTCCTCCCATCTCCTCCATCTATGTTATGGGGGCTACTGCATCTCCCAAGAGGGAACTCCTCACAACTGCAACGGGAGAAGCAATAAACACAACAATCGTTGGGTACTTACTAATGCTTCAAGCTCACATCCCTTGAGGCTCCCCAAGCTCACTTTGGAAGCTCCAATCCTCTGAATTCCACCTCCATGCTGTCATTACGGAGCCGCTCACACCATGAATACAAGGCAATCGACCTCTCATGCTCTCATACACATGCATACATGAAAGAGGCACATGTACTAGAGCACACACACACACTCTCTCTCTCAAGACAAAGTACAAGATTTCTCATAGGACAAAGGGGGATTGTGTCATTTCATTATGAGAATTTCCTTTTATACAACTAGCCCTTATTCACACTTAGGCACCCAAAACTTACTAATTAAGGGGTGTCATTTCATTATGAGAATTTTCTTTTATACAACTAGCCCTTATTCACACTTAGGCACCCAAAACTTACTAATTAAGGGGTGGCCAGTATCTCAATACAACTTTTATAGTGCCTTTACATGACACTTATTAATGTCCTTAATTGGAGGAGCATCTTTGTTAATCCAAAATGGGATTAGCATCCCCCTACCTGATCAAGGTTCTATCCTCATAACCTTTTACCGAGGTTGAAAGACCTGGTCGTCGAAATCATGTCTGTAGAAGTTTTGTTGTGATTGAAGCTTTTTTAGGGTTCTTTTGAATGCTGAGTGAAGTCCAGAACCCAATGTCCATGTCTTCAAATGTGATGTGCATGTAGTCAAGAAGACACCATAGGCGATGATAATACAACATCATGCCTCTTTCATTAGGGCCTATGTTCATGTCAAAGAAAATCTATTCTGCTTCAAATCCATCATACCTTTCCCTTGGTTGATCGATAAGGACTATGATCAACTTCAGGAATCTGATAGCAGCCCACGATGTCTGGATCAAGAATTTGACAAGCTCGTATCCATGTGAGCATTTGTATTCTTGTTTATCTTTTCTAAAACAAAGTTATAGTTCTCTATGTAATGTTTTTCTTTTCTATTTATATTGGATGATAAGGAGGAGGAGCATGATGTTGATGATGATGATTATGAAGATAAGCTTGAGGATGAAAACAAATAGGGCACTTTAAAATAGTTTTTTTAGAGGAGCTGTTACCAATCGGGGGAGAAGGTATAGCCATCACCACAGATGATACCAATCCTTGCATCGAGGATTTCGGTATACAACTAGATTGGCAAAAGGAATATCTAAACGATTCTCAAATATAGTCATCAGTAGTACCAGTACTCCCCGCCGCCAACCCAAAGAGTGGATCTGCTCTAACAAGTGAAGGCTCAGACTTTATCCTCTGGTTTCAAGGTTCAATACCATTAGTGAGCCTTTCCTTTTAGGGTCAACAAAAAAGCATGGATCATGGTTACATCACTCACTAGCCCACAGGTCTCACACAGGTTAACTCAAAGACCTCTATATGCTGGATTGGGTCCCCATCACCCAAGAAATTTTACACAAGCTTGGAAATGATATGTGGCTTCATTTGGGATGGTCTAGATTCCAGGGTGGTGCCTAGTTCCCTGACCATACCTTGGCCCATTTTTGCATCCATATTTAGCAGATCCTCCCTTGTGACTGTGTTTAGATTTGTGTTTGGATCCACAATTGGTTTTAGAGGAGATACTCCCCCCTACCTAGATTTGTGTTTGGATCCACAATTGGTTTTAGAGGAGATACTCCCCCCTACCTAGACCTCTTCCTCTTCCTACATTGGTTCTTCTATTTAATTTTGGTCTATGGCTAGGTCCAACCAACTCGTCGTCATCACTGCTTGGCTCATTTATTAGTGGCTTCAGCCTGCCTTTGTTGGATTAGGAGCTCCAAGCCCTATAATGTAGGATCATTGATCATTTCTTGTATATCCTCTCTCGTATAGAGATGATCTCCACCATCTTGCAATGTAGGATCATTGATCATTTCTTGTATATCCTCTCTCGTATAGAGATGATCTTCACCATCTTGCAATGTAGGATCATTGATCATTTCTTGTATATCCTCTCTCGTATAGAGATGATCTTCACCATCTATAGATACCCTTGGTAGATTTTCCTCCTCTTCTTGCATCTCAAGGCCTTTGTCCACCTTTGATTCCTCATTGATGGGATCTAGAGTTGGTATTGCTCCTTTTGTTATTCCCTGTGTTAATATGCCTGGAGCCAGAAGGTTGGGTTGGTAATTCTACTTGTAGATCGTGTCCTGCGCTAGTTAACGGGCCCGCTCGCAGATTGCACTTCATCTTCCATGCCATGTTGGAGAGACCAAAAAATACCTTGGCCATATCAAAGATTCCGCTGGATCTAGTAGGGGAAGACGATTTTTCTTCCTATCCAAGGCAATAGAATCTTAGCCCTTCTTCCATGGACTCTCGCTACTTGTATCAATGGTGGTCAGATTCCTCCAAGCTGAAACACTCAATTGAGTGCTCGCCTAAACCAACACTCCTTTGGTAGGAAGAACCTGGGTGGTTTGATGCTCTATCGTCGGGAGTAAGGTTGTCTCCAATGAGTTTATCGGACCTCAAGTGCATGAGAGTGTATTTTGACAGGGGTGAGATCACTCCTCCAAATATTTCAACTGGTTTTCTACCAAGTTGAAATATTTTGACAGGGGTGAGATCACTCCTCCAAATATTTCAACTGGTTTTCTACCAAGTTGTCTTTCTTAGTAGATATTTGTGAAACCACAGGAATTGGTTCACGTCGTGAAGTAGCAAGGAGCAGCAAGAAACCACAGGAATTGGTTCACGTCGTGAAGTAGCAAGGAGCAGCAATTCACGTCGTAAAGTCGTAGGCAATGATTCACGTTGTGAACTATTTCTCATGCTACTTCACATCATGAACTTCTATTTCACTTTTTGATTTTTTAGCTCATAATTACTTCAATTTGAGTTAGATAGACCCAAATGGTGTAATTAAGGTACCTCTCTTACCGCCGCCGCTGGTTTGACAACCCTTAATTCATGAACTAGCAGTTCGTGAGAGCTTAACTCGTGAACTATTAACACATGAAGTGTTAAGCCATGAAGGCTTAACCCATGAAGTAGCAGGCAGAATTGGTTCACGTCGTGAAACAAGAATTGGTTCACTCCGTGAAACAAGAATTGGTTCACGTCATGAAACGCTTCGCTCTGCTATTTCACGTGATAAGATTTTTTAGTTTCATTGTGTCAGATGTGTCAGGATGTGTCAGGATAAGGCGCCCTATTTTTAGCAAGGTAATCCCAAAAATTTTGGTACTGATTGTGGAAGGCATTTCACATCGTGACGTAAGAGGAAATCGTTCACGCGGTGAACCGTTTTCGCACTTTCATGTGTTTAACCATCGTGTCGATAGAATGATGTTTTGAAGTGTAATTTCTCTATCCAAATGATCTAGAATGGTTGTGCTAAGGATTAGGAATGCAATGCAAGTTATTAACACAACCAATGGCTCTTTATTTTTGTAATTTTTGTGAATTTTTAGAAAAAAATAGAAAAGCAAAGTGTCACCCCTGCTAGTTCATGGTAGCAAGATTGACGAAAACATCAAAATTGAAAGAAAAAACCAGTGCAACTTTTCTCTAAGCTCTCCCAAGTACTCACCCACACTTTCAACACACGATTTTCTGCAATTCCTTCTCTACCACTCAAACCTTATCTACACAGTTTCTTCACATTGCACCTTCCAAATGCAAAGTCAATGGTGAATCTTGCATAGTGGGAGCTGAAGCTCTAAGAGGGTGGAAGAAAAAAAGGTGTTTCCCTGGTAGCGACACAAAAAATGTTATGGGCTACCACATCTCCCAAGAGGGAGCTCCTCACAACTGCAAATGGGAGAAGCAATAGACACAACAATTGTTGGGTACTTACCAATGCTTCGAGCTCACATCCCTTGAGTCTCCCCAAGCTCACTTTGGAAGCTCCACTCCTCCGAATTCCACCTCCACACTGTCAGCGGAGAGTCGCTTGCACCACTAATACAAGGCAATCAACCTCTCACTCTCTCATACACATGCATACATGATAGAGGCACATGTACTAAAGCACACTCTCTCTCTCTCTCTCTCTCTCTCTCTTTCACTCTCTCTCTATCTCTCAACAAGAGTTCTCATAGCACAAAGGGGGATTGTGTCATTTCATTATGAGAATTTTCTTTTATACAATTGGCCCTTATTCACACTTGGGTGCCCAAAACTTAAAAGCCCTGGGTGGCCAGTGTCTCAATACAACTTTTATAGTGCCTTTATATGACACTTATTAATGTCTTCAATTGGCGGAGCATCTTTGTTAATCCAAAATGGGATTAACAAGCTACCTCTACCACCACCTCTTAGCCGCCCAACCCACTTTCTCTCCTCTAGCCCAACTTAGCTCCTCCCTTCTCTCTCTACCTCTCTCTACCTGTCTCTCTCTCTCTCTCTCTCTCTCTCTCTCTATCTCTCTCTCTCTCTCCCCACCCTCTCTATCTCTCTATCTCTCTATCTCTCTCCCCACCCTCTTCCCTCTCTCTCCCCCTCTCCCCCTCCCTCTCCCTCTCCCTCTCCCACCCACTTCCCTCCCTCTCCCTCTTCCCTCCCTCTCCCTCTCCCTCTCCCTCTCCCACCCTCCCTATGCATAATCTCTCCTTCCCTCTCCCTCACTCTTTCTGCCTTTCCTACCCTCACTCTGACTCTCTCTCCTACCCTCTATACCTCTCTCTCTCTCCCCCTCTTCCCCCTTTTCCCTATCTTGCTCTCCTCGTCTCCCAGCCTCTTCCCTTTCTCTCTGCCTCTGCCTCTGCCTCTCCCACCCTCTCTCCTTCGTTTCCCTCTCCCACCATCCCACCCTCCCTCTCACTCTCCCACCCTCTTCTCTTTCTCTCTGCCTCTACCTCTCCCACCCTCTCTCCTTCGTTTCCCTCTCCCACCATCCCACCCTCCCTCTCACTCTCCCACCCTCTCCTTCCCTCTCTCTCTCTCTCTCTCTCTCTCCCTCTCCCACCCTCTTCCCTCTCTCTCTCTCTCTCTCTCTCTCCCTCTCCCACCCTCCTTCCCTCCCCTCTCTCTCTCTCTCCCCCCTCCCACCCTCTTCCCTTCCTTGCCCTCTCCCTCTCCCACCCTCCCTATGTATAATCTCTCCTTCCCTCTCTCTCACTTGTCTTCAACCCTTCTCCCTTTGTCTCTCTTTCACCTCATCTTACTTTCTCTCTCTTCTCTCTCTCTCTCTCTCTCTCTCTCTCTCTCTCTCTCTCTCACTTCCTCCCTGTCTCTATTACCTCATCATTACATGCGATTACATGCAATGCCATTTTTTCATAACATTGCATGATGCCTTTACATGTCAATACTCTTTGAATGTGCTTGCAGTTTTTGCATTTGCATGTTCATGTCAGTACTCTTTGAATGTGCTTGCATTTTTGCATTTGCATGTCAGTACTCTTTGAATGTGCTTACATTTTTACATTTGCACGACATTGCCTGCCCTTTTTTAATCCTTTTGCATATCAATGCATGTACATAACATTACATTATATTGCATTGCATTGCATTGTATGCCATGCCATGGCATTGTATATGCTTATTATTACATATGCATGTTATTGCATGGTACTACTTTCCCTTTACATAGTGTTGCATGTCATTACATACCTTTGCATGCGATTACATGCACTTGCATACTCTTGCATGTCATTACTTGCCCGTGCAAGTGAATCCATGCTGATTCCAAGTCTTTTTATGTGATTGCATACCTTTTCATATGATTCCAGGTCTTTTTTTATGTGATTGCATACCTTTTCATGTGATTCCTACTGGTCTTTTTTATGTGATTGCATACCTTTTCATACCTTTTCATGTGATTACATGCCCTTCTTACTCTTTGCACGCTTTTACATGTAGTTGCTTGCGCTTTCATGTGATTGCATGCCCTTCTTACTCTTTGCACGCTTTTACATGTAGTTGCTTGCGCTTTCATGTGATTGCATGCCCTTCTTACTCTTTGCACGCTTTTACATGTAGTTGCTTGCACTTTTACATGTAGTTGCTTGCACTTTTACATGTAGTTGCTTGCGCTTCATGTCATTAAAGATTCATGAAACTCAAAATTTGAGAATTCCACTTTCCAAAACAACAACGAATAGTACAATTGACAAGGTGAATAATATACACAATTATACATGTAAGATCATTTCATTCTAAGAAAGATATTACATGAGCCTTGCATACTGCTTCATAAAAATAATGAACAATGTAAACTTATTAAGGTTAATAATATAGACAATTATGGGTAAAAGATAATTTAATTCTAGAAAAGATACTATAGCGGGCTTACATATTGTTTTCTAAAAATAATAAACAATGTAAAATTAGCAAGGTGAATAACATTCACCTTGCTAATTTTATTCTAGAAAAGATACTGTAGCGAGCTTACATATTGTTTTCTAAAAATAATAAACAATGTAAAATTAGCAAGGTGAATAACTTTCACAATTATAACTAAAGGATAATTTTATTCCAAAAAAGTAATTACATCAGCCTTACATATTATTTCCTAAAATAAACAGGGCATAACTACATAACTACATAACTAGATGTAACTACATAACTAGATGTAACTACATAACTACATGTAAGCTTGTAGGAGAGAGTTCTAAGGGGTCCTACACCTAAGTGATTTTAAGAGCTACTCTATTCTTTAGCTCCTCTCGGAGAGGGGCTCCTCCTTTTCTTCACCAATGTAACCCGTAACTCCGCTAAGTACTGATGGGCGTCTCTAATATTCATGTTCCGCACATATAGATCTCATGAGTCAATGCTCATCCGCCACTAGAAGCTTATCCCAAGATTATGGGCCTCTATTGTAATTTTGAGATGCTCGTGTACATATCTACCCAACTTCTTACACAAGCTTCAAAGGTATCCTTGAGAGTAAAGTTTGGGGAATTTGATGAAGACATGATGAGTCTGAGAATAATAGAGAATGAGGGAGAGGGAGAGGGAGAGAATGAGGGTGGGTGATGTAGAGAATGATGGTGAGAGAGAGAGATAAGGAAAGAAGGATAAATAGGGAGGGAGAGAATGATAGTGAGAAAGAGGGAGACAATGAGACATGGGAGTGAGGGTGAGAGTAAGAGCCATGGGGTCATATATATAGATAGAACATGCTAAAACCCAAAAGTGATTTGCATAGATAATTCCTAAAGTTAGAAAAAGTAATTACATGGATAAATGCTATATTTAGGAAAAGTAATTGCATGGATAAATGCTATATTTAGAAAAAGATATTCCTGACATCAACATTAAAAAAGTCAATACATAAAATGAAGATATTTTAGCCATTGATATTAATAAAAAATATTTGTCATTTCCATTTAAAGCATTGTAATACAACCATATTGATTATCCTAGAAAGATACAAAAAGCGAAAAGTATATATGCCTTCATATAGAGAGTTGATAGTGACATGATATCACTAACATTATATACTAGCAATATCAAGGACATTATATACTTTTATGTGAGTTTAACACTATGTACCTCTTTCTTATAAAAATTTGTGAGAAAATAGACATTGTGAAAAAACACTCTTCTCATTAATATTATTATCAACTTAGATACCAACTAAAAGAGCTCCTTTTCATATTGTTCGCCTACTGCTGAACATTTTGATTAGGTCCCTTTTTTTAAAAAGTGGATGAATGTATAAATATATTTTGGTTTGCATCTAATCCAAAAATACGCAAATAAAAAAAATATAGGTGCTTGCATGTGCAATATGATCTACCAGCCCCAAAATATAGGTGCTTGCATGCGCAATATGATCTTCTAGCCCCAACCCTAATTTGAAAATCCAAATATGTGCATGATGGATTCTTTCCCATAGTCACCCTGTATTTTTCACTATGTAGTATTCATTCTTTCCCACAGTCACCTTGTATTTTTCACTATGTAGTAGTGCTTCCTTAGTCTCGATTACAAATACTTCCACCGACCTTAATGACCAAATTCTCAAAGATAGTAGTTGTATTCAAAATTGTTGCATCTATCCTCTTAGCCACCATATCTAATACGCCACTTCTATACCTTGTTGACTGATGGACTGCATCATTTACTTCTTGGTGTAATCCTTTTTGCAACACAAATCCTCCACCCTCCAATGCTCAGATCTCATCTAAAGTAAGGTTTGTATCTCTTCCAAAACTGGCCATATAACTAGGGGTCTTGTAGGTGATTAACAGATAGTATTACATACTCTCCATGTGTGATCCATGCTATTGTTGTAAAACCACATGAATTGATGCCTTTGACCTCCTAAAACCACTCTCTCATACCATAGAAAGATGAAGCTGGAATACCTCCTTGCCCACAATTTTTGATGTTCTTCTTATACTTTCCATCTTGACCACCTAACCATCCTTGGCAAGTGACCTTGTTTTTTAGAGGTGTTTATGTATCATCCACATTTAGTCATATATATCATTCTCAACAATTTCTTACGCCTCATCTTCAGTTGTTTTAAATCCTTCTTTATTGTGATGCCCACCCTGTGTAGCTGTATGAATAGGGGGGGTTGAAAGTTTAACCTCCTATCTATTTTCTATGACATACTCTGAACGATGTGATGAGTTGTCATTCTCAAGTTTTATAATTATTGGTTTTTGATGCCGAGTAACTGTAATGTTATCACCACTATAATTTGATTGCATATGCATTGGTGTGCTAGTCAAATATTAAGTTAGATTGGTGGTTGGCATGTGTGACAAAGTGGCATCATCCACATCCTATAGCAAACGATTAAGTTAACATATGAGGATCCAAAGTGTAAGCTCCATCCACATCCTATAATAAAAGATTAAGTTAACATATGAGAATCCAAAGTGCAAGCTCTATGTTTTGAAAACTCAAAAAGTAATGCTTACCCCTATAAGGTGCTTCCTCCAATGGGGTAATATTATATACCACCAACTACGCCCACAATCCATGGCTAGTAAGTTTCCATCAGCATTCATGGGTTGTTGCAAGATCAGGGTATCCAGTTTTGTCCAGTTTATGCAGAACTGGGACATAGCTTGGAGAGCAAATTTTGGGGGGCAAGGTACTTAAAATTAGATCAAGCAAATAATAAAAAATACACTTGCCCTTAAATTAACCTAATATAACTTAAATTAATATAAATTAGTCTAATTAATCAAAATTAATCAAAAATATGATGAAATAATAAACAAATGATCTTTCCATACTTAGAGTGATCCAAATTATTTTTCCATAGATGCACCATTACAAGTACACTAGTCCCTATAGGTTTTAGATGATTCACATCAAAAATGTAATTTTACTAATTGGATTATTAATATTTGCAGGCCTTCTGATAGTCTGGAAGAATTTTGAAAAAGAGATCATTAAAAATCCAACCATTGGATTTGCAATTTTTACTAACCACCACATTTTACTAATGTCTCAGTATCTACCCACTCTTTTGATCTACAAGATTGAGGATTTTAAGTAGTAGCTATTGTGGGTACAAAAACAGGCGTATATTATAACACTTTAGAGACCTTGAAATATTTAAAGAAAATAGACAAATATCTTAAAATTTTCTTGAAAAATCAAGTTAAGCTCCATATAATGTGAAGATCTAAGGTACAAAGTGGGAATCTCATATGAGTTTATATGTAAAAGATATTAGCATTTTATGGAATCAGTTCAAATTTGGGACAGGGTGTATACATTGACTTTGTACCTAAGAAAATGAGGACTTTTGACCATCTAATGCTTAATCAAATTATGCAACTATATTTCCAACTTTGAATATGATGTTCCAACAAAAGAACTTGAAACGAAATTCCTTCATTTACTAGGAGAGATTAGCCACTAAAGGTAAACAAATGCCTGTTTTTTTTACTGTTTACAGGGTGCCTGAGTGGACAAAACTGGGCACCCTGATCTTGCAACCACCCTCATCCACCATGATCTAATGTACCTGTACTTCAAAGTGCCTCTTCTTCACTCAATAATACATAATGCCATTGACGGCAAAGTCTCTTGTGCTCATCTTGAAAATTCTTAACTACATATTAAATTGTACAGATATTTAAGCTTTGTTCCCGATGAAAAAGACATGGCCACTCATGATCTTTAAATTTATTTTCTAGTCTATTATTGTAGACTATCCTTACTGCCCTCCAATCAGCTCCTGCCTTGTCAACCATAAATCCATAAAAATTTGGTTTGGGAAAGCCTTTATGCACCACAACATCATTGATCATCTCCCATAATAGAACTTGTGCAACTATATCTTCTTTCATTTCACAAGAAGAAATTGTCAAAACTCTTGCAAGCTGCATGCCCTCATATAATAATTGTAAAGAAGTTAACAAATTTTAGGAGTTCTACAAGACCATAGTGTACCTTGGATCATACACATGCATAGCCATTGTTGTCCATCCTTACACATGTCTGACGTGATCAAAGAAAATCCAAGACTTTAATCACCATCTCCTGTTTGACGCATACAGTTCACTAAGTCTAGATAAACCGGCATTGTGGTTGACATTTTAAATACATAGCACCTCTCTGACTTATCCAAAGCTTGGCCTAGAAAACAACTACCATGGAAGAACTCAAAAGCACATTGTCTCTTCAAATCCAAAATAGTAGACTATGCACCTTACACTATACTGTTGATTCTAGAAGCATGTACCATCCTTCTACATCTACAACAAGAGAATGGGACAACTTAACAATTTATTTAAAATCATGTTGAGAATCACAATCATGCAATTAAAATGTATATGGAGTTAAACTTATCTTTGACATTGAACAATACTAGTTGTTTTGTGATATCCGTTTTTTGAATCTTCCTTGGACCACTTGTAGTACCCCCTCCAACACTACCTCTTGCTGCACAAGTATTCTTATCTTTTGCAATTCTTGCCTTGATGTGCCTCTTTGCACCTCATACAAATGTTCCCCTTGATATATACTCATATGCAGGTCATCGGGCATATAATAGTACAATGTCGCGTCATGCTTCTGCATACAGGTCTAGTCTACAGTAAAAACAAGCTAGAGAGCCATATCCACCCAATGTTAAGCCAAGCGAGGGAAGCTTTTGTGTGAGATTTATTATTATTTTAAAAAAAATAAAGTCCCAATAAATACTCTTATCAATCAATGTTTATTGAAATTGAATTAAGGTATAAAGCTTACTAATCCATGATGTTCCATTTGGTGTGCCGTTTATAGTCTTGCTTCGACACAAGGCATAAGTGCACTTAAAAAAACTTCCACAATAACTCTTTCAAACTATTCCGGGAAACTTTATAGCTAAAGAGAGGGGAGAGAGGGAGGCAAGCGATGGATGGCTAAAGAGATGGAAGAGAGAGAGAGGCAAGAATTGTTTGGGTAAAGAGAGGGGAGAGAGCCCTTAGTAAAGAGAGGGAAGGGAGAGGGAGGTAAGCATTGGATGGCTAAAGAGAGGGGAGAGAGAGGGAGGCAAGCATTGTTTGGCAAGCAATGGATTGCTAAAGAGAGGGGGAGAGAGAGGGAGGCAAGTGTTGTTTGGGTGAAGAGAGGGGAGAGAGAGAGAGAGGGAGGCCGCCTTACTAAGGGCGACGGTCGCCCTTAGTAAGGTGGTCCACTGGTCACACCGCCCTTGCAAAGGGTCGCTCTTAGTAAGGGAGTGACCTTACTAAGGGCGAAGAGCACCCTTAGTAGGATGGTCACCCTTCGAAAGGGCGATCCGCACGATCCCTTAGTAAGGGCGCAACTGTCGCCCATTGCCCTTACTAAGGGTCATCGCCTTTACTAGGGGGGAGGGGGGGAGGGAGGGAGGGAGGGAGAGAGAGAGAGAGGGGAGGAATTTTTATATATTTAATATTTATAATTCAAAAAATAAATACATGAGAGTGAGTTATGTATGCATTTAATATCAAATATTCTCATTAAAAATTAATTTGGGATTTTCATAATGATGACACGACTTATAATGATTGAAGAAGTTTTTATTATTGTGAGTAATAATATATTATTTTATACATTTAAAATATATTTTTAATTTTTTTAACTTATATGTTTGGATCCATTCTTTTAAACCTAAATTCGTTTTCTATTGTTCACTATGCACTTGAGGTTATATGACCTTACAAACAAAGATCTTCTTACAAACACATTTTCTTTTGCTCTTTTTTTTTTCTTTGTGTTTTTGTTTATTAGGTCGTATAGTATCTTACAAACACTCTCTTATTTCTTTTTTTAATTTTTGTTCTTATTTATTGTGATGGAGAACATAATATTTCACATTTTTGTAGGGGGTTTAGAGTGTGATCCTATTATTAGGACTATATAAGGGTATTTTTATATTTCTAAACTTGACATATGTTGAAATTCTATCTACTCAATCTGGGTTAAAGGTGTTTACAATCAAACCAAAGGAGGATAGTGTAGATCATCTTATAGAAATTCAATCAGACCCGTTGGAGAAGAATCATATTATATCTTTGATAAAGATATAACAACATAATACCTTGTGGTTCCATTAGTAGGGGAGTAAAGAAATAATACAATAAGCACACCAAGGCAACCGATTATTGATCTCACAATAGAAGAATCTCCTACATTCTCTAAAGCATGTATAGACATACCATATTAGAAGAGTGTGGTGAAATACTTACTATCATGCAGGTGTTTTTTATAAAATAATATTAGCCCACACACTTATTGAAAAAGTGAAAGAGATTCCACAAATTTATAATGGTAATTTGTGGATTTTAAGTTACCTAAGGTAATTGATCTTTCATCCTCACCAATGCAAGGAATGAAGCAAGCACATGATGGACATTATTGGGTGAGACTTGTAGAATAGCCATCCATATCTTGCCTCCCTCTCTCTCCCCTCTCTTTACTAAGGGTTCTCTCCCCTCTCCTTCCCTCCACCCTCTTTTTCCCATCACCCTTGCCTCCCTTCCTTCTCTTTGTCTCTCCCTTTATAGCCAACTCTCCCCTTTCTCTCTCTCCCTTGTCTCTCTCCTCTTTTTGCTCTCCTTATCTCCCACTCCTTTGCCTCTCCCCCCTCTCTCCCTCTCCTCTCTCCTTTGTCTTTAATTCTGCCTTCCTTCCCTTCTCTTAATCTCTCTCCCACTCTCTGTTTCACTCCCTTGCCTCTCCCCCTCCTCTCTCCTTTTTCTTTAACTCTTCTTTTCTTCCCTTCCCTTTATTTCTCTCTCTTTCTACCCTCCTCTTTCTTTTCTCCTCTCCCTCTTGTTTCTTTTCTTTCTTATTTTCTTATCTCTTTCTGTTTCTTATTCTCTTTACTCCTCTCTTTCTTGCTTCCTCTCTAGCTTTTTCCCCTTTCTCTTCTTCTCTCCCTCTTGTTTTCTATATGGCATCTTCTCAACTCAAAAGAGGGACAGGGGTTTTTCTAATGTTAAAATGATACAAAAGTAGTTATTGGCACCATGTTGCATGTGAACTCTACTGTTGATATCGTGCATGGAGTTCCATTACAGAGTTCCATTAAGGTTAGGATATGTTGGGATGTCAATCAAAGATGTTGAAGTAGGAGAAGTGCCTCTTCCTTTCCCTCTCAAAGAAGATGTATTGTTTGCGTAAGCTAACAATGCATCATTGGCTTTGTTGAGAGAAACGTCAAGCAAGCATCGTTTCTCAAATTTCAGACATCGTTAATTACAGTGCTTATGCAAGCATAGGTAGAGCATCATTAAAGCTGCTGGCGTTTATACATTAAGCATAGGCTTCATCGCTCAAGGCTTCGCCAACTCAACACAAGAGTAATTAGGAAAAAAACGTGCTATGCTCTTTCTTTTATTTATGAACCGGATCTTCAGCCAGCAGACGCCTTAATTTTAAAAAAAATCGCTTGCAGGCAGAGGCTAACTTGTAGACCTTGAAGCAGCACGAGCTAACTCATAGACCTTGAATCAGAGAGAAGCTGGGATGAGATGATCAGGCGGGCTAAGGCTGCTTGGCTCATCTTCAGTTTTTTTTTAAAAAAACATGCAGCGTTCAACACTCTTCATTCATTTTGCTCAAAAAAAGAACCCCAAAAAAAAAAAAAAAAAGTGAAGTGAACGGTGAGCTTCAGTGGGCAAGGAGCCCTCAACATCCAGCTTTCAAAAATAATCAATTGTTTTTCATCATTTCTTTGGGAGCTAGGTAGCTTCTTGCACTAGCACAGAAGGAGAGAGAAAAAAACAACGCCAGAGGGAAGACAGTTTTGTTTTTGTTTTGTTTTTTTTCCTTTTACTAGCTTAGGGTTGCAGTCCTTTTTCACATTGTGGCCTCCACACTTTGGCCATTCCCATTCTTTCCATTTCCCACAGCCCATACATATTACTTGTTGTAAATTTTCCATAATTTGGGTCACCTTTACTTGTCCTTTTTATTTTTCTTTAGGCCGTGGCTTACACCTGTAAAGTATTTGTCGTGTTCTCACATGCAATGGGTAGAGTTTTGGGATTTTTAGCCTTGTTCACATTCTTTTGTGCATTGTGAGCCTTGTTTACACATGAGTACATTTGTGTGAGGTATCTGCATGCATTGAGCTTTCATTAGATATTGTTCACATGCTTAGGGCTTTTATGAAGTGTGTTCACACGCATTAGCACATTGTGGGATCTACTCACACATATGGGTGCATATTGTACTTTTCATGCACATTGGCACTTAGTTTGGGTGCATTCACACATGGTGTGAGTTTATTGTGCATTGTAGTTCTTGTTCACATGCTTATGTTTCTTTTTGGGTTTATTCACATGCGACGTGTGTGCATTGGGCTTGTTCACACGCCCTGAGTGTGTTAGTTGGTGTTCACATGTAGCTATGGGTGTTTCTTACTATTTTTATCCTTCTTATGACTGATACACCACACATCATCATCGATATATCGTCATTGACATCATGTTGATAGCATTTCTGATTGTGATAGTAGGAGAGCCGCTCATACATTATCATCATGGCTCTACATGATTGATATCGTGATTTGCCTTCTTGTGTCATGGGTTGCATATCTTTTGTTGCATTCACACATGCCTCTGGCATTTCAAGCCTTATACCTCTACATCTTCACTTATCAACTTCTTTCTATCATGAGGCAGCATATTCATACCAGTATTGGATGTTTGAGCTTCACAGTTTGATGTGCCAGCAGATGGTCTAGGTGGTCTACACACAATGATTTCATCACTTCATTGCTTGGTTACATAGGCATGGATGGTTCAGTCTTGTTTGCATGGGATGATACCTATGATGTTGTATCTCATACACATGAGATTGTATCATCACACACACACACACATATGGTGATATTGATATTATGCACGCACATGATGATAGTGATACGCATGCACATGATGATATTGACACATATGCACATGATGATGATGTATGTGATAGTGTTGTGTGTGAGTAGATCACGTGGGCATGATCTTGAAGGTAGAGATGGTAGCAAGTATACCAACCATCGACACTTCTATAGATACTCTAGTTGATCATAGTGACATTCTAGAGGATAGTGTGCATTTGATTAGTGATGTATCCATTAGCACACTTGAGGTTTGTGAAACTCCATATATGGGTGACAAAGGCACCTATGAGCATAGACCTGAGTTCCTAGTGTTAGATGCATCGAGCTATTCTTCTAGGATTTCTATTTCTAGAGATATCACTGATGAGACCACTAATCCTATTCATAGCATTCCTAACAACGTTCTTGTGGATAGAGTTCATGTATTTGAGCAGTCAAGGATAGTGCATGAGAGTAGTGATTATTTCATTGATGTGAGACATCATAGTAGGATTATGCATATTGACCATTTTCATAGTAGATCATATGGCATAGATCTTGAGATATTTTCATTTGATCTAGATATATCCTTAGATCCTATATTATTGGAGATAGATTTATCATGGGATATAGGTTACATAGGGGCATCATTGATGGAGTTAGACCATGTTTATGAGGATGAACTTGGAGGCATTGGGAATGCCATAGATGATGATTTAGGAGATGATACCTCTTCATTTTTCAGTGATGATTATGATGATGCTGATTATTATATTGATATCTTAGATCATCATACACACATAGAGGGTTTTGCATATGAGGAGGTAGTGCATGGTTTGTCTCATGCCCATATACCTATTGATGTAGTGGATCATATCTTTGACAGACATTTTGAGTGATGCTACATGGAATGACAGCGTTGGTTCACTCTTACCCTCGCATATGATGCTGACCTTAAGATATGTTCTTTTGGCTTCTACGGATGTCGACACGAGCCTATGTTCTTTGGAGCCATGACATTTTCCTTTGGATGCATTCTTTGCCACTTGAGGAGCATAGTTTTTGGATATGTGGCTCGACATTCAGATGCACCTAGGACATATCTAAGTCTTGGCCTACACGATGGTTCTTTTGCGCACCAGGACCATTTGACATTCTGGAGTTTCAAGCTTTTTCGGTGGATACATTTCGTGCCAGATTCACACTCTGCGGTTGTGAGGATGGGATTTTAAGTTTTCCTTTCAACCTTGGAGCTACTATTTCTTTAGAGTCAAGCTTTCCTTTTGATCCAGGAGCTACCATTACTTTGGCTTCGGAGTTGAGCTTTCCTTTCGACCTAGGAGCTACTACCATTTCAACTTCGACACGATTCAAGGTGTATACGATACATATCTGTTTGATCGTGGAGGATACTCGACTAGCTTTGTCACATCGATAGTGGTTCCTTATCCTTTCCACTTGCATGAGATTATCGAGGGACCATTGCCTTGGATTTTACATGCCCCTCAGATTTCCTTTCAATCCAAGCACAGTTGCATAGATAGTGGTTCCTTATCCTTTCCACTTGCATGAGATTATCGAGGGACCATTGCCTTGGATTTTACATGCCTTGGATTTTACATGCCTCAGATTTCCTTTCAATCCAGATAACCTCATCATTTACGGGGGCCCTTCATCCTTTCCATTTGACCCTGGGGGTCATATAATTCATGTATGGGTCTTCCGCTACATCAACATTCACGCATGGATATGATTTTTGACTTTTTTACATAGCCACTTGTATATGTCTTTTCTTAGTCATGACCGCCCTTTGATTTTGAGGACGAAATCATTATAGGAGGGGACGGTTTGTAATGAAGCAACACCTTTAGTTTAGGTCTAGGACCTTGGTCAGGGGCTCGAGTATAAAAGGGGGCTCATGGACTATCATTGTACCTTTTTACCTTTTGAAACCTTCTTGACCTTTTGACATCTTTGCTCCTTTCTTGGCATGGTCTAGGGCTCATGGCAAGCTTGATAGACATCCTCTTGACTCACTTAGGCATCATGGCCATTGTATGAGATTATCCTTAATCTTGTATTGATCCATGGTGAGCTTTATGATCACTTCATTTTTAATTTTTTAATTTTATTTAAATTAATTTATCTTATATATGTCGTGTTTAGATTGATCCACACACAAAAGATAAATAAATCTCCAAAGTGTGGACAATGATTAAAGTCCAATGCAACACGACAAGCAAGCCAAGAAGTTATAATCATTAAGAAGATGAGAAAATCAATGCTAGAGGAAGATGATTGGGTACCTCCTCGGGAAATTTCAAAATGATCATCCAAATCTTCAAAAAAAGTTTCATCTTTAAAATCTTAAAGATTTATAAAAGAATTAAAGGAAGTAGAAGAGGTAGAAGAGGGTATTGAAAAAGAAGGAAAAAGAAGAAAAGAATGAAGAGCACTTCATGATTACACATGCAACTCGTCTTTGGCTTGAACTTCTACCATATAGCCTAAATAGATTAAAGGTAAGTGTTATCCTTATTAAAATTAATCTTGCAAAAGGTCTTATTTTTACTAGCAAAGAAAAAACACTTTATGTACATTATAGGTAAAAATATCCACTCCTTTACCACCTATTCCCTTGGGCCTAACCCCTCCATAAGGAGAGTGCAGTTTAGGTACAAGAAGATTGCAAGGGAATTCTGTACAAATGACTATGTTGCCAATAGGTACAAATTCATATGCTCCATCTCCTCATCCCATAATCCTATTAGAGAAGTATCATAGGATGATATTACTAGACGGGATGATATATGGTAAAAGAAAAATGAGCCGTTTGAGGATCAGATCAAGAATATAGAGTGGGCATTCTTGGCAAATAAGATGCTTTATGTGTAGGATGATAATCATCGTGTTGTAGTATGGATGAAGGAGATAAGCAAATGTGAGTCATCTTGACATGCTAACTCTTTGAATGTGGTGTTAAGTTTTTTAAAATAGCAATATACTTATTTGGTTTATAATGAATGTAGCATTCAAGAATGTACAATCAAGACATCCTTGTGTTGACACTATTCTAATTGGTTCACAATGAATGTAGCATTCAAGAATGTATAATCAAGACATCCTTGTGTTGACACTATTCTAATTGAGTTTTATAAGCACCGTCATAGTGAGGGAGAGGTCCTCACCGTCATAGCATACTTAAACAAGGAAGGCAACATATACATTACGAAATCACTTGTTTTAAATCTCTTTGACTTAGGATGAATAAAGTGGGGTATGTTTTATCATTCCAACTTATAATCTTTTTATCTTAGGATGAATGAAGTGGGCTATGTTTTATCGTCCCTTATGGACAAGATATGCCTCATTAGGGCGCTTGAGCTAGCAAACAAAGAAATAATTATGAAGCATACAAGACCGATGAATAAGGCATGGATGGAGACGCATGTCGCAAAGAGAAAAAAAAAGAGTCACCCATCTTGGTACAATTGTGAACCTTCAAAGCTATTCCAAATAGCATTCCACGTACATTCTCTATATGGATTTGTAGTGGAATAAATAATTATAACATTTGAATTATAATCTTAGCATCCATATATTCTCATACTAATGAAGTAACTTATTAAATATAGGATGAGTACCTCTCCACCACTAGAGAGATTGACCCCCTTGATACCCTGCTTGCAAAGGAGTTTGAAGATAAATGAAGAACTTCTTTTTATAATGATGAGAGAAAGTTGAGGCATTCTACTAAACGGTTAGCTGTGATTGCAAACCCTGTCCAAGGAGATGGTTTCTTTGAGTAAGAAAACCTATAATAGGAAGAGATCCCTTGAAACAGAATCTTAAAAAGAGTTTTCCAATGTGCATTAGAAATTAATTGAATATGTGAATTGGACATCTTGGCCTAGGGGTATAAAATTTCAGAAAAATTCTTATTAAGGTCCAAAGAGTGTCAAGAAGGGCCAATAAGGTTAATCCAAGTGTTGGGATAAGAAAAAGGAAAAGAATATAAGAAAATCCCCCAAAAATGAGTAAATTCTCACATAAGATGAAGAGTTGAGTACATGGTTTATTAGTAAAAAATGGGATTTTTTAGTAAAAAAATGAAAATTTTGACACCGCAGAATCGAGAGAAGGGCTCATGAAGGAGGCACCTAGAAATCACATCAAGAGGGCATTTTTTAATTAAAAAAAGTGAGATATTTCATCTCTCCTCTCACCTCTTTCAAACCAAATCAAAAAAGTGAGCCAAACTAGTTTAAACTTGTCCAAAATGGATCAAACTACACCTGGAAGCCTCTAGATTCTAGTTGGACTTGGTTGGTGGCCTCCTTCACCTATAAATAGACCCCCATTCCTTTGTATTTTCATATTGGAGTAACTATATGCTAGTGTAATTTTTAGTTTATTATATTTCTATTATTGTGAAGCTTTGGAGCTTCATTAATCCTCTTCTTCTCTTGGAGATTACCCTCTTTTACTTGGTCCTGAGTGGGAGGTGCAGCAGAAATGGTGCTAGTGGATGAAGAATCAATGGCATTACCACCACCTGTAGAACCAGGTGTAGGGGGCAAGCACTAGTCCACATAGGATAGTTGGTGCCATCGAGCTTCATCAACTCTGAGCATCCCAAAAAGATCATTACTGGCCATTGCAACAATCAAGCAATTAAGGCAAAATCCCCCAAATCAAATAGATATATGCCCAATACAACTATCCAAGCCTCGAGGCTTTCACTGCATAAATCTAAGCCAAATGCACAAGTTTGTCCACCACTGAATGTAACTGTATGTACCTAAAAAACAATCCCCAAGGCACGAGGGCTATGCACAAGAGAAAATGGAGCGAAAGCCCAAAAATTGGAAAGGGAAAATGTACAAAAGTTTAGGAGACAAGTGCTTACCAGGCACTCTCGAGGCAATAGACAATAAAGATATCAAAAGCCCCAATTTGTAATTGACCAAACCCACTGAAAGTCAATGATTTGCCCACTCATTGGCTATAGTCAAGGTTGACTGATTACAACAAGATTTGGTCAAAATATTCCTTCAAAGGTCAAAATCCACCTCGAAATAAGCAAAATCCACCTTGAACTGAGTCTGGAAGCTTGAAATCAGCAACAATGACAGCACCTTGGAAGTCTAGAATAGCAAGATCAAGACCTATACTTGTAGATTCGATGACTGTACCAACATAAATGCTGACTATGCCAACAAAAATACCCCAAAACTAGGGTGGTTTTGCTTCCTGAGCAACGATTTTGCCAAAACCAGGGCAGTTTTACAGATTTCATCCCTATTGTTTACCTTGGGCAGTAGGAAAGAGAGGTCCCTCTCTAAATATGGCGGCGGCCAGTCAAGAAAACAAAAAAGATAACTCTAATTTTGGCTCCGGGGGGGGGGGGGGGGGGGGGGTCACTCATAAATATGTAATCATAGCATGTGGGTTCAATAGAAGGGGTTTTCTAAATCCCATTTAAAGGGGGTATTTATAGATTGAATAGAAAAAGGGTGCATTTTATTAATGAAAATTTTACAAATAAGGGGTTTTTAAATTAGGCCTTGAACGCATGTGATATAGAGAGTTTACATATAGTGAACCCCCCGAGGATTTTGGCGACAAAATTGCAGGTCAGCAACTGTAGCAACCAAAACCAATAGCGATTTTGGCCAAGAAAGGGGCAAAATGCCTGATTTTGGCGGTGATGTACAAGTATAGTAGGGAATGCCCTGTTTGTGGTGCCGTAGGTCCCTAAGCAGAAGCGGAATAGGCTTTTATGGCAGCAGCTGCTCCTATTGAGGTCGGCTTGTAGTGTAGAAGAGGACAACCAAAATGGAAGCAGTTGGGGGCAGAATCGAGCAAAACCCCTTGCTCTGATACCACTGTTAGGTAGGGATGCAAGCAATGGAGGTACGAAACTGAATATTGCAGAAGTGACACAAAGAGTACAACTCCCAACATGATATAACCCTAGGTGTCCTAGGTGTCATAGGAGTACCAAATGTCATTGTCCTAATTGTTCTAACTGTCCTAAAAAAGGACTATATTGACTAAACTAGGACTAATCTAACTAGACTGACTAGTCTAGCCTACAACCATAGGAGTACCAAGTGTCATAGTCCTAACTGTTCTAAATTTCTTAAAAAGGACTGTACTGAGACTAAACTAGGACTAATCTAACTAGAATGACTAGTCTAGCCTACAAGGCTCATACCAAGGAACCATGTGGAACAATCAAGACCCTATGTCAAAAAAGAGGAAATTCCATGAAGATAAACCATCATAGGGGCCATGGTGATGTATACGATGTCAACATGAAGTACACTGTATCTCATCTTTAGCATTGTAAATTGACATGTCGTCGGATCACAAGAGGCATGCATCAATGGAGAGGATCAGGCTCGTGTGCTTGCGTGGACACACGTTTTGTGTGATACATGTAAAACTTTGCAATGTGGCAGCATTATGACTCTCCAAAAGCCATACAAGCCTGCCACACTCATAGAGTCATCACAATTATAGCAAGCCATGTAAGTGACCCCTCACAGGTGGATAAGAGCAGTATGCATGCATGCCCGTAGGAGCTACCAAAAATCAACGGTCAAAAAATTGAGCAATCCATGTCTCCCAAAAGGGCACCTTCCCCTTTTAACATCCTACAGCCTCTTGCTCTATTCTACTTTGACACCCATGGGCCATCTTGCAGAATTGCATTGCATGACCTTTACATGGGCTGCATACACAGTAGGCAGACAATTTGTTGGTAGGGGCATCAAATGTGGAGGTGGCTTCTAAATCCTAGTCAAACATCTCTTCTTCATATTTGGCATACATAGGTTTTCTCTCCAACAAGGGCTGCATGATGGTGTGGGCTCTTTCTTGCCCTTCTTATGTTTTGATGTGCACACTGCAAGGTTAGCTTGCTTCCATAGAGCCTACTGCTTCTGCTGGGCCTTGTGTATATGTTCCTATCAACCACCTAGATTCCCCTCTCTCTGTCTCTCTTAATTACACAACAGCAAGGAAGACCCTTGTTTTGGTTGTACAGGAACACTAAGGAAGGAGGAACATTGGATGCTTGGAATCTTGATGCACCCTTCCTCCTTCAAATGAAGCTTTTGAATTTGATTAGATGCTCAACTTTATCACTTTTTTTTTCCCATTTTGGCTTTGATTATATCACTCTAGGAGGGCTAGGATTTTCTTAAAAGCATTTGTTGGCATGTGAGGTATGCATAAATTGGTGCTGGGTGCTAATCCACATGGGTTAAAAGAGGGTTGGGCATGGTGTGCACAATTACTAAACAAATTTCCTATAAACTGACTACCCGCTTCAACACTCAAAGCCTTTTTTGAAGGTCAAGGAAGTCCAAAGCCTATGGGCTAGTTCAAAACCATGTTTGCCTAATATGTGTAACTCTAGATATGACTACACCTTAATTTCTCTAGATATGACTACACCTTAATTTCTCTCTAGCCCTAGATATAACAGCTCCTCCAGAGACTCTAACCTCCTAGTGGCCTGTCATCTTCTCATACACCAAAGTTGCTGTGAATTTGGATGATCTGCAAGATTTGATCTCTCTCTCTCTCTCTCTCTCTCTCTCTCTCTCTCTCTCTCTCTCTCTCTCTCTCTAATTGATTTGCAGTTGTTTTTTATTGATTTGGAGATGAAATCCTCTTACCAATGCAAGGTCTTGAATCTTGATACAGGGTCTCTTGATGCAAGGTCTTGATGTAGTGTGTCTCACCAGTCAAAACAATGCAGAGTACATATATACATACATGTGTGTGTGTGTGTGTGTGTGTGTGTGTGTGTGTGTAATATATATATATATGTATGTATGTATGTATGTATGTATGTATGTATATACATGTAGATATATATGGAGGTCTAAGCATGATATGGTGTAAATATGATTAGTAAATACTATACTATACTATGGGGTTGTCACCAATTTCTATATAAAAACTAGGTTTTAAAGTTTTTATTTCTAAACTATTATTGAGTTGGTAAAGATGAGCACAAATAGGTACATAAATACAATAAAAGTCTGTGGATATCAAATAAATAAATGGTACAAATAGTAATGTCCATTATGAGTACTATAGATAGTACTTACTGAGGTATACCATAGCATGTTGAGACATATATATATATATATATATATATATATATATATATATATATATATATATATATATATATGTAGAGAGAGAGAGAGAGAGAGAGAGATTGATTTTCAACATTACGCTATCAAATTTGTGTGATTTGATAGTGACCATATGTTTGTTAAATTCCACTTCAAAAGGCATGTTCATAAAGAATGTATAGAGACATTCATGCCATTGATGTGGTGGTTGTGCAAAAATCAAAAAGGGACTTTATTCTATCAATTTGTCAATTGGAAAGTCATATTCGTGGGGATGAAAGTTCCAAATGATGAGAGTTCTATGTGTATGGGGAAGAGGACTCCTTTTGATGAGAAATGAGAGTTCCAACCATAATTACCTTTTGATGTGCATCATGCTTATTTTTGTGCATTTTGGCTGTAAAATACTTGCAAATTTTTAAAATACCCGTGAAAAAGAACACTAAAATACATTAAAAACTTGCAATATTTCACAAAACTAATCAATATTGAAGGGCATGAGTGCAAGCCAAAAATTAAAATTAAATCTTGGTGCCAAACTCCCAAAGCAACCATGTTGAAAATGAGAGTTAATCTAACCTATTCTTTTTGAAAATAAAGCACGTGTGAGCTCAATGTCATCCATCCTACCGTGGACACATCGCTTGGGCAGCTTTCAGAGAATATCCGAAACAATTACGGAGATGATTTCTTTGAGGGAATCCAAATCAAAGACGACAACATTGTTTAGTTTAGAGAGAGCTTCCAAAACAATAGCGAATACGAATTCAATGCAGGTTGAGACATGCTCTCCGTGTCAGGGTGAGGAGTGTCGTGCACAAGAACACCTCAATCCAATGGCCCACAATTGACCACCCCTTTTGATGGCCTTGTCTATAGCAAAATAATAATAATAATAATTTGCTAAATAATCTGAACTTACCTAGTTGGAGTAAAAACTAGGAAATGTGAGACACTTCCTAAATTGTCTTTCTAGTCAGTCACACATTCATAGAAAAGATTTACTATATAGGAAATTATTTTACTATATAATAAATTATTTGTAGAGCGAGTAAGAAAATGAGAAATGTAGGTTTGAGTTAGTGCTTCATTATGCTCAACCTATAAGAAGTAATGCCAATCATGGACTTTAGTGCTTCATTACGCTCAACCTACAAGAAGTTATGCTAATCATGGGACTTTAGTCTCGAGATAACTAATCGTTCTTTGAGGTGAAAAGGTTTCAAAATGAAGCTCCACATCGAGTTGGTGTTCGAAATTGCTTGATTCGTTCCAAGATTGCTGCATGCTCTCGATTCAAAAGAACCCATGGATCACGACGATGAAAGCTTTTCCGGTCCCTTCTGAGCTTTGTTGAGGCCATAGATGTGGTTTACTTTCGGACTTATGAAGATTGCGTGTAAGATGCCTCTAGAGGTCGGGCTTCATTCCAGTGGATCCCTCCCTTGGATTCTTATGTCTACGAATTTCAAAATCAGTCCAAGCTAAACTCCAATCATGTGGAGTCATCCTATGAGGTGGGGCTCAATTCTTTACTTTACCTCAAACTTTAGTCCCTCGGTAGTCCTAAATGGGTGATCCATGGGTAGTCCTGAACAAGTGATCCATGGGTAGTCCTGAACAAGTGATCCATGGGTAGTCCTAAATGGGTGATCCAAATGGAGTCATTGTGCAAGGTGGGGCTTGATTCTCTACTTTACCCATTAAACCTTAGTGTGCCTTGGTAGTCTCGAAAAGGTGATCCGTGGGTTAAAACCTTCTATAAAATGGATATATACACTTCTCTAAGTTCTCACTCCATTTCGAATCAAGTTCTGGTCCACAAGTAGGATAAGCATGATGACCTTTTGTAGCAAGACCTGTCATCCATGTTTTGGTTAATTATCAAGCAATGATAAGTGAGACAATGCTTCATATATGTGGGTTAAATGCTTCACTCCATACGTGAACATAGTCAAAATCCAGGATAGCCACATGAAAGGTCCATGTGAGTATGCCTTGTAGTAGGAAGTTTTGATGCTCGTCTTATCTAGATCTATCATGCATCTCGAAACTCCACCAAATCCCTTGGTGCTCTTTGATAGGAGGTGCCAAGTACATGTTTATGTTTGATACTTGGTGCTCTTTGATAGGAGGTGCCAAGTACATGTTTATGTTTGATACTTGGTGCTTTCCTAACATATCATGAATATAGATAAGTTAATATTGCACCATTATACATTCTGATAAATAAAGAAAAAAGAGATCCATAAGAACAATTACCAATTGGGAATCAGAAGACTAAGAATCAAGTGCTCCTTTTTAATCACCATGAAAGGTGGAATATTGTAGTCAACCCAATACAATAGGCCAGGTTGACCATTTGGATGACTGTATGGATGAAGTATTGATCCCATTAAGTGCTAGTCCAAGTCATAGATTACGGGGTACTTCTTTGAAGAATGGCCATTCTCGTTCAATATGTTGAAACGGAACACAATTTGCAGAGATTCGCAAAGCTCCCATCAGTGTTTCAATTTTTTGCATGCCAATCCATATATTTTGCAAGCGATAACATCTGCACATAAACTTTAGACGAGGTTTAAGAGGGAAATGTCATAGGACTTTTCTTGGCACATTTCCCTTTGTGGACTCCTCTTTAAACTACAGCTCATTGCATTTAAGATAATGCATGATTTTTGTATATTCTCCTCTATATACAAGATACAATCATTAACACAAGCATGAATACGCTTGTAATCCATGCCCAATTCAGATAGACTTTGCCTCCAATCTTGACTTTGGTAATAAATTATTATTTGGAAACAATCTTATCGATAGGAATCTGCAAAAAAGGACTCAATTTTCACATTTGCAAATTGGGAACATGTTTTCAAGAGAAGAAGGTATACTCTCATATTTGATAATTGCAAAGAAGAGAAAGACATACTCTAGTAGAGACATACTCTAGTAGAGTGATCATCGAGTTATTGGTCTGTCCATGTTGAGTTTGTATATTTAGAACAAGAAAGCTTGCACAGAATGCCTCGAGAGTTTCTCATTTTTAAAAATAAGAGGTAAGGCTTCCTCCGTTAAGTTGTTGGGGCTATGTCGATCACGTTCTCTTTCTTTTTCCCCACTCGGTCCATCTAAGTTATATTATTTGTGATTGTCAAATATATCACATTGTATTGATGGTTGCATCATCCCATGTGTCACCATATTCTAAGTTATCAGGACGTGATCTCTGACATTTTAGATTTTAATATCTAACAAGATCACTATCTCTTATGAGATTGGCATATTCTCTAACATCTAAGTTACATGTTTTGTTGTGATTGCCAAATATATCGCACAACATATTGATGGTTGTGTCGTCCCAAGTGTCATCATATTTTGAGTTATCAGGACGTGATCTTTGACATTTTAAATTTTTATATCCAACGGGATCCTTATCTCTTATGAGATTGACGTATTCTCGTAGCAATTACAAAATATGTGGTCCATGATAAGGGCCTTGATCCCTACATACTACTTCATATATCATTTGTTTCCTAAACCAATAAAACAAAAGTAAATTTCAACTCTCTCTCTCTCTCTCTCTCTCTCTCTCTCTCTCACTCACACACACACATTGTCTAAACATGACTAAGGTAGCTCATAAAACATTGTCTAAACATGACTAAGGTAGCTCATAAAACATTGACTTCACATAAGAATAGAAACATACTCTTTCCTTTTAATATAAAATATTTGAGTACAATCATCTAAGTGCATAGATAACTAAGAACAATCATCTTAGAGTACAATCATCTAAGTGCATAGATAACTAAGAACAATCATCTTAGAGAAAAAGTATCTAAGTACAATAATATCTAAGTATTAAAGTATCTAAGTACAACAATATATAATATATGACTACAAAATAATATGAGTACCATCATTTGGCTCTCCTACAATGTCCCAATGAAACATCTAATGGCAATCATTCCTACTCACATATACAACGAGGAGTGGGTGTGCGAAATGTGTAGTCCACCAAATTCTCCCCATCTCTTAAACTCCTAGTAGCAATGACTGCTACATAGCTAGAAACCCGTGCCTACATGTACCGCTCAGTGCCACAATGCGCTCCTCAAAAATACACTTCAGCTGCAGTTCTAGCTCTTCCCTACTAATATTTATCAATCATGCTATGCTCCCATGTGTATACAGGCGACCATCTATGAAAGTGTGTTTTGCACATGAAACCATACTACCAAAAGTGTGCTCTCTCTCAAGAATGGATGCTGCATTGGAGCACATCCTGTATGTGGCCATGCTGATCATGTAACGAGTATGTTGCTGCCTACTCCGCAAGAATATAAAGGACCACAAAAGCTTATCAATGCCACTACACCTCCTATGGGTACATGTATGTCATAAGCAATGTATAGACCATGATTTGCACCCCGAATCGTGGATGGTGCCGTAATAAAGTGACTGAACTCCTCCCAATTAGACGGAAGATCATGTTCCAACCACCTAATACTCTATAATCATAAGAAGCTTGGACCAAATGTTGTGGTGGTTAGTGAAAAATCACTAATTGTATCTACAACACGACTTGGTTGCAGTCTATGTCCCTCCTTATTCCTCGCAAATGATCTCGTATAGCCTAGATGGGAAGCAAGCGATGTGTAACATGCCTTGTTTGGCAAGATGTCTCGACATCTCATCATGGGAAGATTCTAAGCTATCATGACCTAGGACCCATTGGTGATCGACTACGTGATGCAACCTACATGGAACAAGTAATATAAGTTTTTAAAAAAACTTAACTTTTTTATCAACATGAGATGAAGAGTAATTATATGCAAGTATACAAAGTCATCCCATCGAGGTTAAAGGTGTGGTGAAAGCATCCACACAAAATTCTCTCTCGAACTCATGCTCAGTACAAACATGTCCCATATGCTGATGAACAAGACCCCTGTAGCCCACACAATAGCATATCCTCCTCCATTGATCATTGGATTCGGAAGAAGATAAAGGCTTGCCAGGAGGTGGTGCGGCATATAATGGTACTCGTCCTATCTGTGCTGGATGGGGTGTTAGTATACACTCGATGGCCCGCCTCTCAGCATGTATCTCACTTTGATGTATAAAGCACATTTGTTAGGCCCTCATTATGGGGAGTAGCCATGGTGCATATGTCTTTAGCACGAACCTCGGCTTAGACACCGATGGGGTCATTATTGTGACCATTGATGATGGTTAGGATATGGTCAGTACATCCATTAGTGGGGAATATTCCCTCGCATACTAGGTCCATCATTAGTGGGTGGTGGTCGGTGGGCTGCATTCTTGATACATGGTCGGTGACTGTATCTATGCAATGTAACCGCCCTCGTTGTATACATGTTTACTGCACCGCCTACTACAGTGCTATATATGGACATGGTTGCCATGAGCTAAGGCATCCAATGCTCGTGATTAACCACCCCCTTCTACATTTCGTACATCCTCCATCCAGAGTTTGTCTAGATCGCCATGTAAGCTCTCTACTTGAGAGCGCATGGGTGGACAACACCATCACTTGTACCTCTTTGGAATAATCAAAAATTTTAAATTCTCTCCATTGTGTATCTATTGCATTGTCTATTGTGCTTTGTCTTGCTATCTCTTTCCGTTGTGCCATATTCTTTTAGGGGGTGTGTGCATAGACACATCAGAGTCACTACTGGCCTGCATATTCAAAGAGAAGAACAATAATAATTTATTTATATGCATCTCTCTCACACACAACCTGTAAACCTCTCATCCAAAGGAGGTGTTCACACGTCCACTTAACTGTTAATCACTTAAACACTTATGAAAGATTTAACATTTGTTCAATGCTCGTTAGTTGATTAGCTGCACAAAGTTTTTCATCATTATTTTTGGGCTTTAGCTCATTGAAGTACAAAGTTTTTCATTAATCATTCTTAATCTCTCATGTTTTTTTAGTCACATTATATAAAGTTTGTTTATTTAATCGCATTAGTTATTTTGATTTAAAGTTTTTTAAACTCTCAAAGCTTAATTTTATCATTGTTGTTGTAAAATGTTGAAAGAAAAAAAGCACACGTCCTCTTGACCTTAGTGGTGAGCCATGGACACATGTGAGAGATGAGGTCAAGAGCAAGAAGAGATGGACACATTAGCAAATAGCAATAGCAATAGATGAGAGGATGAGGAGAGGTATTGTCACTTACCTTGGCAAGAGCAAGAAGAGATGGACACATTAGCAAATAGCAATAGATGAGAGGATGAGGAGAGGTATTGTCACTTACCTTGGCAAGAATGGCAAACGTGGCTTCATCGTATGCTTTGTAAGTACAATGGTTATCCCTAGTTTTTATATAGTAAAATAAAGTTTATATATATACTTAGTACTAAAATTACGTCATATTTATAAAAATTAACAAGTGTATTGTTTGAAAAAATGCAAACTAAAGATTATGCTCGTGCTTTGACTGTTTGCTGATGAGATTCGAGATGCGACTCAGCATGGATATAGGTGGCTATGGGCAGAGCTCTCTTATGGCATGGAGAGGAGCCCATAAAACAGAGGTGTGTGGTCAAATAGCATAAAATTATTTATATTATTTGACCTTAGTAATGTGGTAAATTGTTTTGGTTTGTATATGATTCACTCCAATAGATTGGACCGTCACTTTCCTCCAAACATCAACATCAGCATGCCAAAGATGATAATGATAGGGAGGATCGCAAGCGCCAGCATAGCTTGGATAAGAAGAACCATTAGATTAGTTTAGCTAACTTATTTTGGTTGTACTCCTCCATCTAGAGAGTTTTTATAGTCTACTTTTTCATGATGATGTATCCATCAGAGCTTTTATATGTGGCCATGGATCCATACAATTAGAGTACTTGTACATATACACTTTTTGTTTTGGTCACTCCGCCAATTGATGGATATTGTATACTTTATCATTTTTATATACATATAGTGAGTGTGACCTTTGGTTTATATCTCTTATCAATTCTTTTGTTAAAGCTGTATATTCTATATATCATTTGTATTAACAAACTCTTATAAAAGGAATAAGAGTATATTCAATTCATGTTTTAAATGCATACATTATTAAGAAAGATAAGCCAACCTCAGTGGAGAAGAATCATCGGTGAGAGTCGGTAGTACTGGGCATCCACGGTTTCCTACACACAATGATAGATCGATGATAATGTCAAAGAGAGTGAAAAATGCTTGCGTCACTGAGAAAGAGAGAGAGATGTTTGAGTGTGAGATGCAATGTGAGAAATATGGTGTGAGAGAGACAAAAAGAGACACGTGTGTGTGTGTGTGTGTGTGTGTGTGTGTGTGTGTGAGAGAGAGAGAGAGAGAGAGAGAGAGAGAGAGAGAGAGAGAGAGAGAGAGAGAGAGAGAGAAGAAGAAGAAGAAGAAGAAGATATGAGAGAGAGAGAGAGAGAGAGAGAGAGAATTGGACATCACTCATGGGTTAATAAAAGCAACAAATGCATAGCGACATAATAAATGGTAAATGGTATTATATTATTAAGTTTGCCACCTCAAAAACGTCATTTAGCAATACTATCTGTCACTAAAAATATCGTTACACAACATGTTGAACATGACACTACCAACAACACAAATACGAGAGCACATAGTGTCAATAAACTTGTCGCTAGGGCCCTAGTAGCTTTGTAGTGCAAGAATGATATGATAGTTGCTTCATTCATTCCATGAAAATACATGTAGCTTTATCGGTTTACAAAGTCCTTATGTGGCATCACTGTTTATTTCCGACACACACAAACATCTAGAAATTCTTTGATACCCCTTTAAGAGGTGGTTCACACATACAAACACACACATATACTTCTTCACTCATAGAAGTGGGTTCACACACATAGGTAAGACCTTGATTCCCAACACATATTTTGGACTTCAAAACATGGACATTTGACATACATATGACAAGAAGTAGTCTACTACAAATCAAAGAAAAGAAAAAAGAACAGTTTGACTTTTGGATCTGTTGAGAGCAATCTATTGCAACTCATTGGGCTCTCCAAGTGTGAAAACGTGTGCACCTAGGTTAGGGGAATTGACCTTCATTGAATGCATGTTTTGAACGAGATTTTTTGAGTGAGGTTTTTTTTTACAGCCACTCTCTCTATATCCATACCTCTCTAGTTCTTCTCACTCCTCTTTCCTCCTCACTACTCCCCTTCTTCTCCCAACCCGCCGGCCCAGTCCCACCCAACCCGGCTTGGCCCTCAAATTGCTTCTCCACCCCTCCTCTCACATCCACTCTACATCTCTCTCTCTCTCTCTCTCTCTCTCTCTCCTATATTCCTCTATCCCTCTCGTTCTCCTCCTTCTCCTCTCTCTCTCTCTCTCTCTCTCTCTCTCTCCCCCCCCCTTCTATTCTCTTTTTCTCCATCTACCTTTCTGATTGTCCTCTCTCTCCATGTCTTTCTCCATCTACCTCTCTTATTTGTCCTCTCTCTCTCTCTCTCTCTCTCTCTCTCTCTCCTATTTATGTCTTTCTCCATCTATCTCTCTCAGTTTTCCTCCCTCTCTCTCTCCCTCCAATTTCTCTCTCTCTCTCTCTCTCTCTCTCTCTCCATTTAGATACCCATCACTCTCAATATCCATGCATGCATGCATACATACATATATATATATACATACGTGTATAAATATATATATATATACATATGTACACACACACACACACACACACATATGTATATATACATTTCTCTCTCTCCCTCTCTCGTTCTCTCTCTCTCTCTCTCTCCCTATATATATATATATATATATTCACCTCGCTATATCACTCACCCTCTTTCATGCTCTCTCTCCTATTTCTCCCTCTCTCTTCATTTACATACCCATCACTCTCAATATCCATCCATGCATACATACATATACATGTGTATAAATATATATACACACACACACACAAATATATATACATGTACACATACATACATACATATATATATATATATATATATATACATGTATATACACATATATACATGTATATACACATATATACATGCATGCTTGCATATATATATACATACATACACACATTGTGTGTCTATATATATATATATATATATATATATATGCATGTATCTATATATATTAACTATGTATATATATATGTATGAATGTATATACATACATACGTACATATATACACATACACACACATATAGAGAGAGAGAGAAAGATTTTTTACATTATGCTATCAAAATTATAATGATTTTTTTTTAAAGTTCCACTTCAAATGTGATAGGTGTGAAAAGGGCTAAATATATATGTCTCAAGAACAAGCATATTCAATTTTGTATCGCATATTAAGAACAAGCATATTCAATTTTGTATCGCATATTGTACCTTGTGGGCATCTTTTCGGAATCTCTATTCCTCACAAATGAGAGTTACAACACGTGTGAAAACGAAGATTCCGTAGCACCAGAGAGCTCAAGAATTTTATACATCGCACGTTTGTGGAATCGATAGTCGAGAGGCCTGCCGGCTTCCTAGGCAACCAACTTTCTTCAAAAACAAGCATCTAAAAATAAAAGCATGAACAGTCCATTGACAACTAACTACCCACCCCCAAAAAAAAAAGCGAGCTGCTTTAATTGATTTATGTATATCAAATATATATATATATATATATATATATATATATATATATATATATATATTCACATCCCACTTGAAATTACAATTAACCCTTCTAAACTTTTCTCGATTCCACTCAACTAACATTACTAACCCTAATTTAACGTTACTAATAAAATCCGACATCGCTCCAACATTGAAACATGCAATTGTGCATGAAAAATAAAATTTCAAAAAACATAATGAGAAAAGTAATAGAGCCTGCAAGAGCCATACCAAATATTGATTGGCATACATTCTGCTTGGGTGTGTGTATATATATGTGTGTATATATATATACACACACAAATAAAATATATATATACACACACACACATATATATTTATATATATGTGTATATGTATATATGTGTGTGTATGTATGTGTACGCGTGCGCAAGCATGCATGCTTATATATACACATACACACATATGTATGTACGTGTGTGTGTGCATGCACACAAAAATACATGTGTGTGTAAAAGAGAGAGAGAAGAGAGAAGAGAGAAAGTTAGAGAGAGTTTAAATATTAAACCATCAACACTTGTACCATTTGATAGTGACCATATTTTTGTACAATTCCACTTCATAAGCCGTGCTCATAATCTATGTATAGAGACATTTACGTCACCAATGAGGTAGTTGTGACCAAAAGTCAAAAGGGACTCATCATGTGTGGTGGGGGAGAGGATTTCTTTAACAAGTGCTCACCATTTGACAAATGAAAATTATAAACATTTGACAAATGAGAATCTCCACATGTGGGGGAAGCATTCCTTTGCCAAGGGTGCTCCCGGGCCATGTACATTTCGTCTAGCATGGGCAGCGCCCGAAATCCCCCATGGACAGCCTGGACAGCCTAGCTGCCATGGAAGCCATGATCTCTTGCAACAACCAAAAGTCCACAAACACATGGTAGGGTTGTGTTCCTATCGTTAACCTTCTTCAAAATTCACACATTGCTTTGAGAGAATCCAAAACAATTACAAATACCAAATTTACAGATTGCTTTGAGAGAATCCAAAAAGATTACGACAATTTTGTTTGAGAGCTTCCAAAACAATCACACATACAATGAAGCCTAGGCTGTTCACGATCATGAACACTCCTTCGCTTCTTATTTGCTTGTTCATATGCTACCCTCCCATATTAGCTTTACCTTGCATTGAAGATCAACACAAGTTTGGGGGACTTCCTGACCCATCATGCTCAGTTGGGCACCAATTCAACGTCTTGCTGCGGGGACACATTGAACATTTGCTTGAAGTCGTTGGCCGTGTCCAAGAAATGAAGCAGCAGGGTGAGAAGAACCGAGCACATGAACATGGGGATGGGCCCGAAGAGCCACAAAAACATGGGGAATGAGAAGTAAAAAGACCTCAATCCAATGGACCAGAATTGACCACCCCTTACGATGGCCTTGTCGACATACTCGGGGGAGAGCCCCGGCGCACAAGCCCCGAGAGGTATGCTTATGAGGAAGCTCACATGGCTGTAGTATCTCACCGACTGCACATTGCAGAGAAAGGCTATCAAGAAGCATGCCAACACGCAGATAAGCTTGATGGAGGTTGTCACAGCTCTCTCGTCTCCTAGCAATAAGCTTATTTGATGTGGCTTGCCACTG